>NC_073695.1:56157289-56757289 GCF_029784165.1 Wyeomyia smithii | reverse complement strand
AATTGTCGGAGCGCGCTCTAGCTACGATTTGTTTGAGCATTGAGAGGTACAATTCAGCCAAAATGGATTGGCTGAACGCATGAATAGGACGATTCAAGAGAGAGCCAGGTGTTTGCTTTTTGATGCCAAGTTAGAGAAGCGGTTTTGGGCAGAAGCAGCGTCGACCGCTGTATATTTGATCAATTGATTACCAACGAAAGGTATCCATGTCACCCCTTTCGAAAAATTCATGGGAAGGAAGCCGGATTTGTCGAATTTACGCGTTTTTGTAGCCAAGGCACACGTACCAAAGGTAAAACGATCGAAGCGGGATCCCAAGTCAACGCCGTGCATTTTGATTGGTTATTAGGCAATTTCTAAGGCTTACCGAATGTATAATGAAAAAAGTATGCAAGTTTTCGAGAGTCGAGGCGTGGTTATACTGGACGAGAACCAGGTTACAGAACTACTACTACCGAAGCAGAATACATGGCTTTATCGATGGCTAGTCAAGAAACCGTCTGGTGGATGGAATTTTTGCGTGTATTGTATGGCATCAACGATTCCCTGGTCATCAATTGCGCAAACAAAAGTTCGATTTGTCTTGCCGAGAATGAGATGGGTTATTCGACGAGAACAAGACACATCCATATTAGACACCATTTTGTACGCGAGCAAGTAGAGCTGAAGGCAATTAAGTTACAGCATGTGGCTTCCAATCAGCAGGCCGATATCCTGACCAAGGCGTAACCGGTACCAAAGCTGAAGGAAGATCGGAAGATGTTGGGTATACTACAAATACCCACTTAAAGGGGGATGTTAGAATAGTAAGCGTTGCATTTGGGTACACCCTCAATAAACTTTTATTCTATCAAAAAAGACGCTAAGAATTTAGGTAGGGTAACCGCTCCTTTATTCATCTCAGTACCTATATTCATCTCATCACTGTTACCTATGTATTTTTTTAAGGTTTGCAGAGAACAGTTTCGCTTTTTCGCCATTAACCGACATTTTTGTGCAATTGATAGAATCGTACAATGCGCTTGCATAAAACAAAACAAAAAAATACTTGCATAAAGAGGAGGGAGAGCGATTTTTTTGCTCCGAAGGGCATTGGGCAGAAGTGCAGCTGCGACAGGAATGGTTGTCGTTTGCAGCTGACTCCGATTCCTTCATACAGATTACAGGATGCTCGAACTCATTGATAGAGTTAAACTTGTTGGTTGCAAGCCTTAATTTGGTACTACGTGGTTAATGAGTGTGTGTGTGACCGTTTCGGGATTGGTTCTCCATACTTGGTATAGAGTTAAGAGGTAACTTCCGAAGAAGTTAAATCTCGATGAAAAAGGAGCTCAACAAAATTATAGTAAATGGGTTGAACTCTCAGGTGTAGCATTACAAAAGCGACGGGTATCGGTTTGGACATTGCTGGTTTTATTCTCAACATCCAATAAGTACCTTAACGAAGTATCATAATATTTGTTAACATCATCATTGAACAAAAACATCGTATCACGAAAAACTTCAAGTCCAAAATCCTTCAATGTGACGGCCCTATAATCTGCATGCGATATTAAGCCAACGATACATTCACCGTCGGAGGAGCCAGAAGTTTGACATTGCCAACCACAATCTGCTTCCGAAGATAAACCGTATCCAACCGTTTATTCAGCGGAGGGGCTTAGTGAAGTCTGTCAGCCAGACTAACCGCTGCCGTCGGCTTTACCATCCTGCCTCCCTTGGCATGCATATAATTTCACTACCATTTCAAGTTTTCCTGTGATTTATTACCCAAAACAGCCTAGCGGCTAGGATGAGATGCGACAGACATCGGCGGAAACGACCTAACCAATGTGTCATCGTTCTTCTAAATGATAAAACCGGAAGCTGACGGTTTTCTGCCCTGCCGACGCGAACAGTGAGCAGCTGACGATGGGAAAATGTCGGTTGTTTCAGTGCTTTCTGTGTTGACGATATAAAATAATAAAATCCGGAATACAGAAAAAGATTTGATTGAAGTTTTCCAGTTTATCTGTGTACTAGAAAACATCAAAACTCTATCGGTTGATTAGAATGTGACAACTTCTCAAAATATCTTCCAATCAGTTTCAAAGTCTGCTCTTCATTTAGGTTGAGTAGGCTCAAACAAAAAAAAAAAACGATAAACTGTAAACAACCCCCGATCACCGGATGTAGCCACCTGATGAGAAAAATTGCACATGTTTCCTAAACTCTTTCAGCACCACCGGAAAATAAACGAACCTGGGTTCAACTATACAATAACCGCAATAAACTTTTTTTACTGTTTCCCAAGACCAACATGAAAAGCTTTCTTGAATAATTTATTTACATTCAACCATCACATTTTTGCTACAAGACAGCCCAATACAATCACTCACAGTCACACATACACACACACGGCCGATTCTACCGGCCATACAGCTTATCGGTATACCGTCCTTCCATCCGGTTGCGGTTTTCTCGATCTTCATTTTTCAAACACAGTCGGTCGACGTTTTCCTACCCTCCCTTCGGGGGCTTCGCTTTCAAAGTCAACCTTTAAGCCCCCAGTCGGGACGCTACCGTTCGGCGTTTGCAGCACTTGGCTCACATTTCATCACCGTTCTCGACTTGATACTGTTCATACGCGCACGCAGGATGTTGTTGCTTTTAAAGGGAAAACTCTTCTCTAGTGTTGAGTTGCGGTGAGGTTGAATCTGAGCTCTGCTCAGCTCGAGTTTGTTTGAGGTCTTATCTAAAACCGATATCGGTATTATGGTTGTACTATCTCACTTTGCCGCTTTGGTTAGAGATTAGTTTTTTTTCAGATTAAAAAGTAGAAAAACAGCAACTAATCGGTCGGTTATTAAAGAACACTAAAATTAAACAAGTTGAATGTTAATGGTTAGGGCTCTACGTTTTCGAAGCATGAACATTTAGCAGTCATTCGATTGGAACAGTTTAGTGTTCATTTCATTTCTTTCGGTTACTGTCATCGTACCAGGATGAACATTTTCACTGTCAAACAAGTTTGATTACGATTTTCTTTTCCATGTGGTGTTCATCTGTTCATTTTAAAGTAACCTGATGACTGTTTTCGAAAAAAAACTAAATAAAGAGGTTGATGATAAAAAAAACAAACCAATTTCCAAAATCATTCTTTTTATCCTTGAACATTTTAAATACGACGTCACACAACTTCAAACCCCCGTCCCTCCTTCGTTTGCTCAGCTCCCTCTTTCTTCAATGTGCGTGACGTACTGTGTGGATGCCTTCTGCCTCCTTCAGTGCTCGAAGTGGTGACACAAGGTCTTTCAAAAAGATTGAAAGTAGTGGAAAAATGAGAGGACTACTTTGCTTAGTTCAAATTGATGGACCCCTCACGCACCAAGGGGTCAAACGGTTTTCAAAAAAGTTTTATACCAAGCAGTTCTTGATTTTTTTATTGATTTATATCACTAAAATAAGTCATAAAACCTCCTACAAATTACCCTGTACAGATTTAAAGAAGAATGATAAAGCTTTCATTTTAAAAGAATTGGCCGCCATCTTAGATCTCGCTTCCATCTCAGATTTAACAAGATAATGTGTTTTTGAGCAAGTGCACAACCACCGATTTCGAATTAGACATAACATTTCGAAAGTTAGAGAAAAAATACTTCAAGATACATTCATAAACCTAGGTTAGCAACGAGTTTTCTTTACCATTCTTTTTTTTGGTAACGCTGTTTTAGTTTGTTTACATCGCCGTGATTTAGCTCCGTTTATTATTATTTTACCATAACACCGGTTGTTATTTTTCGGCTTATGTTGTGCCAAAGTGTAGTATCTGAGTGCATGTTATTCGAAGATAGTGAAGTTTACTGTGTATTACTAGTCAACAGTGATATTTGGTGTTGTAAAATAATTTGCACCAGCATTATTGACCGACTCTCGTTACAACTCTCGAAACTTCCGAGTCGAAAGGGTCTAAGCTTTGATTTTGTGAGTCGTGCTGCAAAATCCAACTTTTTTTTTAAAGCAACTCCATCGGTTGTTCTTGTTTGTTTCTTTGCTCGCAAATTGTTTTAGTATGTCTACCGCTTGTGATCATTTTGCTAAACCGGTAAAAGGTGATGAAAAATCCATCCCATGCATGGCTTTTTCCGACAGCATGATTCATTTTAAATGCACTAGCACGAAGTTGAACAAGGTATTGTCTATGCTACCACATATTTGTTCTGGAAGTGCGCTAAACTGATGAAATGTGATCAAATCAAATCTACAATCTCTTCGTTTGGTAGTGCGATTAACTCTATAACAGAGCGGCAAGTGATGGCAATGTTTCGACTGAGATCCTGACCGTTCCGGAGTCAGTTGAGCAGTTTTGGTAATATCTCTTACGTATTCATCCCAGTGTCGAACTGGAATCAATCGAATAATTGGTTACAGACAATTCAAAATGTCATGGTCCTTTAGATGCTTTGACATTATGTTTCTCGCCATCAGAGTCGTTCTGGCGTTATGCTCGAGTTGGGGAAAGGGGCCTCCCGATACTGCACTACCTATTAGCCGAACACTGGAATGCACTAGTTCACATACCATGGAAGTCTCCAACTCCCCCACCGTAGTCGAGCCTTTCCTGCCTGCGTTCATCAATCATCCCGATCCTACGGGCGGAAGCAGAGAGCGAGGCTTCCAAAACGCTACTCACGGCAAGTACAACTTCGTAACTTCCGTTCCTTCCGCTGATCCGTACTGCACTTTCAGTCTTCGGCAATCTGACGTCCCGTCGTTTTTTTTGCGGCTGAAAACAATTCCTCTGGACTTCGGATATATTACCAAAATGTTCGTGGACTTCGTACCAAAATTGACGACTTCTTCTTGACGGCTACTGAATGTGATCACGACGTTATTGTATTAACCGCAACCTGTCTCGACGATCGTGCACAACTTTTTGGCAGTTTATCCACTGTCTATCGCTGCGACCGTAATCGTAGAGGATCGAAGCAAGCTGTGATCAATAACGGACGTGAAAATGTTTCTCGTCGGAATTTTTCATCGTTTTTTCAAGTTTTTATAAGATATATTTTCTATCCGGAAAAGGGATGTGTCTACGTTTATTGAATGAAGGCCGCTGTTGTTTCGGTGTGAATTCCAAGTGTTTGATTTGAATCGCGATGAAGTGTTCCGAGGGTTGTCGTGTACGATTGAGGATAGTGCAATAATGTCGACGTATTTTATTTAGCCTTCCCGTCGCGTAATCGTTATATTTTAAGTGCAAAGGGTGGAGTAAAAGGTAATACGAAATGTGGCGGTTTCGTATTATCGGTGAGAGTGACGTCAATGTTGAAATCCGTGAAAGATTCGTGCAATTTTGTGGCTAATTTGTGAGAGCTGCATTTCTTTTTCGGTGGTGGAGCACGTTTCCCGCTAGCCCTTGCCTTGTCATAAGTGTGTGTGAGTAAGTGCAAGGTTGCTCTTGCGTGCGGCACGTTCTCGCACCAGCATGATGGTTCAGAGAGGACGCGAGAATTAAAGGATAAGTATTAGTGTTGGTGACGTTTTGCCTGTGTTTTTTTTTTTTTTTGTTTGATTTGCATGCAAAAGGGAACCAATGTTTTTTTTCTGCTTTTCACAATTCCTTTTGTGGGGATCCTACATTTCTGTATACTGAACATCGAAAATGTTTTACAGATTTCCAGTATAAAAGTCTATAAAAATTTGTAAATTTCGTAGAAAATCGTAGGAATCTATATGGCTTTACAAATCTGTAAACTGTAAACTGTATGGATGAGAAACTTATAATTCACAAATAAATTTAAGTTTACATATGTGGCATCTCTGATTGTTATCGCGGTTTTTTAGATGCCGGTTTTGGAATTTTCTCACTCAATCGTTTACAGTAGGTACGGTGCGTACTGGGGCCGATGCTGTTCGGATGACTGCGTCGAAACAGTTCGGGATGTGTTTTAACGCGCATCAGTTTTCATTGTTGTTTTTTTTCTCCTTGCGTGAGAAATGAAGCATTTCGCGCCGCGTCCTTTGCAGTGTGGCGTCGGCCTAACATCGGCCTGTATTTTGAAGGGCGCGTTTGCAGTTCTGTATGTACATATACTTGTGTGGGAATTTTGTTTTGCACAGATTGGTCTGTGTTTGTGGCATCCCTGCTTGTAACCGCGGCTTCGTGGAAGCCGGTTTTGAATTTTTTTAATCTACCGATTGGGCCGAAACTGCGTCGAAACAGTTGCGCGTCAGTCTTCATTGTTGATATTATTTCCTCAGGTGAACGGAGACGCTGTTACGAACATTTTGAGCAGTTTTATGCCCTTGTTTTATGATTTTTCCAGCTTTTGAGTAAATACTGAAACACATAGACAATTTTAAATTTAATTAATTAGAAATCTTGTCGGTCAGCATGGCAAATAAATTTTGATTGCGATTGTTTTGGCATTTTGTTAAATCTAATTAGTACTCGGTCTTGTTAAATATGCATATTTGCATTTTTAAAAATTTTCTAGCTATGAATGCATGAAACTTTGCCAGTTTTTCATACTCAGTAGGTATCTTCGCTTTATTATTCAAGAAGTAAGTGGTAATCAACGCGAAATACCGTGTCTCCGCGCGTATGCGTCGGTAAGAGGGAATAGAGCGGTCGCGCATAACTTTCCGGGGTAAACGTGTTTTCGGCCCAGGTGAGCTTTGCTCAAATATAGATTTTCGGTGTGTTGTGACATACGAGGTGTACCAAACCATTTATTCGCAGACTGTCCACCCGTTGGTTCTATTCCAGCACGCAGTGATTCAGAGTAGGTTCCGTTCGTTCGATAAATATCGTAAATAATTAATCGCGACAAAACATTGTAATTAATCGCCACCAAATATCGCAATTATTTGCAATTAATATCAGGATTATACGCGACTCGTCTGCCGACGCACACATCTTTTTTTTTCTTTTTCTTTTTTTTCGTTCGATTCTAACGGCGATGGCCAAGCAAATAGGCCGTTTTTGAAGCTCTCTTGCTGACCGCTTGCAGTATGTGTTGAGGGTCTATATATTTACTTTTTTCTTGTTTTTGGTTAATGCATATCTGGTTGCTTCGTAACATTGTGTAGTCAGCTGAGATAAATCAATGAGAGATACGTTTCGGTAGTTGCATAATGACTTCATAAGCATATTTTCGAATATTTGAGTCTGTCTTGATTAGGTTATAGGTCCGGTATCCTCGCGTGCGCTTTATTTTTGCGGTGTTACATCATCAACCGGAATGAGTTCGGATCGCGTTATGATTTCCGTAGAAGATATAATGAACTCGTACGCGCGATATTTGTTATTATGAACCCGGTATTAGAACTCAGCGCATCGTTTACCAAAACGAAACCTGCTGCAAACCTTACCCTTTTCTCCAACATCCCAGTGATTTCTCGTGGAAGTGCAGAGGTGTTCTCGGCTTCCAATAAAGCGAGTATCACGTCAACATATTCCCATACACATTCCTTCTTTGACCTGCATTCGGATGCGGCCGGCGCTGGTATTGCCTAATATAAAGATTAAGGTCACCAGTTTTTACACATTGAGGATGAATGTTAATCCCAAGCATCATCCATTGGTTCTCTGTGTAATTACAGCTGATCTGGCAATAACGGAGTAGCAACCGCGGGCGGTCAATCATGCTCATGCTCATGCTCATGTCTATCGCTGCGACCGTAATCGTAATAACTGCTGCAAGTCGCGTGGTGGTGGTGTCCTGAGAGCTGTATCTAAACGCCCAAATAGCTGTGTTGACCCGGCTCCAATAAGTGACGCTATTGAACAGCTCTGGATTAGAATCTCCATGCCAACTCGCTGCATTAGTTTGAAAATAGTCTATCTTTCTCCCGATCGTAGATCCGATGTGACCGCTGTTGAAAACCATATCAACTCAATCAGCTCCGTTATCTCTCGCTTAGACCAAAATGATCCATCGTTTCTGTTAGAAGACTACAATCAGCCGGGCGTAATTTGGAAACGTGGGAACGATGGCACACCTTCAATTGATTTGATTCATTCACGGATATCTGTTGCCTGTTCCGCTTTTGCTAGACGGGTTTAGTTTGCACAACCTGACTAAAGTGAACCAAGCTATTAACGACCACGATCGTCTAGCTATTAACGGCTTGTTCACATATACAGGCATCTCTTGCATTACCTCTTAATCACATACCCGGAATTGCAAGGATGTACCCTGAAATTGCGAATAACTTCATAACGGTTAGATTCTGATAAAACCCAAGATGGCAGCGTGATTTAAGATGGTGACCGAAGTTTTCTCATTCCTCTTTGAAATGGCCTGCTGTTTGTAGAGGGTTTCATGATTATTTAAGCGATATAAATTAATGAAAAGATTATAATATGCCCAAAATACAGCTTTTTTGAAACCCGTTTAACCTTGGTACCCGATGGGTTCATCAATTTGAACTAAACAAAGTGGTTTTCTAATCTTTTCGCTATTTTCAGACACACTAATATCCTTTTTGAAAGCTTTCGTGTCATCGATGGGACGCTTTCAGCGAGTACTGCTCGAATTTATATATTCTGGCGATAGTGACGTTGTTTATCATTGCTTATAATGAAAAATCATTTCGTTTCTGCTCGGGCCCTTCAGTTGGCAAAATCAATGCAAGAGCATTCGAGTAGTTTTCACGTTACTCACGAAGTGCTTGAAAATCGATCAAAAAAATAATTTAGAATTGAAGACGAAGGTTAACATAACCCTATGATTTGCAATTGCAAATGACTTTGTCAGTGAGAGTCCTGATAAGAATCAATATAAAGAATAATTGAAAATTATACGGGAGAGTAAAGAACCGAAAATATCGAATGTTTTATTTTGTTCCGAATAAACTATGATTATTCTTGCAAGTGATGTAGTTTTTTTAACTTTGCCACTAACATAATTTCTATCACGTATAATGACGGAGATCGAAATAATTTTCCTTTTCCTCTGGCAGTATCGTATTTTCGCGACCGTCGTCGTTACGAAAGCACGCAAAGCTGTACATTAGTAGAATATGTTATGTTATCATTCGATTGGGGTTTTCATTCACCCTAAAACACACAAACCAAAATATTAAACCAAAAAAGAATAGCTTTTTGTTCATAAAATGCAGGTTAATAATAGGCAATAGACTAGGACCCATCATCACTATAGGACAGACTGATACAAAAAGGAAATAAAATGAAAAACTAAGCTCAAAACACCATAATCGGAAAAAAATCCCTTCATTCCCCTTTAAACCGTCACGTTTTCACCCTATTCCCTAAAGTGGCAGATTTTCGGAATTCGTCACCCTGCTAAAGGCACTACCACTCGTCTGCAAAAGATGAGAAGTCAATGATTTCCGATGGGAGCTTGAACTTTGGGCGTTTCTACCCCGATCAATCTTGCATGAAAAAAGACAACTTTCTCATTTTTCATCCAGTCCCATCTGTCGCCGACAGGATTCGATCTTGTGCTGTCAATTGACGACGACGACGACGACGATGGGTGTTGGTTTCGGAAGGGAACTTGAGTTGTTATAAGAGCAAGAGTCCAGCAAAACCGGTTTCCATTTGTTAGGAAAATTGTTCACTGCTGGGAAAATAAATCCTAACTCTTTCAAAGTTAACCCATTAGTCAACGAAATATTAATTTTCAACAACTTTTTCCTCTAAATATGCTAGCTTTTTAGCAGCAAAAGTGCTTAACTTTCTGTGTTGACAAATTATTGATCGTCTGACATCATTTTGACTGGACGGGTTTTTCGGCACCTATTGTTGAATCCAGCTCAATAGTTTAGTTTACCGTTCCAACGCTTCAAAATCATTCATCATAATTAATTACAACGTTTCATTCGCCTATAGATTCGAAACAATTTAAACGTCACAGCAATACTGTACCTATGGCAATTAATATTGCTCCCCGGTGTAACATAAAATAATTTTTCGTGTTTTCGGCTTTCTCATTTTTATAGTTCTCAAGCCATTGTGGCTTGTCGTATCGAAAGAAATGGTACGCTCTTTAATAGCTAACCTTTTTCCTTGCAAAGACGCCTTGTTCTACTCTCGGATTTTCATCCTTTATCCCGTCTTCTCTAATTATACCGTATTAAGCCACATGATAGCACAGAACCAATAATGAAAAGAAGATTGCAAACGGAACAAACGAGATTGAAGCACTTCATTATCGGTGCTTTTCCTCACTCCGTTATTAGTAAGCGAGTCCATAATATTGCTATGAAGGCGACATTATCTAGAAGCACTTATCTGTTGCGGTTTGATGTGGAAAGCCGCAACAGATGACGATTACTCTAATAAACGGTAAAGCACTCAATGTCCTTTTTTCATCTGCACAAAAACCGATTTGCTTCAACTTTGCCTCTGCCCCGCGATTCTCGGGAGAAATTGCAATTTTATATTTTTTGTTCAGTATATGAACTCAAACGATTTGCTTCATTCGAATTGCTTCATTTCCTCGGAGACGTGCCACCTGCTGATGCTTATCACTAGCTTAGTATGTATATACTCTCTTTAGACCAGCAAACGTGAGACATTCAAATTTCAAATTCGTTTTAATCGTGACATACCGGAAAACCAACCAGCAGCGAAGAGTGCGGTTTACCACCGGAAGAAGAGAATTATGTATTTTGATGTAAAAGTATGCTTTCTACTCGATTGAAAGCCAAGCCACTCGAAGCAGAAACCAATTCAGCAAAGAGCACAAGCACGAGGTCGTATGCGATAGTCAAAGTTCCGGATATAGCTGCACAAAATTTATGCTTCGTTCCTCTTCTGGAGAGGGCGGCGGTGTAGATGTGCTGTCTCTAAAAGGATGCTGGTTATATTGCTCGGAACTAAAATAAATCACATTCTCAAGGATGTTTTTACCTTTGTGTGAAATTTTACGAATTAGTGGAAGGAAAACAGTTGCATATTTTTTGGGTATGAGCGAAAAAGAATAAATAACTTCACACTAAGTACCTTCTTAGAGTAGCACGCTTGAATTAAAATAATTGTGAAAAAGATGGTTGTTATGAAAAATCAACTTTAAAATGATTCGGTAGAAGACACCGGATAATGTGTCCTCATTTCTCATCCCACCATCCAGCACACTGTGAGCTCTGCTTTCAAACCGAAAACAACAAGTTACCAAATTCGATTATAATTCCATCCATGTACTGGGAGCGATGGTCCAACAATTGGTTTACCTGATTACGGAAAAATACTTCCACTTCCATACGTTCAACGTACAGTGATTTTGTGTTGTACTGTCGTCCTAGCACAAACCGCCCCTACGCAAAAGCTAGATTGTGCCGTTTTAGGTTCTGGTGCCTGGTAGAATGCGATAAATATACAGGGCGTCTTTTCGACCCAGAAATATAACGTCTAAATAAAGTTGTGTGCTTTATGGTATTTGAATTTGCTGATTATTGCTAGCGTTTGGCGCCGCTTCCGAACGACGACGGAACCTACAAATGGGGGTACTTTGGAATGTGTCGCTAGAGTTCAAGTGGGTAAGGAATTTAGCTGAGTTTGCAAAGAAATTTAGAAGTTAAATGCTTGTTCGCCGACACGACTCTAGCAAGAATCTTTTATGTTCGACGGAAACATTTGTCGAGTGGTTATCGAATTGATGAGCAATAATACCAAAAAACAGAATACTAGCCTGTAAAATAATTGATTGTAAACCCTAAAAGGTTATAAATAAAATTTACCCAACTTTGAACCGTAATTTTACGGCACTCACAACCAAAGAACATCACATTTCATTTTTTATTTTCTATATTGATATACTTTTGTGCTGTTCTTTATCTGTTGATATCATTGTAATAATTGAACTTTCAGTTTTTCTTGAAAGCTATAACTCAGCCAAATAACAGTCGATTTTCTTAAGCAACTCCTATTTTATTCATAACTGAATATAGTTTCAAAGGATTAGTGCATTTGTAGTACTTTTCATACAAAAAATAAGCGCAAAATTTTACATGAAAGTAACGTAAAGTTACCTCTAAAGGATATATTTTTTCTCCAGAACTGTAATTTAACTATCTACAACATTGCCGAATACTGTTCAATGAAACATATCATTATTTAGTACATTATATTTGACATATAAGTGCAATTTTTGAATTAATTTTCTAGACTTGTGATTTTAAATGATCAACCAATATCATAAAATAAAATCCCTGTCAATATCAAATAAATTCGCAGCCATATCGGAAACAATCGGTCCGGATCGATTCGCGAAGCAACATGTTTTGACTCTAGACACCTGTTGCTCATGAAACTGAATAATATCTTGAGTTTAAAATAACAAAAAATAGTGTATTCAACTCTATGTAATCTATGACGTCTTTAAGATTTCATTCTAGGAGTCGATGTTTCCTTGAGTTGATGGTCCCTACAATATCGACTTCTGGAGGTTCCATTGTATTTGGAAAGCTTTATCTTTCCCTATCCCAAAACGGCTGAAATATTTAACCGTTAGGGTAAACGACCTATTTCCGGCATATTGGGCGGCCGTCCTCAACATTTTCTTGAATTATTAAACGGGAATAACGGAGGGACTTGAATATTGCTCATTGTTTTGACTGCTAAGCTTTTTTAAATAGCATGGTGCTTTTGGGTACGTACAAAATGCATTCAATTGCGAAAGCGGACGAAATTAATAGCGCTCTCAGGGTTTAACCAATCGGTTTCCGATCTTCTACAAAGTTTCTTGGTATAGTTAGGGCTTCATTTTGGATGTTTGAATTAGTTTGGAATTTAGCCGCAAAGGTGGCGTTGCGATGCTAACTTCTTTCCCTTACGCGCTGGAGCTTTGCGGTATTCGACAAAGTTGTTGATATCTAAATTCCATGAAACTTTACAGAATATACAAAATTTTTAACTCTTCAAGTTTCAGAGATCTACGAGTTTTTATAAATTTTGTCTGAATTTCACGTTCTCGATAGAAATTGAATAATTACGTCGTTTTCTTTGAAGTTACATAACATTTTCTAATCTAAAACTTTGTCGAAAACTGCAAAGCTCTAGCGTGTAAGAATAAAAAGTTGGTGTCGAAGCGCTATCTCTGCGGCCAAATCGCAAACTAAACTGAGCGTCAAGTTGAAGTTCTTATTACACTGAGAAACTTTGCTGAATACTGCACATAGGTTGAATAGAGTATCAAAGTACTGGACTGTGTATTTCATGCAATAAATACATACCAATTGTATTTTTACATGAAACCTATGGTTATATCCAAACAGAAATATCACAAAAACACAAAAAAACAAATCTTTCAAAATTTCAGAAAAAGAAGATTTTTTGATGGACAATTTTTAGAAAAAATCATGGTTTGCTAATACTTGCTACTCGCTGAGATATCTAATTCACAAATTTATGTATTTTTGTTCAAATTTTGTGTAATATTTTTTCACTTAAGTACTTCGGAAACTTTTGTACTCGGAAGAAAACGACGTAGTTATTCAATTTCTATCGAGAAAAAATTTGTAAGAAATTAATTCGAGTGAACTCATAAAATTATCACAATAAAACGTGAAATACAGACAAAATTTATAAAAACTCGTAGATCTCTGAAACTTGAAGAGTTAAAAATTTTTATGTTCTGTAAAGTTTCATGGAATGTAAAGATCTAAAACTTTGTCGAATAACGCAAAGCTCTATCGGGTAAGGTAAAGAAGTTAGCTTCGCAATGCCATCTTTGCGGCTAAATTTCGAACTAATTCAAACATCCAAAATGAAGCCCTAACTATACCAAGAAACTTTGTAGAAGATCGGAAACCGATTGGTTAAGCCCTGAGAGCGCTATTAATTTTGTTCCGCTAGATTCCATTTCTGGCCCAGTGTGCAGTGTACGTTAGGGTGGGGAATCGTTATATGAAAAAAACGAAATTTGATAGGAGAAAGCCAGAACCAAGTTTTTTTTTGTTCCTTTTGGGGTCCCATACAACCCCAATCTTACTTGAAGTCGATTGGTTTTGTCTCCGCTTGGCGCATTGCATTTTAAATTCATATGGAGATTTGTATAAAAAAAACAACTATTTTGCATTTTCCATTCTAAAGAGCTCCAAATTGCTCAAACCATAGGTTTCATGACTTCATATGGTAGGTTTTTTGATGCCTAACAACTTGGCCGAAGACACTATAGAGCTAGGGTGTGCCAAAAAAATACAAGAGCTGTTCAAAGTTGAGTATGTCGAAATTTATGTTGCAAATCATTTTTTCTGCCAACACTGCCAGTGTACCGGCGTCAGTCAGATTTCCATCAGAAGTTACCTCTGAAACACGTTGTAGATTCTGTTTACGCCTAGAATATTGACCTAAATTTGTTTGCTTGGTCCAGCTGAGTGTATAAACTCGTTACGACAGGTTACTTTTGATGGGAATCCAATTGACGCCGGTACATTGGTTATGTTGGCAGAAAACAAGATTTTTTGCATTTAAATCGACATACTCAACTTTGAACAGCTATGGCTTTTCTTAGGGACACTCTAGCTCTTCAGTGTCTTTTGCAAAGTTGTTGGGCATCTAAAATACTATACTTTAACATAATATAGTGCATTATTAGAGCATTATTGAGCTCTCTAGAAAGGTCAATGCAAAAAAGTAGGTTTTCCCATATGAATTTTCATACGAATTTGAAATGCAATGCGCCAAGCGGAGACAAAACCAATCAACTTCAAGTAAGTTTGGGGTTGTATGGGACCCCAAAAGGAATCAAAAAAACTTGGTTCTGGAAAATCGATCATTTTCCCCACCCTAGTGTACGTCTGATTGGTCATTGGCCTACATATGGGTATGTGGAACCGCAACTCTTTGACAGAAGTCTTATGCAAACAGTAAGCCAGACGGATCATAACAATTATGCCTATGAAGACTGTTCACTGACATTCTTTTTTGTCAACACCGAACCAGGGTTGCAAAATTTCACTGTCAGTGATAGATTTTCAGTTCAAACTAAAAACTTCGAATATCAGTATCAACACGAACGAGCTGAAAATGATAATTGCCTTCAGCTCCAATCAGTTGACAGTGGTAATGCTGACTGGTAGCATTACTGTGATTTCGCACACCATATGTTGCTTTAGCGATGGTTAGGATGAAGGTGTTTACCTACTTCATTGACTTCATGCAATGCATTGGTTCAGATCAAATAATTTCGATATCAATTAAGATATGTCATTAATATCACTGACATGATTATTGACTGATAATTGACTCGGGTGACGTTTAATATCATTTTGAAGAGAGTGAAAGTAAAACCACAGAGAACAGACGTTCATCTTCTTTTCAAAAAAAGTGTAAAAACTTGCAACCGTCATTTACCACTAAGTGGTAATGCTCCCGCTATGTGACGCTTTTGTCACTTACAAACCAAGCACTGATATCGATAAAATATCGATACAGCAATATTTGCAGTGTAACTCGGGCACCACAAGACAGATGTCGTTAGTGTATTAACATATTTTGATCCAAATTTTTACACACGATTTTCAAATTTCTTTATATGAACATGAATGTCTGTACTCTGCGGTAAAACTGCTGTTGTATCATTTTAATTTTTCTGTGGCAAAATTTCGCAACACTGCACCGAACAGGTGACTGACAAGGTTCCGACTCGACGCAATGCTTTGTGACGATTCCGGGCTGCCAATATATCTCGCAAATACAGCATATTACTATGGTTTCATCAACAACACATGCTGGCGACTCTGCGTTGTGTACATGTATGAGCAGTGCTGCCACAGCTACAGATTTATCTGGAAAGGTATAGATTTTTTCGGTTTTCTCTAGTACAGATTCTGTACGGTACAGATTACAGATTTTTATCAAAAAGTACACAGCCTATAATCGCATACCAGTCCCATAAGGATTTTCATCGTTTTTTAAGTTTAATATTCGATTCCATCTATTTTATGCTTTACTATCGATTAAGGAAACAAAAAAATATGTTTTATTTGAAAAAGTCAGAAATAAATGTGAGGTCAAATTGTCCAATTTCAAAAATACTCGCATATCAGTCCCACCAAATGTTTTTTCTGAGTATGGCCATATTTTTTCTTCAATCCATTTGACAAATACTTGGTGCTGTTTTCTCAGCTTTTTACTGTTAAAAAATCATCAAGTAATTAATAAATTTTAATTTGAGGAGTACATATAGTAATGAAGACAGAAAATTAAACTAACTGAAAATATGATTGTAGAAACTACGAAAAATATAGTTCAGCAGGTGGGACTCGCACCCACAACTTCCAATCTCCGGTCAGATGTGTTTCCGTTACACCACCGCAGAACGATAAAGACGTAGTTCTAGAATCGAGTTTTGTATCGCTTATCCAATTCTCGCACTTCTTACATTTACTCAGTAGAGACTATTATTTATAGCAACAAGTTTGCATCAAATAAATTCCACACAAAAGTTATTTTCAGGTAGATACTGAAACTGCAACTTTTTCTGAAAGTTCGTTCCCGAAAGGTTATTGGTTTCATCAATCAGAAGGATAATAGCCTTGAGCAAAGCTGCTTTCTGTAAGGAGTTAATTTCCTGTGGACGATCTGCTCACTTCAAATGATCTTTCCAGTTGAAATTGTCGGAACTCCGAAAAAATACCCAACATAAGAAAAATATCTTCAAGCGATGTTTTCTCAACTCGTTGATTTTCCAGATGGGACTGATATGCGATTATAGGCAGTACAGAACAGATTTTTAAGGGTCAATTAAATAAACTGATTTTTTTCTCGGTGTACTTGAAATCACTCAAGATATATGAATTAAAACGGAACATAACACTTTTGTAAAGCACGATGGGAAGGGATAACTTGTGTTTTCATGCAAGGTATTGCTGTTGTCCTGTTTCCTTTCTCGGGAAACCTGAAAACAAATTAAAAATTTAATAAAAATGTGTATAAGCATGATTAACTCAATGAATAATTTGCAATTTTTATATTTTTTAAGATTACCAAAAGTGATCTTTCCATGCAAAACAAATTTTCAGGTACAGATTTTTGGAAGAAAATGTACAGATTAAAAAGATTTTTGGCTTTCCAGTACAGATGAAATTGTGGCAGTGAGTATGGTGTATGAGTGTTAATGACTTCCGAAATCAGATTTACGGTTAAGTTGCTGGCAATCTGTTTTCATTCTTTAATTGTTCAGTAATATAATGTGCAATATAACAGATTTCTCCATAAATATTCATTAACCCTGGAAAGATGATCTTATTTTGGCGTGAAATTGATGCATGTATTTTGAATCATTTAAAATGCAAGTTGTTACTTGAAATTTAATAATGAGTTATCATTACGGTGTTAAACCATCGATACATAACAAATACCAGAATTCAATTTTTTGGAAAAACTAGAACGGATTCGCACTATTTGGAAATGTCAATGTCACTAAAAGCAAGGAGTGAATTGATGCAGACTATCTCTCTAGGGTTAAAGATCTTGTAGTTTCTGTCTACAAATAAATTTGGGATTACCGCTAGTGAAATTGGTGATTCTCCGTATGCGATAGATTCTAATTTCTGGCCAAGCTGGATGCTGCGTAAAATTAGTATTATGCGAATAATACTGTATAGAAAATAGAAAATAAGCGTGATTTCAAATGCTCCAATATTTCGAAGTATTAAAAATGTGAATAAATATATTTTTTATATTAGGTATATTAAACGTATTATGAGAAAAATGGAAGAAAATAAAATTGACCGGCAAACCTCAAATCACCCTCCAACCACGGTAGTTGCGAAGCTTTTATTCTCTATTGCCAGCCGGATTATTTCCTTTACCGCCATTGAGTTTCTATAGTGGATAAGGGTAAATTAGTTTCGGTTGATCAGGTTTGTGAGAATTCGTTCGATAAACAGAAACGGAAAGCGATGTACCTGGAAGTACAAGGTCTCGTGTTTGTAAAGGACTGTTGATTGTGGCGTTTGGTGAAGGAGAATCTTCAGATTAGCGGTGGTTGGTTGTTGGCTTTCGATTCGATCTCACAGTTTTGACATGGGTTGTGTGTTGGTTTGGAAACTTAAACGATTCCATTTGAGCTGTATTAAAGTACTAAATACTAGGGGGAAACATTTCTCAGTTACGGCGTGCTTGGCAGCGCCGAAGAGCAGTCATTTATTTGATATGCAAACGATCTTTTCCGCCCCGCTAGAAGTTTTGACTAGGGTAGGAATGCAGAACCGTAGCATGTCTAATTTCTTTTTTCGACTGAGAGGTAATTTATATTCCAAGAAATGGTCTGTCTTTCATCTTGCCCAGTAGCAGACAAGTTACAGTCGAAAGTTTTTCCCTTGCGACCAGAATGGCAAGCAGCGGTTCCGAAATGCATACACGCGCAAATGGAACGGAAGAAAAACTCAAACAACACGTATTTTGTACATTCACTTTTTCTGTCTTGACTGCAGAAGTTTACAACTTTTTATTGCTGGCCTACACCCACAATATGGAGAAGACTCGGAAGACCATGGAAATAAATTTTCAATTTTCTAAAAGCTGCTCTGAATAAAAACTCATCGTAAATGATTCAAACGATAAATCGATTGCTAGTACTTGCCTGTTTTTATTCATCTAATTCTCAGGAAAAAAAAACCAAAATAGTTTTGCACTTCTCTTCAACTCCTAATTGGTGAAACCGATTCTTTCCACCAAGTACTTACCGCATTTCGCAAATAGTTTTCCATCAGTCTCACTTCGCCCGGAGGGCCTATTGGCGGACACTTGACAGAAACGTTTTCCCAGACCAGATGAAAACTGAAAACCGAGATGACACCACGCCACACGGGTGACACAACACACAGTTATAGTCCAGTTCTTCTGCGAGCAACTGCGGTAGGGGCTCAAGTTTGCAGTAAGGGGACAGAAAAAAATGACGACAACCAACAGAGAAAGCTATCGGATGAAAAATTGGAACGTTAATTGCAGCAAAAAAGTAGCATGACGATTTATGGTGGCAGCACAATGCAGACCACCGCTGAGAGATGAAACCAGATCTAGAAGACATTGCCAGGTGGCCAATCAACGCAGTGACTGATGAGAGACAGTGGAAAATTGAAGAAAGAAAAACGAAATAAAAAAAAAACAGAAGAACAATTCGCATCCGTGTGTTTTGAGACCAATTGGGAGGAAGCTTTTTATCGTTAAATCATAAGTACAAAAGACATTATTAATAACTTCAGTTGAGTTTGCAAACTTTCGGCAAGTATGATTTGTTTGGCTTTGTTGTTTGGCATATTTTATCTTTATTGCAGCTTTCGGCGAAATGAAGAATTAAAACATAAGAATTAGTTGAGAGGTGCATCAACATCGTGTCGTTTTGAATATATATTTTTGAGGATTCCTTAAAAAACGCAATAGATAGTTTTCCTCATTTACATTCCGAGTCGGCGTTCAATGTTTCCAATCATTCATAATCTGGGATCATTCTACTTTTCTTAGTAACTATCATCAACCCTACTTTATCTTAGTATCCAGGAAAACTGCGTTAAAGTTCTGCTTTTTCTCGAAGATCTCAGATCTATTACACTTTGGGCAGTGCGAGGTTATTATAATAATCGCGTTGAAAACTGTTAGTAACCTTTGCTCCCAAAGCATTGGGATCTCGAGAATTCTCTCGCCAAATTTATTTAATGCGACTGTTTTCGATCCGAAGAAACTTTTCTAATATACAGCCAGGGGTGATATATAATAGGGTGCCATTCCGAAACATCGAAAATAGAGTGAAACGGCAGAATGAAAGATTTCAAATGCTTTGAACTTTGTTACCACTGAACGGATTTTAATCATTAATATTTCGTTTGATAGAGAACATTTTTTTACGCGGGGGATACATTCTTCGTAACAAATAACAAAAACAAACAAATAACAACAGCTGTGCATTAGGGTGGGACAAAAAATAAATGTTAGCCAGCATGCACTTTTCGTGTTTCTTATGCGTCCTATAACAACTGTGTAACTTTTCAATTATATTTTTGCGCCCGATTTTCAAAGTTTCCATACGATTTTATATGGGAAAATCCACTTTTTCTAAACTTATTCTCTAGAGATCTCCGGTTGGCTCTTGAAAAAAAATATCAATATATGATATTTGTAGGAAAATTTTCCTGGGAAAAACTCTTCTGAAGACCGTAAGGCGCTACGAAGCTTGTAGAAAAAGTTATTCACCCCAAACTGATTGAATGTCTGACGAACGGCTCACTACTAAATTTTTCCAGCAACACTGCTACACCATACTGCTATTGCATACTTGCTTAAGGATGAAAATAATTTCGTATGGAATTAAGCTTGGAAGTGTGATTTTCGCTCATAGTAGTATCGGAGAAGCCTCCAAGATAAATTTTACGTGATATCATTTTTTATCACATGGTTGAATTTGCAACAGCAGCATGCTGCAGCAGTATTGCTAAAAAAATCATTGGTGAGCCGTTCGTCGGATATTCAATCAGTTTGAGGGAAATATCTTTTTCCACAAACATCGACAGTCTTCAAAAGAGTTTTTCTCAATAAAATATGCTACAAATATCATGTATCGATATATTTTTAGGAGTCAACTGGACATCTCTAGAGAATAAGTTTGAAAAAGTGGATTTTTTCATACAAAATCGTATGAAAACTTTAAAATTCGGGTGCAAAAATAGAGTTTCAAAACACGAAAAGTGCATGGAAGCGAAAAAATAACACCATCTTTTTTTCCCATATAACCGTGTCCCAGTGTACTGTGAATGGTACGGCAGAGTATTACTGAGAGTTGGAGAACTCATTATACCTGCTTCAATTGAAAAATAGCTTCCTACAGGGTTCCGTCACATTAGGTGGCGTATTTAGAACCTGGAAAGAAGCCGCTTCTCTACCGGATTCTTCGTATGTTGACACAGCCTTCAGCTGTGCATGAAAGTAGGTCAGAGCTTGCTTACAGTTGAAGCCAAGTCTTCCGCTTGGCTTGGATGACGAAAACCGCCACCCGTAAACACAATTAATTAAACAAGAGCCCGCGGTTCGGTACTTGATGGGCCGGTAACTCGTCTCCGCATCGCGAGGGTGAGTTACCGGTGATTGTTTGCAAACCTTAGACTAAGTGGGATTAAATTAAAATGAGACCACGAAGGTACTAAAACAGAGAAAGGCCGAGAAGGGCCATCAGCATAACAGAGATAGGGAGTGGTTCCGCGAGGGAGAATTGTCTCTCGCGGAATACACTCTAGAGCTAGCAGTAAGTTCCAATGTAACATAGAATTTAATCGTTAAGTAAAACCGGTTCCGCGCGGACGAACTTGGCGCGTACAGGATTTTAGTGGTTTTCTTCCGAATAGATTATCACAAGTCCTGGTAGGTCCTCGGAAAGGACCTATGCAGTCGATCTTAAAAGAATGGTTGGCTTATGCACGCGAAAGTTGAAGCTTTAATCATCCAATGTGATCTTCAATTCGCACAGAACTTGCTCTGACTTCGCACAACGAATGCGTGAAACGCATAACGCAAAAGTTGTACAAGAAATACATTAACAGAGATCAAAATCATAATATGTATCATATACACAAAAATCGTATTGTTTCGGTAAACTTTGGTTTCGGTCGAACGATCAGTTTCGGGGCACTCAAAAAATCTCTCTTTACTTTCGCAAGCCGGTGCGAATCAACGGCTCGTGCATACCTAAAAATCGTCAGCAGTTTTTGTTTATTGTTAATGATTGAATGATCTTTTAAAATGACCTGATTCATTAATGTGAATCGATCAGACATTAATTTCTTTAATTTAGTCAGTACCCAAGTTATCAGTATTGATTGCTGGTTGCACTGTTTCAACGATGCCAGCCTTTTTAATACGGTTGATGCTTTATAAGTGTAGTGGTTTGGAGCTTCGTAATACATTCGAAAAACGCTAGAGCATCAAATGCGTTATACCTAACGCACATGCGTTGTACTGGTTCCAAATTTAATCAGTAAATGCGTTAATTTCGCTCATAAATGATCTGGTTACGCACACTCCAACTTTCGCGTGTGACACTGTAAAACATCCAAATTGTGACTTCTTTTCCGTTTTTTTTTCTGGAGCAGAACTGCTTGTATGCCCAAAACACCTCCCTGGGCAACGCTGCAAAAACTGGTTCAATTCCTTGTCATTGCGGATTGCCAACTGCAGAGGACGCGAGATAATTCTCGTTTTATTACTATCTCTAGCAGCGTTCCGTTGCGTTAATTGTCTTAACCCGTTATGGATTAGGTGTACGTTTCATCGAGCAGCACCTAACAGCTTTTTTTTACGAATAACTAAGATGATTGTATATAATAACTGGGGATGATGAGTAAAAAAATATTTTAAAGGGCACCTTCTACCTCCCTTCCCATCAAAAAGAGAGGTTCACGCAAATGTGTTGAAAAATTCAATTTTTCAAAGCTGAAAAAAAATAATATCAACTATTGATAATAATATATTCTAGTAGTAAATGTCATTGTTTTTGTATCCAAGCAAGCATTTTTTTCACGCTTGGATCCACTGTAGTGTAAAACGAATAGTAAAAAACTTGGTTGTGGAAAGCCGATTTTTTTTTACAATTTTACAAGCCCGCCTTAAGAAAATCACGTTGGAGAAAATTCAGTATATAGGTCCTCTCCCTTAGGGGTAAAATACCTACGAAGAGAAGTAACGCAACAAATAGGCGGCGCTGCGTAAATGATAGAATGAAGGAATTTGAAAAAGTGCGCTGCACACTGTTTGTATATATGAAAGCACAGAAAAACGCTACCAAAGGTGACAAGATGAAGATGAAGCTTCATTGTAAAGAGAGCTCTACTAACGAAGCTCGGACTTCCGTATGTTACTGTTTCCTGGAGAGCTGTTTCCGAAGGAACTAAACTGCTACGAAACACGCTAATTACAAGTAACCTGTTTGTTTTTTTTTTTTGCCAAGTATAAATTACTGTCGGCCCTTCTCAGGAATATGAACACGTTCTTGAAGCAACGTTGATTTTTTACCTTGCAATTTAGGAAATATTTAGTTTTACATTTATTCGAAGTGGATAAAAAGTGGCGCCAAGTAGCAACTCGGAAATTCTTGAGTTAAAAGAAATGAACTGCTAGAAACAACAAGCAAATGAGATTTATCTCGCCTCATATGCAACAGTAATACGCAATGTCTTGGCGGGTGTCACCCAAGTAACACACGATGTTATAGAACAGTTGAGATAACTCCTCTAATACAACCTTCAGATATAGATTTCAGTTGACATTACCTTTTCCATGACATCTCTATCACCAGGAAAGCGAAAATTGAAGGCTACTCTAACGAGTACTGGTGCTATATGAAGTATAACTTCATGAAAGCAAGTCAACTTGTTAGACTGAAGCTGCAAAATACATCTCGAGTAGGAACAATAAAAAAATAGTGATTATTGCGTTTCGAATAATCACCGAAAAATAAAAAACAATATCAGATCAACGTTTCGATGCTTGTAAGGTTCTACCAGCGCGTAAAATTTCATGATGAAAGATTATGTTTTACTTCTGGAAAAATCATGCGTCATTCATTGGATACCGTTTTCTATTTGTCAATCAGTGGAAAAAAGATTATGCATTACAGAATGTTCGCTGATTTATTTAATTGCGAAGAGTCAATTTAGCCCACCACCGCATGGGCTTAGTTCGTAAACAACTATCTAGCATCTATTTCCTACATGCGTAGTAAATCGCAATGTCGTTTCTTTTTTCTTGGGTAGATCTGCATTGACCCAGTGGAATAAAGAAATTCGCGCATTCGTGGGTCAGAATCCGCCACAACAAAGCGCATGCGCAAATGCGTTGCTATGACAGCATTTACCCAAATGTGTTGTTATGCGCAGTGCAACAAGATTGACAATCGTCTCGTCAATGGCACTTCCAATTAATTTTAAATTGATTATGAAAAGCAACGTACAACCTTTTAAAATGGATTGTTTCTGTAGCTTGATTGTTTTCGCATAGTTTCAACTTTATTTAGACTTAAAATATAACAACACTAGAAAACATTGTCAGATATACGGTAACAAAAAATGAAGTGATATGGGTTGCACTGCAAGCGCTTTATTTATCTTTCCATCGCACATTTTTACCCACCGCGAATAGATTTATTGAAATCGTTCAAATATTTTAATAACAATTTGATCTAGTAATCTTGTGTTGGCTGATGAGTACTAAGATCAATCATAAGAAAACTTTGTAGGTACGTAGGATTATTATTAGGCGTGTAATATTGAACAGGCGCGGCTGCCCCGGCATTTTATACACAGTTTTTCTAATAGTGCAAACATCTGGAAGACAACTTGAAAACAAGTGCCATTCATGTAATAGTTATTGTTCGTTTAACCAATGCTATTGAAAAACATCTCCAAAACCAGAAAAAAACGAGCTTGTCTTCGAAATGTGGTGAAAAACAACTTCTCGATGTTCTGTAGTAGAATTAAATGGAAACATAACCTATTCTCAATATTCAATTCCATTTTACTAAGACGCTCAAAAAAAATTCTCGCAAATGATGTATTGTAAGTTGTTTTCTGTGCAGTTCTGATAACATAATAAACACAAGTTACGAACAAGCAGCGGCAGTTTATATTCAATAATCTATGAGACACAATTATGCTATAAAAAAACATCTCGAGAACAAAAATATAACAACACAAGTTTGCAATTGCGTTTATAGTACTCTTGTATGACTACTGTCATTGTGAATTCTTTTCTAACATGTTTTGTGTGTTACTTGGGCATTAATATTACAACATCAATGGCTCTTCTTAGCGCCCCGGAATTATTTATTTGAAGTAGTTAAATACGCAATGTCTTGCCGGGTGTCATTAATGTTACAACACCAATGGCTCTTCTTAACGCCCCGAAATTATTTATTTGAAGTAGTTAGGCCGTTACAATTTTTTTTTTCGTTTTATGTCACCCCCCCCCCCTCTTCAAAAATCTTGAATATTGGAAAGGGAAGAAAAAAAAGCTCAAACCGTTTTGTTCATTGCATTGGTTTTCCGACAACATAAATGCTTAATTTAGCAACAAACAAGTCAGGTAACAGCGACTACGTATATAATCCAAATCTGATCAGTCGGCATTATCCTGAAGCAAAGTATTCCAAGTTCGCCTGGATATTGCTATAAACCGTTTATGAGTGCCACATCGTATGATTGCGAAACTCACTCTCGATAGACGATGGAGAGCATTTCAGTTTTCCTCATTTCCGCGACATGCCTGTTGCACCGGATGTGCCACTTCGTCAACTTTGTTCCCGCACACCACAAACATTATGTCTTTCAATTTCCTTATTATGTTGCTTTTAGCCTGGTGAAGAGTATTCACTATCTTTGCAGCTGCTATGCCACCACGTTTGCTAGCCCGGTTGCATACACACCTACAACAACCACTATCCAGCAACGTGACTGCGACGAATGCATTCTTTCAAAGCAATAAAGCCCGGTCTATTTAAAATGATGATGATTTTGCACCTAACTAGCAACCGGACGAAGCGCGATATAACCCTGCCATTAACGAACCGGACTGGGAGTTGAAAGGAACGGAGCCCGTCAACATTATGAGAACGCCACTTGCCAACGGGACTGGATCTGGTCGGAAGGAATGCAATATCTGTTGCGCATCCTGCACTAGGCAGACACGAAGTTCCACCCACATCGCGAATAGACATTGTCCTACACGACTGCTGGTATGAAGCCAATATTCAGCTGATCGTGATAAAATCCAAAGCCGTTGGTCATGTTGATAAGCGGATTATAAATTAATAATTTAATCGCCAGCGTTGTACGAGGCTGGCACGGAAATCGCAGAACGCCTGTGAGGGTTTTCAAAGACTGAAGCCACTTGAAACTACTCCAACCTCTATAGCATTGCGCAAAAAGGAAGGGCAGCTTCGTCCCATCAACAGGTCACCACCTGTTTACGATGAATTATGACCAAGGAATACAAAGAATCAGCAATCAAACTGCATCGAAAAAATGCAACATTTGTCCGCAACAGCGTCGGTCCTGATTTGGCTACCGTTTCGGTTTCGGTTACGGCCTATCAACGACTGACAGTGAGCACATAATTTGCATCACGCTAGGATTTATAACGGTAGCTTGATGAAGGTGCGCAATGTATATTAGGGTGGTTCATACCATGCCTAGAATTGATGTTTTCAGTTCCAACCGAAACCAACCTAATATTTTATTGCTGCAGAAGCCTAGTTCAACATACCAAAGTTTGCAACAATATGACTCTAGTTGCTGACATTGCCAAAAATTGCTAAGCTGCTAGTGCACACCAACAGAAGGATGATAAATAGGAGGCATTAGAAACAATATCCAAATTGCTCACTGAATATTTGTTCTTTCGGTAGAGACAAATTATCCTAACCCCTCTCATTAGTAGCACATTATTTCGTGATGAAGCGTGACCGAGCATATCGTGATTCCGGCTAGATACCTGCTTTGTCACGTCAACCGTTGACCGAACCAAGCGTAGCGAGGCGCGTCAATTAGACAGATCTTCGAGTCCCTTCCCCAAGCAACCGGCTGGATAAACACCAAAAAAGCCCAATTTGCTTGTTTGGATGTTGATGAAATTAGCTGGTGGCCAAGAAGGCGTTACCCCAAAGCTAACTGTCGTGCTTGCAAAGTGTACTGGTGCGAAACGGTTCGGCTATCACGTTCGGGGGTGGATACCTGTTCTAGCTTACATGAAATGAGTATGCTAGATAAGGTACACCGAGGGATTTGGATGCGGAAAATTGGACCATGTTTAATCTCATGTGCTTTTTGAAATGAATTTTGTTACTGTAATCTCAACACAAGTTAATGTGAAATCCGTGGGATAATGAAACAATAACAATTTTTCAGTAGGTTATCCAATTATCTCTTTATTAGAGACAATCAGCTCGTGTGACCTTCCTCGCAAGCGCTTTCATTATTTTAATTTTTGAACCCTTCCAAGTCATTTTGGTATCATAACGCTAAGTTTCAAATTATTAGTTTAGTACAAGCTATAAATTTATAAAATGTTTCTTTGCAAAATAATTGTTTTATTATTTAGGTAAATACTATTCCAAATAATTGAAAGTTTGAATTTTTGGTTAATTATCATTATCCTCTAAACAATAAATCAATGAAGATCTGAAAACAAAATACTACGAGGTATATTTGTACAAAATGGTGTCATAGGAATAAGGAAACATCCATAAATGGCGTAGCTTTTTCAGATTTTTTGAAACCAGTTATGGTCAAAATACGGTTTTTTGGAACTCAGCGCATATATTTTTTTAACTCAGTTATTTATCAACCAATTTTCAATATTAAAAAAAAGAACAAATGGATCTTTCAAAATATATACAGATTTGTACTAATATCAATAAAAAATGTTAAGTTATTTGAGTGTAAATCTAATGTTTTAGACTTTTTCATGCAATTTTTCAACTCAATTTGAAATTCGCCGTCCATTTTTGTAAGAAAAATACCACAAATACACTAAAATTTTGAAAGTATATTTAATTTCGAATCAAATGAAAGTAGTTTTGTGGAAATCGGTTGATATTTGGTTAAGTTATATATTTTTTAGGAAAACCAGAATTGTTGGCTTCTATCGCACAATTATTTCACGGTGCT
This sequence comes from Wyeomyia smithii, assembly GCF_029784165.1. NCBI lineage: Eukaryota > Metazoa > Arthropoda > Insecta > Diptera > Culicidae > Wyeomyia > Wyeomyia smithii. The sequence goes on along the minus strand of NC_073695.1, from coordinate 56,729,683 downwards.
ACAAATGATAAAAAAAATACAAAAACTTCTGTTGTGACTTAGTGCGGGTTGTAGCTTCAATCAAGTGCTACTTTCGCGTTTATTTGAAGATTTTCAAAACCCCAAAAATTATTAGTTATGGTCAAAACCCAGTTTTTTTACCTTAGCTCACATTTTTATGTTTAATTTGGTTATTTTTCAACCGATTTTATATATTTTGACTCTTTTGGAAAGGCGAAAAATAGAACTTTCCAAACATATAAATATGTCTAAAGAGTTTACCTATATGTGATAAATTGTTTTCTATTTTATATTTTTTTATATATTTTTTCAAATTTTTTAAAATCTTTCCGCAATTTTTCACACATTTTCGTAATATAGAAGCTTCAATTGCTGTAGAATTTGGGAAATTCTTTTTAGTACCAAACGAAAACAATAGTTAATGAAAATCTGTTATAATTTGGCTAAGATATGATTTGATGATTTCCACTATAATCGTAGATTTCATCAAATCACTTCTAAAGCAATTGAAGCTCCTTCATTACAAAAATGTGTGAAAAATTGCGAATAAAGTTGAAAAACTTTGAAAATAACATAAACTGTCTTACTTATTTTAAAACTATTCGTCACATATAGGTAAACTCTATAGACACACTTACATGTTCCGAAAGTTCTATTATTCATCTTGCCAAAATGGTCAAAATATAAAAAATCGGTTGAAAAATAACCAAATTAAACATAAAAATGTGAGTTAAAGTCTAAAAACAGGGTTTTGACTATAATCTCAAATTTTTGGGGTAATTGAAAACTTCAAGTATACGCGCAAGTAACACTTGACTAAAGCCAGAACCCACACTAAGTCACAACAGAAGTTCTTGTATTTTTTCATCATTTGTAGCACCGTGAAATAATTGTGGGATAGAGGCCAAAAATTCTTATTTTATTTAAAAAAATATAACTTAGCCAAATATCAACCGATTCTCACAAAACTACTTTCATTTGATTCAAAATTGAATATACTTTCAAAATTCCAGTGTATTTGTGGTATTTTTCTTACAAAAATAGACGGCAAATTTCAAAAAATCTAAAATATTTTATTTAAACTCGAATAACTCAATATGTTTAAATGATATTAGTACAAACCTGTGTATATTTTGAAAGCTCTATTTGTCTTCTTCCTAAAACTGCTAAAATATTGAAAATCGGTTGATAAATGACTGAGTTAAAAAAATTGTACGCGTGTAGATCTAAAAAAACGCATTTTGATCATAACTTCAGATTTTGGGGGTGTTTGGAAAATTTCTAGTATGAGCGAATGATACCCTCAACAAGACCTACAATCTACAGAAGGTCACTTCAGAAGTTCTTGCATTTTTTTTTTCATTTCTGGCACAGTGTTATAGCTTTCATCGCTCGTCAATTAAAAACAAAATAAAAGCTAGACTTTTTTTCACGCTTGAAAGACTACGCTTTTCTCTTTAACTTTTTTCCTTCATATTCTATAATACCCAAATGGCTTGAATTTACATTTTTAATATTGTGTGGGTAACGACTGTTTTATGTGGACACTAGGAAAAAAAAATAAAGTCAACTTATAATTCCACTTGTATTGTACTGGTACCGGTACCAGTGATGATAATAAGAGAAAACTCTACTGCCACCGTTTTTACTTTCTGCTGTCCAGTCCGAATTAGTTATTACAGTGGATTTTTTATCTATCTTTTAGATATCTGCCGTAGGGATGCAAAGAAAATGTGCAAAAGCTGGACCTGAAAACTTTTTACTATTATTCACTGTAATAGAAAGCGCACCGGAAATTGAATTTAGGATTGCAGCCGATTTTCGCACCTGTTGTAGCAGCGTATTGGATTGCGTTCAAAAACGAAGCAACAGTTTGACGTTTGATCCAATAGCAACGTGTAGTTGCTCCACAAAAAAGGGCAACCATTTTAATCTACCATTTTTGATCTGACGGAAACTTGCCAAAACGTTTTTATGGGTTGAAGATTTAGTGCTATTGGTACTTTCTGTTGAATCACGCCCTGCAAATATGTTTAGAGCCAGAACGGTTTGTTTGATCGATGTGATACGTCTTGGGCAAAGTTGTAGATATTAATTTTGTCTTTCTAAAAAAATATACACCGTGAAAAAACGTACTTTTAACATAACAGAAACAAAGAAAAAAATCAAAGTTGATTATCTCAAAAGCTCATTTTATTATTCAAATTTTGTTTATTTTCATAGGATTTGCAATAAATTAGCTACTATTAGATGGTTACCTGATGATGGAGTAATGACAGAATTTAAAAAAAATGGAAAAAAATTAAAACCAGAAAAGTTTGTTTGATTGGTATAACGTCTTGAGCAAGGTTGTAGACAGTAATTCTGCACTTTATTAATTTAGTAATTTCGCCCTTTCAAATATATATATATATATATATATATATATATATATATATATATATATATATATATATATATATATATATATATATATATATATATATATATATATATATATCTACACCGTGAAACGAAAAAAAAATTTTCAGAATAAAAAGCAAAAAACTTACATTTTACTATTCTGAATTTTTTCTACGGAAACTACACACTGTAAGTTAACCAATTATGGTTAACTGAACTTGGAAAAAAAAGAAAAAAGGAAAAAAAAATAGAAGCAACAAATTTCTCTCTACAACTTTGCTAAAGACATCATAGCGATCAAAGAAACCGTTTAGATGCTAACAATATTGTTTATCATTAAACAATTGCATATTTTCATATTTTTATATCTTTTTGAACTTTGCCAAATTTATGTATATATTTATTTATTTATTCCGTCAATCATATGTAGACTGGTTACATTACTTTCTTAACATATAAAACAAATTAATTTTGTGTCCTCGGGCTCAAGGACTTGAAATACTGATTCAGTTTATACCGGGACCTCGTAAAGTCAATGGCTTCGCAGTGTTGGTTATAAGAATTCATCAAACTAAATATAGGCTCAATTTTTTTTTAACATAATAATTGTTTAGCCTTTTAAGGCTCTGCATTTTTGTTTTGAAGTTTGCTGGTTTCTAATTTCTATAGATTTACATTATTTGTGTAGAATTTTATAGTTCTTCCTTTATAGGACTTGTTTTTAATTGAAAAATAAATTAAAAATAAAATAAATTTAAAATAATCTACTTAACTACGAATAACTAACTCAAAATTAACTTAAAACTAAGGTACCAGCTCACGAATGATCTGGTAAGGTGACCTGGTGCAGGACTCTCTGAACCTAAGCAAAGCAAAGCCTTGGTGCTACATTCCGTATCGGAACTCGACCTTCTGTTTATTATACACAGACTTCGCAGCCAACTGTTGAGTGTACAGGACAATTGCGGGGCTACCGCTACGATCCTACTGACACTAACAGTCTCTCCCGAGCCGAGACTCGAACCTACGACGACTGGCTTGTTAAGCCAGCATCGTACCTCGAGACCAGCTGGAAGAGTCTGAACCTAGTCAACGTTGTTGTTCTCCATTCCTCCAGCACCTGAAGACCAGACAGGCGATGGATCTCAGAGTTTCGTGTCCTCCGAGGGGTGTTTAGAATCATACGTAATATTTTATTCTGAACAATTCTGAAGTTTAAGATGTTGAGTTTTAGCGCAGCCCTCCCAGACAGCCAAAGCATACTCTATGACCGGTAAAATTATTTGCTTGTGAACGGCAAGTTTGTTGGATTTGGTCAGTATGTTGCACTTGGTAACAGTGTGCTCTACGTGTGAACGAAGTAGAAGCTTCTGGTCCAGAGAGAGACCAAGATAGACAACCTCCCCCGACCATTCGAAGGGAGTGTTATTAAGATGGATTCTCACAGATGGATTCTCTGTTTTACTAACGGACTTGTTCCGCCTTAGGATCTGAGTAACTCTAGTCAGTTGGTGAACGGTGGAGTGACCCTGTCTGAACCCGAACTGTTCGGGGAGGAAGATGTTATTCTGGTTTACGAAATCTAGTAAGCGACTAAGAATCAACTTTTCGAACAACTTTGAGATGCACGATAATAGGCTGATGGGACGATAATTTTTAGCGTTGGTAGGGTCCTTACCGGGTTTGTGGATGGGGATCACTTTCGCTAACTTTCAGCGAGACGGAGAGTAGCGAATACTGACCAAGTGCATTGGCTTTTTCAGATGCTGTTAGAAGGAAATGACCGGGGGTGTTGGGGGGGGGGGGGAAAGGTCTCGGTTTGGTTTTCAAAATTTTGGTAAGTCTCCAGAACGGCTTTCCACGGACTGGGAGGGAACGAAGATGTTGAGAAAAATGTTTATTTCTTAGATCCACCAACCTGGCTTTGATGATTTTGTTGAGACGATTGATATTGGTCTTCTGGTGAGGCAGGCCAGAGCGCTGGTACTGTCGTCTAATAGTATTACGGAATTTTATATACCGTTTGGTTGTGTTGTCTAGGTTCAGAGAGTTACTCACCGGACTGGAAGCTGGCACATGTTGATCCCGAGCCTGGGATAACGCCTCATCGATGGACTGAAGACACTGGTCGATGTTTTCTGAGAACTCAAGCAGGACGCTGTACTTCTATTGCGTTGTCCACACATCGCTGGAACCGCGCCCAATCGACTCGATGGTAGTTACACCGAGAGACTTGGATTCGGTTAGCAGAGGATCCAACTTCGACTACCACTGGGAAGTGGTCCGAGCTGAGTTCTTGGTAAACAACCGGGTCGGTGATGTTGCCAATATTGGAGATGAACAGGTCGATGGTTGCGTGTACTCCGGATCTGCTCAATCGGGTGGGAGCGGACGGACCTAGGATGTTGTAGTGGCCTACTTGTAGGTCATTGAAGAGGATCAGGCCGTTTTGGTTGCGTAACTGTTGCCCCAGGCTTGGTGTTTTGCATTGAGGTCACCCGCAATGATGAACTGCCCCTGCCTCCGAGACAGTTTGATGATGTCGCTTCTTAGGTTCGTTGCCGACCCGTCCCTTACGTTGACTTGCTTGGGACAGCTGCGATGATGGTAATGGGACCAACTCCAGTGGTTATTTCCAATCCCACGGCCTCGATGACTTTGAGTTGAAAACTCGGTAGCAGATGACAGCTTATTTCACGCCGAAGAGCAATAGCCACATCTCCTCTAGAAGAATATGCTCGATCCAACCGTACAAATCGGAAATCGAGAAGGAAGATGTTCACCTCAGGTTTGAGATGCGTCTCCGTGATGATTGCAATGTCTATTTTATATACGTTGAGGAAGTTAACAAGCTCGTAATTCCTGTTCCTGATGGAGCAAGCGTTCCAGTTAGCAATCTTGATGATTTCACGGTCCATATTTGGAAGTGATCTCCACAGCAGACTGCAGTTGTTCAGCTCTACTTTTGCAAGTGCGAAAAGTGTTGATGCATTCCACGACTAGTGAAACGTATTGCTCCATGGTGAGCATGGGTTCGTTGTCAGTTGTGCCTGTTGTAGCTTGGGAGAAACTCATTGCGGGCGAGTTTCCTTGGAGACCTGGTGTGGGGTGAACGGCTACCGGATCTCGTTGCTTCAGCATACGTAGAGGCAGCTGAGACTGGTTTAGTGGTTGGATTCAGCTATAGCGGGGCGAGCAAAGGTATGGGGTGCCGGGAGCCAATGGCAGGGACCTCCTTTGTGTTGTTTGGGGGCACCTTTCGGGGACCTGGTTGATTGCTGGTGGAGTCCCGCTTACGAATCTCGATGAACTTTGCGCGTTTCGAGCTCGTTCTACTGGTTGCTTTGTGGGCAGCCCCACAGTTGGCGCACACCGGATCGGCGGTCTCCATCAGCTGGCAGGCATCGGAGGCGTGCGTTTGGCCACACTTGATGCAACGGTACGGTCACGATGCACTGGTTTGTAGCGCTCCCAGGCTACGCTGATGTGAAAAAGTGCTCGGATGGACTGCAGGTCACGTTGAATTTTTCTTCAAATTTACGAGATATAGGGTAACCGCTCCTATATTCATCCCAGTACCTATATTCATCTCATCACGCCTTTTTGATCAATTTATCGCCAAATTTTTTTTTTTATTTTTTTTTATATTTTCAACGTAAAACTTGCAGCTACTTGAGAAAATCGAGAAGCAAATAGATTTACTTTCAAAAATTTGTAGAAATTTGACGGTAAATTGGACAAATGAGAGAAAGGTGCACCAAGCTGTTAAGATGAATAATGGAGCGATTACCCTAATTGATCACGGTACTTTTGCCTTAAGTTCCTCCAACAGGGTGTCAACTTCCATGTCAGGAAGACCGAGGAGAACAAGGGGTTTTTCTGCTTCGATATCGTGGGAGAGATATTCCACCTCGTGTTTCTGTAGTATCACTTGCACCGCCTTGTAATGGTTCAACGACGGAACCAAGGCTCACCTTTGCATATTCCGTTCGATATTGGTTAAGAGCAATAAGCTACAGTGTCGAAGTTGTCGAATAGGTACATAAAAGTTTAATTGGTACTTTGGTATTTTTTCTAGATTCCTTGTTCTTTTTTTCCAAAGTTCGCTTTTCATTATTCGGACGTTTTACGTCTATAAATTGTAGGAAAAAGACACACAGACTGGGACATTTTAGGGACTGGGACATTTTAGCATTTCATGAGAAACGATATCTTATGCATTGACGAAACTTTGAACCGTATTCCTCAAGAAGTTTTTTATATAAGTGAAAAACAAGAGTGGTAATGAATGAGAATGATGATGTCATCTCGGGATGTTAGTTTATCATTTAGGATCACAATTGATACATATCGTCAGTTGAATTCAATACTCAAAATTCCTAGTTTCGAAAATTTGTGTCAAAAATTTCTTTTTTCATTTTTACGGAAAATTCGAATTGTAGGACTTCCCTTTTTTATTAAACTTGTTTGGGTCTATCATGTGCATGGAATAAGCAAGTTATGAGAGTTGTAACCTCATTTTTCCGTCCTTTTAGGGATATTTTAGATTTGTGCAATAAAGGCACATCTAATTATATTTCTGGAATTAATGTGAATTTTGAAACGGGTCTTTGTGGAATGAAACTTTATAGTATTTGGCATCGTTTGCCATCAATGACTCAAAACTGCAGAGTTGTGCCAGTTTGAGGCAATCCACGAGACAGTTGCGATCAACTGATTTCAGTCTGTTTCCAACCTATGACAGCTTTACATATGTTCGATCGGCCGCAACATGGATGCAATCCGGATCCAGAAGCGTGAAAAACAAATGTTATCCGATCGGTAGCTCTAGCATTGCGAGTGCCAATCCTAATTACAACAAGAAACAATCACTTCTGATATTATTGCCGGCATTAAAAGATATCGATTTTAATCGTGTTTTAGTTTTACAGCTTGAAAAAACAGCAACAATAACAAACGTACAAGCAGTGAAACGTCACCCGTGGATTGTCTTATTGAATTCAACTGACGTTGTGCCAGTATTAAATTCAACTGACGATATCTCGATTTATTTTCTTTGGCTTCTATGTACGATTTTTTTATGTGTTTTTATGCAAAAACGCATTTTTTCGAGTTTGGACAAACTTCACCTTAAGGGCCAACAATGGCGCCATTTTGAATTTTCGAGAAATCGAGAATTTTCAATGTTTTTTCGACACCATGTTGTTTCAAGGCCTAAACTCATATTTCTGAGGCTTTGTCCAAATAATAGGATTTTCTTATCCACCTTTAAAAACAGATCATGAACCGGACAAAAACTGAGCTCAAAATTATTCTACGAAAAAAGTTTGGCATGGTTTTAATCTATTTCACAGAGCAATCATGTATGTACAGCTTTAATGGATCCGCTAATATCTAAGTATGAAAATCAAATTATGCCTTATATTGAGGATAACAGTCTCGAAAATCGATTGGTATGTGTCTAATCAACGTGAAATATCAGCAACATGTCAATTTTGCCGCAATTCCTCTACAATACTGAAATAGGTTTACCTCGACGTAAAATTAACTTATTTGAAATCTGTCTAATGTAATATCAATAGTGTAAACGATACTCTAAGTTGCAATAACAATTTGTCTTCACATGATCCTCCCCCTTTTACGGGGAGGGAGCCGTATTCTTTTTCAGGACCGGTCAAAACATGAGAATCTCGCTTCAGCTATGAAACAGAATCATCACCTTTTCGATAATGTTGATTTATCAAAAATATAGCATGCATTTGACATTTCATTTATCATTATTCGCAAAATTGTCCTATAAGCCATTTCTGAAAAATGTATTTTTATTTTTTGCTCATTTGGGAGCGAACCGCATTGTGACCATTGTGACCTATTAAATTGTGTTAACTTTCATGATATTTCCGAATCTAAAACATATTTTATCATTACTATAATATTGTAGTATCTTACAACTGAGGGAGTTCTCTCTCTGGGTACTACTCGTTAAACACTTTATTATGAAACGATTCATAATATTACAAACTCACCTCACGTACTGCACATGAGTGCTGATGATGACACGAGAAAAGAGAGTAAATCTACAGTCAGGTTTTTTTTACGCTGGGGATACGTACCTCGTGAAAAAAAACCGCGTTAATTCGAAAAACCGCGCTAATTCAAAAATCCGCGTAAAAAAACGCGTTAATTCAAAAATCCGCGTCAAAAAAACCACGTTTTTTAAAAAATCCGCGTAAAGTAGTCCAGCAAAAAGGGCTTTAGAAAAAAACCCGAGACACTCTAAAACCAGTATTTAATACAGTATTTAATTGTCCTCTTTGACGGTCATTCCGGATCTTTCGGTGGGCGGAGAGTATTTTTTGGACTATGTCTTTTACTAGATAAACACCTAAACGTTTCTGGTTCCAAACCCACGTTAATTCGAAAATTCGTGAAATTTTTTTGAATTAGCGCGGTATCGCGTAAAAAAACCGCGTTAATTCAAAAATCCGCGTAAAAAACCGCGCTAATTCAAAAATCCGCGTAAAAAAAACCGCGTAAAAAAAAACCTGACTGTATTTGCAAGTCGCATGCAGGCCAGGTCCCCAAAGATTGCTGTGGTTGCGTGAGTTTTTCGAGAAAGTAAATCATCTAGCGCGCAACATATGCAGAAATGAGTGATGAGTGAATTATTCTCTGACGATTCCTTGGAAACTTAATCTAAAAGGAACATACTGAAGTCTCTTTTTCACGGGGTTACGTAGCGCGTGACGAAGATAACGTAAAAAAAATCCGAAATCAACGTGAAAAAAACCGCATAATTTGCGAAATCAACTTAAAAAAATTTCGTACATTCAATTTTTAATCATTTCTGCTAACTACTTTTGAAAACGAATCAAGAGCAATGTTATTTTCATATCATCATATTATGTTTGGCATTTTCACATTTTTTTATTTTTTTATTCTCGCTTATTTTCCATCGGTCTAGTTCCGCCACTGTTGTGGCCAATCACCGACGCCCAGGGAGGCGACTTCACACCCAGGACCCTAACTCACGACCCTTTTATTAACGGACCGGCGCCAACGGCTTTACTTCCTCATGCGATGGAAGGCGTGATCCCAGAGATTTTTCGCCTCAGAAAATCTCCCGGTGTCGGCTAGGATTGAAACTAGACCAGTTGGGTTGGTTGTGAGTGGATCACGCCACCTCACAACCATCGACACCTATGTCGGCGGTGGGATTCGAACCCAGGCGTCGAGCGTGGTTGGCGGAGACGTTACCAACCACACTAGGCCCCCGCTATAGCATTTTCACATGTTAATTAGGTTTTGATATAATGTAAACTCTTTGATATTATATTACCTTTTTCTATTATACTTTTACATAAATTGTGTCGCTAGGAAAGATTTTAAACATTTGTAGAACACAATTGACAGAATGGATAACCAACCACCAACTCTTCTCCAAACTGAACAGCTTTACCGGCTAATTCCTAGGACACCAATTTTTCCTAATTCACTTACCAATTAATTTCACTCGGTTTATGCTGTTTACTGATGGGTTCCACGGGGTCAACTGCATGCCCGAATATCCGTCCACTATAAAGTAAGTTTCACTTGTTGACTGAATCCAGTTCGCCTGTGGCTACACTGCATTGGAGCCGGTTTTGAATCACCCGAAAAGCGACTCGTAATGGCAGACATGGGCCCACTTTTTGCTAGCGATGCTACTTTGCTGCAGCCTGTCACACCCACCCCTTCCCTAGAGAAAGTGGTAGACAAATAATCAAATTTACGACCTGTCTTTCAAGTTGAATTATGGCTCCTCGGTTAGCGGTATCCAGCGGTTTTTGAGCATACACTCGGTACTATAGCAGTAAGTATGCGGCACAAAAAAAGGATACAACGAAGGTCTTGCAACGAAGGAGAAAATTACTGTAGCAAAAACTTTTTAACTGATTTACGAAGCAACTTTAAACTGCTTAGCGGTGCGTGGCTGCAATCGATTCCCAGATTGTTAATATCTGTTTTTATACTATAAGGCAAAATAGACACATAATTTTGGGGTTTTTTTCTTGTTAAGCTGCTTATATTATGTAGTAAATTTACACCAAAGTTTTTACTGTTATTTATCTTCCTTTTCTCACGGCACTTATCGGTGTCACTCGATAGGCGTTCGGATGGGAAATCGATTAATTTCCCGTCGAATCGTGTGCTACGTGCAGTAAGCCAGATAACCCCTACTTAGAGGGAAATGAATAGCCAGATCTCAAATCGTTGGCTACATTGTCCCCGCTGTCAGAGGCATGTGATAAATTGGGATCTAATATTCTACCATCATTCTGGCTCATTCACAGGCACAACTGGAGCGAAGCAGCAAGTCGTTGCGTACACGGAAAAATCGCAGGATAAGCATGAGTCGCGTCACATTCAGCTGGTACGGGAGTACGGCTTCCATCCGCGATCGAAGGTACAGGTCGAGGATGGGGCCGTGCTGCCCCGCAAGTTCGAACCCTTTCCGGACGACATGTATGGCCGGCCACTGGAGGAAATCGATAACTTCATCTATGAAGAGGTAGGTCGAATGAGCCGATGTGAAGTAAGTTGTACGAGGTTATTAATTACATACTGTCAAGTCAAGTACAATTGGTCCGACCGGTATATATTAACTAAAGTGAAAGATGTACCATCATTGTCTAGAAAATTATGGAGACCCATGTTTGATGGTGAAAAACATCGGATTCTTTATTGAGGCTGATGTCACTACAGTCTGTAGTGGCAACTGTTGCGAATCAATGTCATTTTTGACATGCTTTTTATTAAATTATATAATGTAAAAGCCTTTTCTTTATTTTTAAAGGTTAACATTTTCATTCTACTTCCTTCGAAAGTTATTCTTTTAATAAATTCATCCGACATTAGCCTCACCCTCACTTCGAGCCGCAGTTGTAACGAAACATATGCTAGCTGAGCTTTCGTGCGTGTTTTTGTCACACATTTTTTGAACATTTTTTCGAAGATAATTTTATTAGATGTCACGTCTTCTAGAAACTAGAATCCAATTTCATCACATTCTCAGCTTTATATATTCTATATAGAATTGTAAAACAGATTAAGTCGAGTGAGAGAAATATACAGACCGCTAATTTAAGTGAAAAAATAATTTCAGCACACTCGAAAAATTTATGTGGCCAGCACTAACAAACTCAGCGGAAACCATTTTGTGGTCTCATCTGGTGTCGAGACAATGTTTTTCCGCAATACCACAACAGCAAAAACGCAGCGCCTGGCGAACGGTAAAACAATCAGAACCACGTATCGGCAATTTTCTTCCTGTCTCCCACTAGAAGGCGGCAATCGACGCGGCGCGCGCGGAAATATCTCCGTGTCGAAGTTAAATTAATTTTAACGACTCCAAGCGTTCCGAGTAGCCACACCAAATCTTGTTGTAGCACTTTGTCTAGTGCTTTTATCTTCTCTAGAATTGTCTTGCCACTATATTGCAGCCCGGACTGTCAGCAGTTTATCTACTCTGCGTGCTATTTATGTCGCTAGAGAGCACGAAATTGCTGTGCTGTTTTTTCTGCTTAAAAATTTGAGGTTGAAGTGAATATCTACTTCTTAATTCTTTATTTTTTTTACAAACACAAAAATTAAATGATTCCCAATAATGTTATTAAGGGGTTATATACCTTTTTAGTATCCGAAAAATCAAAATTGTTGTTGATAAACTGTACTTTCAGAAAAATACCACTTTTTTTTTTTTTTTTTTCTTCACATAACATTTATTTGACACGGCACAAATACAATTTAATGTTTAACGGCGCCAATTATATCTGATGACTTAAAAACTAAAGCAAATTTTTTATCCTCGCTGCCGACTACGAGCTGAAATTAAGTCTAACTTAAAACTAGCATGGGATTTCCAATCAGTGTTTTGTTGTTCAATGGTCGTCTGATAATCGTCGAACGGCATGTATGGATTCGTTCTGCTGAGCCACGATGTCGTGAGTTGGGACAGAGGCTCGTAGTCCTTGGGTCCTGGTTCTGTTGTGCGGGGTCTGGTTGCTGGTTTTGTGCTTAAGGTTCAAACGTGTTCTTGTCGTTTTGTTGCGTGTAGACGGAGGGGAACGGGACTAGACTGGGGCGTGGATGGATTTCAGGAAAACGTATATAAGGGACATGTAGGATAGGTCACGGCTCGCCAAGACATCACGAACAGGAACAGCCGGCTGTCTACCCTCGGCCTGCAGGGAAGCTATTAATTTAGACCTGGCGTCACGGTGTACAGGGCATGACCAAACCACATGCTCTATGTCGTGATAACCTTCACCACAGGCACAGATACCACTTTCCCCGAGCCCAACACGACGGAGGAGCGCGTCAAATCTATAGTGATTGGACATAAGCCGGGACATCACGCAAATGAAATCCCGACCTACATCCAACCCCTTGAACCACGGGTTCGTCGATACTTTGGGGATTATGGAATGTAACCACCTTCCCAATTCCCCTCTGGTCCAAGCATTTTGCCAACTGATGATCGTATTCTGACGTACAAGTGCGAAAAATTCATTAAAGGCAATTGGTCTTTCATAAATATCACCGTTTGTTGCGCCCACCTTAGCCAAAGAGTCCGCTTTCTCATTACCCGGTATCGAGCAGTGAGAAGGGACCCACGCTAAGGTAATCTGAGTAGATTTTTCGGATAAAGCACTCAGATGTTCCCGTATTTTCCCCAGGAAATACGGAGAGTGCTTAACATCTTTCATCGATCGGAGAGCCTCAATGGAACTGAGACTGTCCGTAAAGATGAAATAATGGTCCGTGGGCATTTTTTCGATAATCCCTAGGGTGTACTGAATTGCAGCTAATTCTGCGACGTAAACAGAAGCAGGATTATCGAGCTTATGGGAGACGGTTAAATTGTTATTGAAGATACCGAAGCCAGTGGACCCATCAAGAAGTGATCCGTCAGTGTAGTACATATTGTCGCAGTTGATGTTTCGATATTTATTGGAAAAAATTTTGGGGATCTGCTGCACGCGTAAATGATCCGGGATTCCACGAGTTTCTTCTATCATGGATGTATCGAAAAACACAGTAGAATCAGAAGTATTTGATAAGTCGACACGATTTGGAATATTCGAAGAAGGGTTAATATTTTGGGACATGTGATTGAAATACAATGTCATAAAACGGGTTTGAGAATTGAGTTCGATTAACCTTTCAAAATTTTCAATCACGGGACGGTTCAAGACCTCACATTTGATTAGAATACGAGAAGACAGGCTCCAGAAGCGGTTTTTCAATGGTAGTACTCCAGCTAAAACCTCCAAACTCATCGTATGGGTCGACTGCATGCAACCTAAGGCGATACGCAAACAACGATATTGTATTCGCTCCAGTTTGATCAAATGTGTGTTTGCTGCGGAGCGGAAGCAGAAACACCCGTATTCAATAACAGACAATATCGTTGTTTGGTAAAGCCTTATAAGGTCTCCTGGATGGGCTCCCCACCATTGTCCGGTTATTGTACGAAGAAAATTCACTCTTTGTTGACATTTTTTCATCAGATACCTCACGTGACAACCCCAGGTGCCTTTAGAGTCGAACCAGACACCAAGATATTTGTGTACCAAAACCTGAGAAATCGTTTTACCCATTAATTGTGTTTGAAGCTGAGCAGGTTCATGCTTCCTAGAAAAAACTACTATCTCAGTCTTCTCCGGAGAGAATTCGATACCTAGCTGTAAAGCCCAAGCAGACAAATTGTCCAAGGTATCTTGCAATGGTCCTTGCAAATCGGCAGCTTTGGCTCCTGTAACAGAGATTACACTGTCGTCTGCAAGTTGTCTTATCGTGCATGAATTTGCCAGACATTCGTCGATGTCATTTACATAAAAGTTGTAAAGAAGGGGGCTTAAACATGAGCCCTGGGGAAGACCCATGTAGCTAATGCGAAAAGTTGCCAAATCGCCATGCGTAAAATGCATGTGCTTTTCGGACAACAAATTGTGCAAAAAATTGTTCAAAATTGGAGAAAATCCTTGTCGGTGAAGTTTACCCGAAAGAATGTCAATAGAAACGGAATCAAAAGCCCCCTTAATGTCCAAGAACGCAGACGCCATTTGTTCTTTACGAGCATACGCCAGCTGAATATCTGTTGAAAGCAACGCAAGACAATCATTCGTCCCTTTGGCACGGCGGAAGCCAAATTGAGTTTCTGATAGTAGACCATTTGATTCGACCCAGTGGTCTAAACGACGGAGTATCATTTTTTCCATCAATTTCCGGATACAGGATAGCATTGCAATCGGCCTATAAGAGTTGTGATTAGAAGCTGGTTTCCCTGGTTTTTGGATGGCGATCACCTTCACTTGCCTCCAATCCTGCGGTACAATGTTTTGCTCCAGGAACTTATTGAACAAGTTCAACAAGCGCCTCTTGGCATTGCCGGGTAGATTCTTCAACAAGTTGAATTTGATTCTATCTAATCCAGGCGCGTTATTGTTACAGGACAGGAGGGCAACTGAAAGTTCTGCCATCGTAAAAGGTGATTCTATCGCGTCGTGGCCCGGAGACGCATCGCGAACAATATTTTGCTCAGGAACAGAGTCCGGACATACTTTCCTGGCAAAATCAAATATCCACCTACTTGAAGACTCCTCGCTTTCGTTGACCGTTACGCGATTCCGCATTCTTCGGGCTGTGTTCCAAAGAGTGCTCATCGATGTCTCCCTCGACGTCTCGTTCACGAACCGACGCCAATATCCACGTTTCTTTGCTTTAGCCAAGCTTTTAAGCTTGGTATCAAGCTCCGAATACCGTAAATAGTCGCCAGGTATACCTCCCGTCTGGTAGGCCTTAAACGCGTCGGATCTTTGCGTGTAGACATCGGAGCACTCTTGGTCCCACCACGGAGTGGGAGGCCGTTCTTTGATCGTTACGCCGGGATATTTCTTCGTTTGGGCTTGCAACGCGGCGTCGAGAATCAAGCCCGCGAGGAGGTTGTATTCTTCAAGTGGTGAATGATGTTGAATCGACTCGACCGCTTTTGAAATCATTTCCTCGTATAACTTCCAATCGACATTTCGTGTGAGGTCATACGGAATGTCAATTGGTCGCATGCGAGTTGACCCGTTAGTAATTGAAATAAGAATAGGCAGATGGTCGCTACCGTGAGGATCGAGGATTACCTTCCATGTGCAATCCAACCGTAGCGACGTCGAACATAAGGATAGATCCAAAGCGCTTGGGCGCGCTGGAGGTTTCGGGATACGTGTCATTTCACCGTTGTTTAAAATAGTCATGTCGAAGTCATCGCAAAGGTTATAGATTAAAGAGGAGCGGTTAAAAAATACCACTTTGATGCAATAAAAATGGTGCTATCGCTATGCTCTTAAAAATAAATCATTTTTCTCGACCAAAAAGGTATATAACCCCTTATTTAGTAAATAGAATAGCTTTAAACAATATAAGTTTTCCAATTTAAAATAATAACTAACCTTAATTTATCATTTGGCATATTAATTTCAAAATGTTGGTCAAAAATACAATAAAAGTTTTATTGCATTCTTCTGTGGCCTAATGCTTTCTCGTTTCACCTCATGTTGTTTGTCATTTACTTTTGCTGTTTTGACTGTTCGATCTTTTTTTTTTCATTGACTTTTGAGCTCTTTTTTTTTGGTTCAATTTTTTTATATTTTCCATTTTTTGAACTTATGAGCTGAATCGCTCCATATGACCTACGGTCGAACATCGACCATTTTTGATTTGAATGAAATTTTGCTTTGGCTTAGCAAACTTAGCATTTTTCACAGATGGAGAGATTTTTTATACCCATGAGTAATTTTCTAAAAGGGCGTATGCGTTTTGACATAGATTTCATTCAAAGCATTGTAGCTCTGAAATCGTTAGTGGTATAGAAAAACTATCCGACACTGAATTCTGGGGAATTAATAATGCCTCATAATAATACACTATAACTATTTGAATTCACGGCTTTTTGATTTTTCACAAATTGGCTTTCTGATTTTTTTAAGAGTTTTTTCTACCTCCTTCCACATTGCAATAATCTTTTTACCTTTAACCTTTACCTTTTTGACTTTTCGACTTTTTGAGTTATTATTATTTTACCTTCTTGATTTCTTGAATTTCTAATTCTTTTTTTTTTCTTCTCGAGTTTTTACTTTTGAATTTTGTGGTTCGTTTTTGACTTTACGATTTATTTTTGACTTTTTGATTCATTTTTGACTTTTTAAGAAAAGGTTATACAGTCAGTTTCCGTTTTTGGCAACAAAATTTTAAATTTCAGTTGCCAAAACTGGAACCGTGTCAAAAAAGGAAACCTTTTTTGTCGTTTATATATTCAATTTGAGACTTCAAAATTATGAAGAGAATTTATTTATTTATAAGATTCAATAGGTTTTTAACAAAATCAGTCGTAAATAACGTTCACTGTTGTGGTGTGACGTCGAATTCTCTGTTTCATTTGAAAGTAAGTGAGTGAAAACAACGACTGGTTTGATATACCAGACCTATTTTATACGACAGTGCGTTGTTTACAGTTAAAGTCAAATGCCAGTTAAATTTGAGTTACTCATTAATGAGAGAAATTTCACCCATTTTTTAAAAAGTGGCACGACTTTTTATTGAGTAATTTTTTTACCTATTTGATAAGCTACCAATGAGTCTTTTAATCAAGGTTGCATATTCAATTTTAGGGTGCTTTTTCGCCGCGTGCCGATAGCTCGCTCCACAAGTACAATTTTGAGAAACGATGTACGACAAACTTGTAGTCTCTAAGTAGTGCTACAAGTTCGTCGAATAATGCAATGATCTAACTCTTATATCTGAAGTGTGAGAGCCCATATTCAGTGCAATATTCGCGGTGAATATTATATTATTTCACCGCAAATATTGGCTGAAGACCCCACTGAATATCATCATCATCATCGATTTTAAATCGGCGTACGACACAATCGATCGGGACAAGCTATGGCAAATTATGCACGACTACGGATTTCCGGACAAACTGACGTGGTTGGTCAAAGCGACGATGGATCGAGTGATGTGTGTAGTTCGAGTTTCGGGGGCACTCTCGAGCCCCTTCGAAACCCGAAGAGGTCTAAGGCAAGGTGATGGTCTCTCGTGCCTACTGTTTAACATTGCCCTGGAAGGTGTCATTAGAAGAGCGGGGATTAACACGAGTGGCACGATATTCCAAAAGTCGGTTCAACTGTTTGATTTCGCCGACGATATTGACATTGTGGCTCGGACCTTTGTGAAGATGGCGGATACGTACATCGGACTAAAGGCTGAAGCCAAACGGATTGGACTGGTCATCAATGCATCGAAGACGAAGTACATGAAAGGAAGGGACTCACGAGAGAACAGTGCTAACCTCCCACCTCGAGTTCAAATTGGTGGTGATGAAATCGAGGTGGTTGATGAGTTCGTGTATCTGGGCTCACTGGTAACTGCCGACAACGATACCAGCAGAGAAATTCAACGGCGCATTATGGCAGGAAATCGTGCATACTTTGGTCTCCGGAGGACGCTCCGATCGAGTAGAATTCGTCGCCGCACCAAGTTAACCATCTACAAGACGCTGATCAGACCGGTAGTCCTCTACGGGCATGAGACATGGACTATGCTTGTGGAGGACCAACGTGCCCTTGCGGTCTTCGAGCGGAAGGTGTTGCGTACCATCTTCGGTGGACTGCAGATGGAAAACGGAGTGTGAAGAAGGCGAATGAACCACGAGCTGCAGGAGCTGCTTGGGGAGCCATCTATCGTCCACACCGCTAAGATAGGCAGGTTGCGGTGGGCTGGGCGTGTTGTAAGGATGTCAGACGACAGCCCGGTAAAGATGGTTCTTGAAACCAATCCGTCAGGGACGAGACGGAGAGGTGCACAGCGGGCAAGGTGGATCGATCAGGTGGAAGACGACCTGCGGACCCTACGCAGACTGCAGAGCTGGCGAACTGCAGCCATGGACCGAGTGAAATGGAGACGACTCTTCCGTACAGCAAAGGCCACACCACGGCTTGGGACTGTTTGGTAAGGTAAGGTACCCCACTGAATATGAGCTCTCACACTTTAGGCATAAGAGTTAGAGCACTGCTTTCTTCGACACACTTGTAGCAATACTCAAGAACTGCAAGATTGTCTCACATCACATTTCAAGATTACACTTGGGAAGCGAATTATCGACACTCTGCCAATTGAGTGGAATTGACATCCCAAAATTGAATATGCAACCTTGCTTTTAATAAATTTATAATTGATTTTCAAAATTGAATTTTGCGCTGTGTGATATATCATTCTAAGAGAACTGCATATAATCACGCTTGCTTCATTTGAGATACATTATGAAAAACATATATTTTGCATATATATGCATATCGTTACAAAATCATTGACATAACAGCCCCCACGTAAATAAGCATTAGGGTGGCAATGCTTGCATGAAATGTCATTATCGAATTTCAAAAACCAACCATGTACATTTTGTTCATTGGCCCAAAAAATAACATCTGTGCAAAACTTAAGCTCAATCGGACATGATTTAAGGGTGCCTTAAAGCGCTCAAAGTTGCGATTTTTCGATCATCGAAAAACTACCAAGGGGGGAGTACACGAAATTGGAAGAATGAAATTTTTTTTCCGACGCCAAATGCCTTGCTGTCATATAACATAGAAATCAGTTTTATTGCGGTCATTCAAAATCTAAAAAACTACTAGTTGGTTATGGAAAATATCTAATAAAATTGTAATAAGTGCCCAGCTTTAACCTGTCAAACTTGTAAACAAATATATGCAGGCAATGATATACATACAGGTGAGACAAAAGCGGCTTAGTTGGTTTAGTGTGATGCAGAATTCTGTCGCAGTCTCCGTAAGATGTATGTAAAATGCTTTAGAGCATCTTGCAGCGCATTTGTGAACATTGATGACGTAGAACTCCAAAAATCTAATAAAGTAACACGGAAAACTTAGTATTAGTACTTAGTACCGTTCGGTAGTTTTTTTTTTAAATTTTATCGCCAGTTTGTCTTGTTTCGGTTGAAAATAATTTCCTATGTCGTTAAATTATGCGTCCTTAAAAATAAGGTAGGGGCAAGACACTATTGATATATTTCGAAATATATTCAATATATAATTAAACTAAGTATGTATCGTTGCATTTTTCGTGCACCTCTCTATTTATATCAAAGCTCGTTGATTCCTCATTATCGTCGGTGTGATGTCAGATTTTTCATAAAAATAAAGTTGTCTAGGCCCCAGGGATTTACCATATTTTTCTCTAATAATACAGGCATCCAACCCTTGCCGCACCTTACAACATATATATCATTGAACTAGGCTTATTGCGGCTACGATTGATACCAACTAATTACCAACCGCGCCATATTGATATTTTTAAAACTTTTTATGAATCGAATCGTCTGATCGTCTGACTAACAAATAAATTGAACATCCAAAGTTGATTTTGATCTATCTCTGTAATGAAGAGCACGGCTGGATTTTTTTTTCTGAAAAACTGAGCTGAAACAATTCAATTCATTTTTGCTAACAATGAAATCATTTTTGTGAGCCCGTACTATTTTGATGGCGCATAAATTTTAAGCGCCTATGTTCTCAAAATGCACGACAAAATTTCATGCGCATATGCTTGAGAGCTACAAAACCTACCAAAAACCCCTCTTTATTCCTTATCCCTCTACAATATCACCATCAAATAAAATAGATTGCACGATGATAACCAACACAGGTGAAACATTTCTCCTGCGACAAGAGATTTCCTTATTAAAAAAAGTGGCGTGATGTTCTGGTGTGTGTGCAGGAACGGCCAGCTGCTTATAGTATGCGGTACTCTTTCCATGTGGTTTATAGTAGCTTTATTGCCGTTCTTATAATTGCTTCAATAAGCTTGGCAAGGGTGGGCCACCTGGCTGTAAAGCAAACTTATTGCGGTTATCAGGAGGTTCTGATAGTATTTCTAGTTTTAATAGCAGTTTTGCGAAATTGGTCATGAGAACCGCTAAAAGAATGCAATACGACTTAAATTGTTACTTGGGATGTCTACAGCATATCAATGTTGGTAGTTCAGCTTGTTAAAAATCATCAGTCGTAAGATGTTTTCAGTTTAAACCTAGAACGGGTGTCAAAATCAGGTCAGTTTGTTGTATAAATCATTGTATGCTATGTAGTATAAAATGTTGCCAAAAACGGAACCCTTTCGTTGCCAAATTTTTGTTGCCAAAAATCGTCCAAAATCTGTCCACGTGGTATGTGGATGGCCCCGACTTTCGAACTTGTTTTCTCTCTTTGAATTCTTGAATTCTTAACTTCTTAACTTCTTAATTTCTTAATTTCTGTACTTCTTGACTCCATCTTGGATTTATGGTATTTTGACTTTTTTATTTTTTTATTTCTTGACTTGTGGATTTCTTGCCTTAATTAATATTTCTTTAATTTGTGACTGGGTGACTTACTAGCTTTTTAAATTTTTGACTCTTTGATTTCTTAATTTTTTCATTTCTCAACTTAACTTCTTAACTTTTCCACTTCTTTACTTTTTGAATTTAACAGTGTAATTTTCTGACATTTTAATTTTTCGATTCTTTAACGTTTCGACTGTTTTTTTAGAAATAAACATTTTAGCATTTCCAAATCTTGTTATTCTGATTTTCCGATTTTTGAAACTGATAGATGAATGAATGATTTCATTCCTTTATATTTTCCCTAGTCTTTCGAAGTCTATTCAGATGTTTCAAATTACATTTACGAGAAATGTTATGTATTTTAGATTAGGTTTGAGATAACTTTCTCGTAAGTTTGTTGTTTTTTTCTTTTTCTTGTTTAAACTTACATACATTTTTGGAGACCTTCTTCTGCTCATTCGAACTTTTTTTTTGAGTTTAGAATAAATCTCTGTTGTGGCCTTCTCACTGTTCTACGTTTTGGCTGAGTTTTAATCGTGTTATTTTCAAGCAGTTCTGTAATCTGTATTCTGCCTCGTAATATGTGAGGAGAGATGGAAATATGATACTTTCAGCAAAGTTTCTTGTTTTGAGATCAAAAAAGTGAGTTTTATGTATAACTTTTAGATGGATTGATCACCTATCTTTCTATATCAAATGATGCATTATCGAACATGCGTTATGGTTATTATTAACATTTGAATCACTGTTTAATCAATCGCACGAAACGGCAAAATAAAACACTGTGCAATGGTTTAGTTTTCAATATGAACCACATCCAGAATAGTGTTATTCAGACAAAGTTGTGCAAAAGTACTAAAATACTGAATTTTAAATAGAAAATCAGATCACTTTGATATTTTTTTAATGAAATGTTATGATGATTAGGGTTTGCAATCCCGGGAACGATTTCCCGGGAATTACTTTTTCCCGGGATTCCCGGATCCCGGGAACAGAAATATTGATTCCCGGGATCCCGGGATTCCCGAGCTCTTCAAAAAAGTTCGCAAGATTCAATATAATTTCCCATACAATTTTGCAATAAAATTTTATATACTATCAAAACACGGAACTAAGGTCGTTAAAGTGTATAGCAGCTTTAAAAGGGGCATTATACGAAGTAAATATTTCTTTGAAATGACGGTCAATATGTACTTGCCGAGTACTATCAATTTATTTGCTTCGGTTATTTGTCGAAAATATTTGCTGTCTTATTCATTAAACGAAAAATTAGGCCAATATTTGCTTCGTCCAATCTCATTCTTTGACAGTTATATCACTACTGAGCGAATAGTGATTTCTTTCTTTGCCATTGATAAAAATAAATTAAATCGATTAAGAAAATTTGAAACCCGTGAATCAATGCGACCAGAAATAAATAATTTAATAATAACTCAGTCAGCGTAATTTGGGTCGTGGCCGCGATTTCACACGAAAAATCATCTTTGAGATTAATTACGTATACATTCAAATGCTCTGAAACTAACTTATTTAGAGTCATATTGACAAGATTATTGATTATTCTATCATTTCCTTCCAGTTTGCCTCGGTCTTTCAAAGAAAACTACCGAGAGGCTAAATAACGTTCTAGTTGAACAATCAAAATTCTTACATGGAATCCTACTCTCTAATCAATGGTGATACCAATTAAAAAAGGGTTTGTTACGCCAATGAAAACTAGATTGATTATGCAGTTTATCTTTTAAAAATAATTCGCATCGTGTAATGGCACAGTAAATATATTTGATAAAAATTAGCGAAGAGGCTCTGATAAAAACTTGAATAAGTTTCGTTTTTCATTCGAATTGATAATGAAATTGTAAACGATTCTCAGATACTTTTTATAATTCAACTTTTATTAAAATATCATTTTTGCTAAGAAATTTTTTCCATTCCCGGTTCCCGGAAATTCCCGGGAAAAGAGATTTTTTATTCCCGTTTCCCGGGAAATCAATTTCCGGGAATATTGCAAACCTTAATGATGATAAAATCGGGTGAAAAATGTGATGAAATCGGGGGCTGATAAAAACGGGGAGTAATATAATCGGGTGATTACTGCGGTTTTGTTTGCTTTGAACGAGGTCTAGCAAAAGCTGCATGATAGCTAACTCAATTCTGTTGGTATCGTTGGAAAGCTGAGAAAATTTCTTACTTAATAATGCCTTAAAACATCAAATTAGAGAGTATACGAAGCACTTAGAAAGGAACAAATGTTAAATCAAATGATTCTTGAGAACAAAACTGCAATTTTCTCTCTGAAATGTGTGATAAACATGGATTTTGTTGCTAACCAAATTAAACATTGGTGTCTACTCTACAAGTTGTTCTTTAATACTAAACATCTAGCTCTTTTAGTTTAGTTGCTATTTCACTTTTAAAGCAATAAGCTGTGCCTTCATTTAGCAACGTAATTTTCAACAATTTTCTGCTCCACTGTGTTTACGTAAACGCGTTGTTGACGTCTTGTACACAGCATTGCATAGGTACTAGATCAGTGCTTGAAACGTTTCGTCAAAGTATTTTAAGTGAGCTTCCTAACGCCCTGTATTAGTAATCAAATTTTGTTTGGCCATTTTTTTTTGGAATCTCTTTATAAGAATTTTGAGCTAAGTTTCGATTATATTTTTTGAGATCCAATTTTGTTTTCAATGTGAATTTGGAGTTTATATTGTTGTTTTTTTTTCTGGCGTTTATTCACTATATGTGGAGATATGCTAATAAACAGTGACAATTGTGGAAAAAGGTATTTCGGTGATTCCTTACTACTAGAGGCGAAGCAAAGCCTTGGTGCTACATTTCGATCCGGAACTCGACCTTCTGTTTATTATACACAGACTTCGCAGCCAACTGCTAAGTGTACAGGACAATTGCGGGGCTAGCACTACGATCCTACTACCACTAACAGTCTCTCCGAGCCGTGGATCAAACCTACGACGACTAGCTTGTTAGAACAGCATCGTACCTCGAGACGAGCTTCGAGAGTCTTACTACTAAAATTACTAAAATCTGCGAGAAAATCGTGTAAAATTGTTTTATGGTGATTTCATATAACTATGACAAAATCATTTTCAAACGAAACTTACAGGCTTTGAATAGGTTAAAGCCGTCACCATGCAACTAGCAATGGCTTTGAACGTACATTTTAATGTATTTTAATATAGCAATTTAGTCAATTTGAAAGACTTCAATTTTGAAAATTGCATGAGCCTTACAATAGTTTTTCATGGAAACTGACAAATTTCACAAGTCACCGAACTCTGATCTAGGTAGTAAATGCGTTTTTTGTTTGATTTATATTCCATTACCCGAGTATATCCACATCGAGCAATTTAATCCATTCTGACAAAAAAAAAATAAAAATAAAAAATCGCGTATTTTATCCAACCCACGTAATTGTTCCAACGGGTGCTACTGCTGCTGAGTCATCGCCAGTCAATCACGAAAACAAAAGATGTGGAAGTTAAATTGATATCGTATTTTTTTTATTAGTTTCGTTTGTACAAAATACACAACCGGCACGACGCAGAGCAAAAAGAGAAAGCCTGAACCCTTCTCGGGGTGGGTGAAGGGCAGGCAAGCAAACCCACTGGCCACTGAAAATCGATAACCCTGCCTGCGCAGCGAATCGTTAAAAGCGAACCGTGAGAGAAAATTCAATCCAAAACGGAAATAGATGGCACGGCAGAACGCGAACTTAGCGCATCTTCAGCGGTGGTCTATTTTTGAAACATCTGTATACTAGATTTACACCAGCAAAACCTGAATAGAACAAGCTAATATAGACCAACTTTACGTTCTCCGCACCGGCGTTGTATATCTTGTTGTTTTAAACCGCTGACATCTGTCACACTGTCAACAATTCAATACCCCATGCTATCAGTTAATGAGACTTGTTATAATAAAAAAACACTCAATATTTAACAAACGGAAATTCGATAATTTTTACGCACATTAAACGATTACTTTGGCAAGACACTTTATATCCACAAGACTTTATGGATTTGACGGTTTGACCCGAGCATCAATGACATTTCTCAGGATGGATTGGTTTGATCTAAAATTTCTGCTCCGAAACCCTACTTGGTTTCGGGGGATAGCGAAAAATATTTGATCGCGTAGATGTTCATCTTCCGTTTTCGTCTCATCAATCTTTTAAAATCTTGCAGTTCTTCAAACTTGGTTTGGGTTTTAAGGATAATGGGTGGCATTGCGCAGCTCGATTCGAACGATTTTCGCTATTTTCGAGTAGGTCACACACTGCCAGTTATGCTTCAAGCTTAAAAGGAGCAGTTATTGTCATTTGTCCTGCGGCTCATCTAACCCGCAAAGTCGAAAAATACGAAAAACGAAACATAACGCCCCCCAGCGATCACTTAGTTTTGTTCGAGTTGCTCGAAACGAAATGCGCAATGTCATCCCAGCATTTTGAACGTTTCCAGTTCAGTGTCTTCGAGAAACATTTTTCTGGCCTCTTAAGTTCTCTTCTAGTCTCAATACAATCATGGCGACAGTTATGGTCTTTCAGAATTCCCTCTTTTGCTGGTCGGTTTCCTTGATGCCAAAAACGACAAACCTGTTCATATTCTGCTTCAGAAAAGCCACAAAAATGAATTGTGAGTTGTCATAAAAAATCTTTGTTTTGTTTATTCCCCAACACTTGCAAAACGCTTATATGGAAATAGCCAAAAATGAGGTGTTCAATTGAAATATGACATTTTACCTACCTATTGGCAGCGTACAAAGGGTTTTAGAACGATCTATTTCTTGTTCCAAAAAGAGACAAATATAGACCAAAACGTATACCAGTTTCAAATTTTTTCAATTTAGATCTGGTATAAAACAAAATTTACACCACCGGTGCAGCAGTGAATTTGGTTCTTGTTCCAAAAAATAAAGCAAAACAACGATATGGACCACCGCTGAAGATGCCCTTATCGTGTGACTACCGACTAGTGTGCGGCTGGTTGGAAAATTATTTGCTTCACACGAAAAGCCAGTTTTGTGCGTATTTGTTCACTTTAATTTCGCTTTCTAGAAGCATTGTCGTTAGCAGTAATGCAGGCTAAATAGGACGAATGAAAGGATTTTCGTTGAAGATGTCGAATTTCTGCAATTGCTGTTCATACATGTTATTTTCGCTAACGATTGAAAAGTTGAAAAAAAAACTTTGAACTTCGTATGTTTCTTTGGAAATTTTTAGTTTACACTTTTGTGGTAGAAACTATTTAAAGAGTTAAGAAAGTGTGAAACTACGATTATTGTGCTTCATATGTTGCCATACGTTGACATTCGTCTTTAAAAGCTGCAACAAACTCGTTATGTTAATATTCCATATTCCATTGTTTCAGCAGCAGTTTACCGAATGGAGTTCACACACCCGGTAACGAGCTTTTACGCTACATTCCGAAGTGTCTTGAATATCAACCAAAGCACCGAGCTCCTTTTGGCACTTTGGATATTTTTGATGCCCCACAGAATAAAATAAAAACACTTAGTAACACAGTCTGGACCACGCTGGTTATGCAAACTGGAGAAAAGTTTATTCTTAACCACGTACCAACTTTCGCAAGTGGCGCCATTCTCTGCGGCCGCGCTCATGTGCACCGGCAAACGGGTTCATATTTTTCTGTTACGTTGATTCCGAACACTAGTTTCTACTCTGTTACTCTGTTGCTTTGCGCATTTTACAGCACCATGGCTCTGGCTGCGACCCGGTTATCGTTTGGAAACGGAAGACAGTGCACCGATGTCTATTTGGAACCAAATTTTTCGCCCTGGAAAGCGAAAACTGTGTGACACGAAACAATGAAACCAGTTCGTAAATCTCTTCAACCAAATGGTGCTGTATATTTGGCTTGTTCCAGAATGGTAAGCGTGGGTGTCAGCTTCGTTCTACCATACTGAAGAGTGGTTGATCATGTTGATTGTTGATAAATAAACTGGGAGTAGGATTTATTTCAGCACCGCGAACGGCACTGGTTTGCGCTCCATAGTAGGATTATTCTGGAAAGAAGACGGTCAAACCATCTTGTCTCACATCATGCATGAGTTTTCAAATGTGCACCAAAAAGTTGGATGATGCGAAACTAGTGCATTGTTTCATTAAGCTTGAAACTCATCTGTCCTAGCAACTTTATCAATGATTTTTGATCAGCATCAACAATATATTCATGGGCAAAAGTATAATCTTGAGCATATCGTTAAAAGTACATTTTAGTACAATCCATTGGATGATAGAGTTTGATGCAAAAACTGCAATAAACTGAAGAAACTTCAAAATGTCAGATAAAAAGCTTCGACTATCGTTTTTTTTTGGCTAATTCCACTGTGCGCTCGCGACACCACCAGTTTAAATGTATGTCACTTAATTTAATTACGAAGTGTTGAAAAATTCCTCTCTGCCAAGAAAATACAACTGAGCCGCGGGTACTCAGGGAGCACAACAGGTTTCCGTTTCGGATGCAGTTGACACGAATGCTGCAGCAGCTGCCAAATTTGCTCTCAACTCAAAGCTTGAACGGCTTTAAAGCTCGTACAAATACAATGTTTAGTAATGATAATTTAAAAGCAAACTTCTTCGTGCTTTATCGTGAGTAAAAACTACCACCCACAAATGTTGCTTTTCTGCACATTATTGAGATTTCATAGCCCCTCGGGGGTTGGTAACCATATTGCAGGCCACTCTCACTGTTGCAGGCGTTGGTGCTGTCGCCAATGCGTATCTGCCCCATGATTTAGCCCTTGCCTACACATAACGCAATAGAATCTAAACTTTGTTGCAATTACCCTACAGTGTGATGTTATTTAATAGTTTTTAAACAATTTAGATTTGGTTTCAGTGGGAGAAAAAAATCCCAAGAAGGTTGTATGCAAAGCCACGACCGCAAGGTTGAAGTAGAATACTTTTACAAGAAAATAACCCGGCTGCTTGCGTGTCAGTTGGCAGTATTGTAATTTCTTTTTGTCTGATATTTTGAATGAAGTTCATTGAATATTTTTAAATTTTGTGCAAATGAGACGTTGAAGTGCTGCCGAATAGTAATATGCACATTTAATACGACATCATTAAACGGGAACGGAACAAAGGCTACGGTTATGCAGAACGCGAATGCCGGCGCGATGCGATTCGCCTTACCGTGGTGAAATGTACAGCTCTTTTTAAGGCGAAGTAGAGCTATACATTTCAACAGATTTCGTCTTGCCGAATCGCATCGCGCCGTTATTTGCGTTCTGCATGACCGTAGCCAAACACTAAGCGACGCAAACACGCAATAATAATCAGAGTATGCATGTAGATGAAGATAATTAACTTTGGATTATAGCGCAAAACGAGAAAATATTAACTCTTCAAATAATCATTTGTGTTCTTCAAATTTCAGTTGTTCAATTTAATATCCGATGAAATGTTTGTTTATTATCTGATGAAGCTCTTATATAGGCCAAATGATGCATTCCCAATTTACTAGGTCCATAACTCTGCCGACCGTGCTTGGGAAAGCGCGGTATAACGACCAATCAGAGGTCGAATTTTGTGTTTTGACAAGGCTTAAGAGTTTTCAATAGTACAATAGTTCGAATGATAAAATTGCAATTTCATGCATTTGGTAGGAATCTTAGAAGATTTTCTAATCGATTGCTGCAAAAACTAAGGAAATCCATCGAAAACTAACCGATTCATTGGCATTTGAAATTTTTCTCACTTTTTTCAGTGTTAGATATTCATTTCACATCCCTATGTAGCCGAACTTCCTGAGAGAAGTATTCCAATTCAAAATTAAATCTTCATTAATTCATTTGTTGTCCTTATAAGGACAATTGTCCAATTTATCATAGGATGTAGTGTTTATCTTACATCTCTGTGTTACCTTGATAGTGAGGACTAAGGCGCACGGTCAACACAATGAGAAAGGTGTTTTCACATTGAAAACTAGACACGGCTTTACTGGAGGAAGTGTTGGCAAATGCATCTACCGCTAATACCACCGCTATCATACGAAAGCGCGTCGTTTCATGTGGGGAACATCAACAACGAAAAATGACGCGCGTCTCAGCATAACCGGAACTGTTTCGCCGTGCTGCTCCCATTTACCTTTACATCGGCCTCAGGGAAGTACCGGCTGCATCTGCATCTACCGCTGAGGCTGTCACTATACTGCTATTGGTACCAAAAGCTATTAACTCTTCAAATAAGTGTTTTATTTGTTCTCAAAAGAACAATTGTTCAATTCAAAATCGGATTTACGCAATCGCCTCTCTGTAATATTACCGACAATAATATTCTTCTGAACAAAATGATACAATTTTCCCATTAGGCCTCTGCCATAATAGACGCGAAAAGCGACGCGAACCGATTCGCTCGGCTGTAGGTTAATGTTCAGCCATCAGTAGAGCTGTATATTAACCTACGGCCGAGCGTATCGGTTCGCGCCGCTTTTCGCGTCTACTATGGCAGAGGCCTTAGAAAAAGTTGCTGGCTGATGTATTCACTTCATGCAAGCCTGCTGCTGATGCTTCCCGCTACCACGCTGAAACAGCATTTTAGTGAAGGGAGTGTCGTTGCATCAGCTGACCCTGCTACTATCGATGCTGATATACCCGCTGCAACAGCTACGCTATGCATAGCCATGCCACAGTTGTGGCCGCTATACGCTGGCCCAACTGCTGGGCAACTGCAACGCTATCCGCAGCCATGCCACAGTTGTGGCCGCTATCCGCTATCGATGGTACCCACTGCTCGCTCCCGCTGCTGCTAAGGGAGGACTGCTGTCGTCGCTGTTCAGAACTATTTTGAGCGGCATCGACTAAAACAGGCTCTTATATAGGGATGAAAATAGGAATGAATTATTTTACGTACGTGGTGGAATGATATAACTTGGAAAATATGTGTGACTTCATTCCGGCTCAGAGCGATCATTTGATAAGCTCCACCTCTTTTTTCAGTTTCTAAAGTTTTTCCTCAGTTTCGTAGAACGGATGCACAAAAATGATTTCTTGTCGAGCCGGACCGATAGCACTCTCATTGAAGCAACATAATAACATGTTTTGTGTCGTGTTGTGCAGCTTGGTTGAAGAAAATGTTCCCGTCCCCGTGTCGCATGTAAGCAGATTATTGCGTTCAGTAGACAGTAGATAGTGTATCCAGCGAATAAACACCGATGGTGCTCTCACACACGCAACGGTTTTAGCCCGTATCTTATTGCGGTTTGTAACATCAAGCGATTTCGTTTGCTCGCTGTTGCGTGTTGCATCATGTTGCAACTTGGCAGCTGGGAGACGACGAAATTCTGTTTATGCTGATTGATTGAATCGACTACATATTAGCTCTGCATAGTCGAACTAACTGCTTTTTTGAATGCGTACTAACAGGGCAGTTAATGATTCAATGTCGGTTATGCTGATCGCAGCCTTTGCGCTGCCCCTACAGTGGGGGGTTTACTAAATAAAGTGAAAGTAAAAATTAGACAACTACCACAGAATTTGATTGCATCCCGCACAGAATGTCTGCTTGTGTTGATGCCAGAAAATTATTAACCTTCAATTATTTTTTTATTTGCCTTGAAAAAAGCATGTTGCGGTTCAAAATCGGTTGCTAATTACAACCTTTGAGCTGCCCTAACATTGGGGGAATTAAGATACACGGACAACATGCACTGTGGAAGCTATTTCACATTCAGTAAATTAGACGGGTGTGACAAATTTGAATTGCTAGGATGCAACACAGAATGCTTGCTTGCGTTGACAAAAATTATTAACTTTCAATGACTTGTTTATTTGCCTTAAAAAAGGCATTTTGATTTCCGAAATTGGATTTCCTGATGGCAATCATCATGCTGCCCCAACACGGGGGGAATAATGGCTGTCTGGCGACACACGCTGAGAAAAACCGCGCTGCTCCTGAGACGTGGTGACCAACCACAGGGCTAGTGCTAGTCGCTGTCTAGAACTATTATGAGCGGCTCCGGCTGAAGCAGGTTCTTATATAGGCCAAATAGCATGTTTTCAATTGCAAGGTATATGATCCTGTCGACCGTGCTTGGGAAGCAAGCATATAACGACCAATCAGAGGTCGAATTTTTCGTTTTGACAAGGCTAGACTATTTTCAATAGTACAATAGTGTGAATAATAAAATTACCATTATCTTATTTTGGGAAGAATCTTAGAAGATTTTCCAATCTATTGCTGCAAGAACGAAGGAAATCCATCGAATACTAACCGATTTATTAGCATTTGAAATTGGACATATTTTTCACTTTTTTCGGTTTTAGATTTTCATTTCACATCCCTATGTAGCCGAACTTCCTGAGAGAAGTATTCTACTTCAAAACTGAAATCACATTATTATTTGACAATGCACATTCTGCAACAAACCATAGTAAAAATAATAACATATACGATTTTTGCTTAAGCCGTACGTAATGGTGCTGAAAAAGCATAAATTACATTTTAGTACACCTAAAACAAAAACAGGCTGAAACTTTGCAACATGTCTACATACATACCAATGCAAATTGCAATAGATTCCGTTTTCGTGCACACTCAGCTCGAAAACGCTGAAATAATAATCGCCATAATGCTGAATCATAGAATTAATTGTTTCAAATTTTTCAATCCTTGCCAGGGAAGTTGAAAATTTATACTCCAACAACATTATTTATTTTTATTATTATCAGTCCACCTTCTCTCGCTTTACACCAGGTGGCTGTTAGAAGAGAAAAAAAAGCTCATTAATTTTACGTGTGAACGGAGAGCAAAAAATTACAGACCGGGTGCATGCAGTTTCCTTTCTCGTAACTGTTGCTAGTTGGGTCTGTTTTTTTCTACCACATTCTCACTCTGGTCCCAAGAAAGAGTGCATTGAAACTGTTCACTGGGATGGCGCGGTGAAGTGAAGACAGCATT
Organism: Wyeomyia smithii; assembly: GCF_029784165.1. Classification (NCBI taxonomy): domain Eukaryota; kingdom Metazoa; phylum Arthropoda; class Insecta; order Diptera; family Culicidae; genus Wyeomyia; species Wyeomyia smithii. The sequence continues at coordinate 56,697,914 of NC_073695.1, read as the reverse complement.
GATAAAATGTGTTAAAATGAGATGTTATCATCGCTAGCAACGTTGCTGGCTGTTTGGGGCTGTTGTCAAAGTTGGAGCTTCCCGTGCAATGAAATTGCGTAGGATGTTTCTTAAAGTTTTATTTTTCAACATAAATTTAGATCAGATTCCAGATTTCAAAATAAAACATTAGAAAACTTTACCTTCAGGTTCGCAAATCTGTTCGACTGCTGACTTTCCCCCCATGAATTTTACGCAAATTAGGTGCGATGAATGGCTTATACAACAAACTGAACTAATTGCGAAATGCGAATCAAAACTCACACGATGCTGAATAATTGCACTCTAGGATGCACACTTCATATGCAGTACCACACTGTATTGCATGCTGGCTGGCTACCGCCATCGATCGATGGCGACATGCAGCAAAGTGGTATGTTTGTATGATTAGTAATAACATTATTCTATATCCATTGAATATAGCAATTTATTTAAAGTGATTGATTGAATTTATTAGTTAGTATTGATATTTGTGAAACATTCGGAATTTGTAAACAATTGAGCAAATACCAAGGCCATGATTATTTGCTTAACACGCGTCATATGGTTCTGTTCGAGTTTTGGCAAGTTTTTCAGAACAGTATTCCTCACGCAAAAGTCACAAATAGAAGTCATTTTCGTCTTGCTTTTTTGATTGAAAAGAAATTTTGCTAATATTCTGAACACCACTCACCACTTTTTGAATTTACGATAAAAAGTGCTCGGGTTGAGATTTGTTGTAATCTTCACTGATTGTTTTACTCTAAATTCATTGAAGCAATGAATTAATCAAAATCATCCCGGAATGATGATTGATGTGAAAATTTTAAAGCATATTCAAAAACCAGTTCGCAAGAACCGCAACCACTTTTACAAAAGAGATTGTAGCGAGGTTCTCTGATCGGGCTGAAACTCACAGGCATTATTTACCTATATGATAGAACAATGTTTTCTATAATCTCAAGATTTTTGAAAAGGGGTAGGTGGGGTAAAAAATTCTGCCAAAAATTGATGCCCAAAATCTGCATAAAACGTGAATTGGCTTTACCTCTGAGTACCCTGAATCGATTTTCCTGAAAATTGGCATGTTTGGTCTTCTCTATAAAGGGAACAAAATGAGGGTTATTGGAAGTGGCTGTCGAGAATACAGGATGAGAAATTTGCATTTTTCTAAAAAATATGGTGAGTTTAATAAATTCGAAATGATGGTCAAAAACATGTTATTGAAAAATTGGAATTTCTCACGCAAAGCTCTTAAATTGCATTACAAAACATATTATTTGGATTTTAATCCTAGATCTGTTGGTGAGAGAAAACAGCTGTGAAAATCACGATATTTGTTTAGAAAAATGTAAATTTCTCATCATGTATTTTCGACAGTTACTTTCAATAACCCTCATTTTGTTCCCTTTATAGAGTAGAATAAACATGCCAATTTTCAGGAAAATCGATTCAGGGTACTCAAAGTCATAGCAATTTTACGTTTAAGCAGATTTTGGATTATATAGATAAACAAACCCTGAAAGTCATTCCGCGTCTAACACTTGACAGAAACGGACGTGCAAAGTGATCGTTCTATTACAATCCGGTCCGTGTGTACGAATAGCCAAACAAAAGAGTGTATTATTCAAGGCCATCAGTTGACAGTCGAGTCCGTGTCGCTGTGCTGAGTGATCTCACACCCGGCTCACTGCTGGTGGCTGTATTGGTGCTGCTATACTGGTGCTGCTGGCTGCTTTGGGTGCAGCTTCGAACGATCGGACAACCACTGCTGGAAGGAAGAAGTAAAGAGGTACGTGTTCTTGTCGGCGCTAGTGCGCTAGTGCGCTACATTTAGCGCGATGGATATAGATCCCTCGCCACCCGTGCCACCATCCCCGAACCCCCCTGACCCTGACCCTTCTGTTACCCCCTCCCCTGTTCATTCTCCAGTCCCCCTCGCCCCAGGCTTTACCCGGACGGATCTCAACAGGGCAGCTATACTGTTTATTTTCGTCCAAAAGCAGGAGTGAATTCAAAGCGATTAAACATACTGCAAATTTCTAAAGACCTGACGAAGGGGTACAAGGCCGTGACCGAAATTTCCAAGGTCCGACCTAACAAGCTCCGTGTCGTGGTCAGTGATCTGGCACAGGCCAATGCTATCGCTTGCTCTGAGCTCTTCACACGCGAGTATCGCGTTTACATACCCGCACGAGACGTGGAGATCGACGGTGTCATAACCGATTCGAGTCTGTCTGTCGAGTGTATCCTAAAAAGCGCAACCGGTTGCTTCAAAAATACCGAAACACAGGCAAAGATTTTGGATTGTAAGCAATTGCGGTCCATGTCTCTCGTCTGCGGTAAAAAAGTTTACACTCCGTCAGACTCGTTTCGCGTTACGTTTGCCGGATCTGCACTCCCTAGCCACGTCTCGATCGACCGGGTTCGTCTGCCTGTGCGATTGTATGTACCCCGTGTTATGAATTGCACCAATTGCAAGCAGTTAGGCCACACAGCCGCCTACTGCTGCAATAAGGCACGATGTAGCAAGTGTGGGGAGACTCATGCGGAAGATTCTTGCAGTGTTAATGCTGAAAAATGTATTCACTGTGGGAAAAACCAGCATGAGCTCTCCACATGCCCGGTGTACGGTGTACGGTGTCAAGCGGTCACTTAAGGAGCGTTCAAAGCGTTCTTACGCTGAGATGCTGAAGAAGACCGTGACCACTTCTACCATAACATCGAACCCCTTTGATCTGTTGCCCTCTGATGAAACCGATTCTGACGATTCATCAGCGGGAACATCTTATGCCAATCCTGGGGAGTCTAGGAAGAGGAAAAATGTTTCTTCTCCTAAACTTCCCCGTAAAGGTCCTAAGATTTCCCAAAGTGTAATGAAAAGTACGAACAAACCAAACAGTGCTGCGGAAAAACCGAAGCAAACCCCTCCTGGGCTTGCAAATTTAAGGTCCCAGAAGGAGTTCCCAGCACTGCCAGGAACATCTAAAACCCCAGTTGTTTCTTTTGCACATCCAGTTGATGAAACAAACTCTGGATTAGTGAAATTTTCTGACATTGTGGACTGGATTTTTGAAAATTTCAATGTACCCGATCTAATTAAATTTTTTCTTACAGCATTCCTCCCAACAGTTAGATCATTTTTGAAGCAGTTGACTGCCCAATGGCCACTCCTTGCAGCGATTGTATCCTTCGATGCCTAATTCAACTGCGTATATGAAGGATTCTATCTCTGTCTTACAGTGGAATTGTAGAAGTATTTTACCAAGAATTGATTCGTTTAAAGTTTTGATAAATAAAAACAAATGCGATGCATTTTCCCTTTGTGAAACTTGGCTTACTTCAAATATTGATCTCAACTTCCATGATTTTAATATTATTCGCCTTGATCGAGACACCCCATATGGAGGAGTACTTTTAGGGATTAAAAAGTGCTATTCTTTCTATCGTATTAACCTCCCCTCGATTCCAGGCATCGAAGTTGTCGCATGTCAAATGACAATACAAGGTAAAGAGCTTTGTATTGCCTCAATATATATTCCTCCCAGAGCACAGGTTGGGCAACGGCTGCTCTTTGATTTAATAGAACTTCTCCCCTCGCCACGTTTGATTTTGGGAGACTTCAACTCTCATGGTGTGGCTTGGGGCTCCTCTTACAATGATTACCGCTCCTCTTTGATCTATAACCTTTGCGATGACTTCGACATGACTATTTTGAACAACGGTGAAATGACACGTATCCCAAAACCTCCAGCGCGCCCAAGCGCTTTGGATCTATCCTTATGTTCGACGTCGCTACGGTTGGATTGCACATGGAAGGTAATCCTCGATCCTCACGGTAGCGACCATCTGCCTATTCTTATTTCAATTACAAACGGGTCAACTCGCATGCGACCAGTTGACATTCCGTATGACCTCACACGGAATGTCGATTGGAAGTTATACGAGGAAATGATTTCAAAAGCGGTCGAGTCGATTCAACATCATCCACCACTTGAAGAATACAATCTCCTCGCGGGCTTGATTCTCGACGCCGCGTTGCAAGCCCAAACGAAGAAATATCCCGGCGTAACGATCAAAGAACGGCCTCCCACTCCGTGGTGGGACCAAGAGTGCTCCGATGTCTACACGCAAAGATCCGACGCGTTTTTGGCCTATAAGAAGAAAGGTATACCTGGCGACTATATACGGTATTCGGAGCTTAATACCAAGCTTAAAAGCTTGGCTAAAGCAAAGAAACGCGGATATTGGCGCCGGTTCGTGAACGAGACGTCGAGGGAGACATCGATGAGCACTCTTTGGAACACAGCCCGAAGAATGCGGAATCGCGTAACGGTCAACGAAAGCGAGGAGTCTTTAAGTCGGTGGATATTTGATTTTGCCAGGAAAGTATGTCCGGACTCTGTTCCTGAGCAAAACATTGTTCGCGATGCGTCTCCGGGCCACGACGCGATAGAATCACCTTTTACGATGGCAGAATTTTCAGTTGCCCTCCTGTCCTGTAACAATAACGCGCCTGGGTTAGATAGAATCAAATTCAACTTGTTGAAGAATCTACCCGGCAATGCCAAGAGGCGCTTGTTGAACTAGTTCAATAAGTTCCTGGAGCAAAACATTGTACCGCAGGATTGGAGGCAAGTGAAGGTGATCGCCATCCAAAAACCAGGGAAACCAGCTTCTGATCACAACTCTTATAGGCCGATTGCAATGCTATCCTGTGTCCGGAAATTGATGGAAAAAATGATACTCCGTCGTTTAGACCATTGGGTCGAATCAAATGGTCTACTATCAGATACTCAATTTGGCTTCCGCCGTGCCAAAGGGACGAATGATTGTCTTGCGTTGCTTTCAACAGATATTCAGCTGGCGTATGCTCGCAAAGAACAAATGGCGTCTGCGTTCTTGGACATTAAGGGGGCTTCTGATTCCGTTTCTATTGACATTCTTTCGGGTAAACTTCACCGACAAGGATTTTCTCCAATTTTGAACAATTTTTTGCACAATTTGTTGTCCGAAAAGCACATGCATTTTACGCACGGCGATTTGGCAACTTTTCGCATTAGCTACATGGGTCTTCCCCAGGGCTCATGTTTAAGCCCCCTTCTTTACAACTTTTATGTAAATGACATCGACGAATGTCTGGCAAATTCATGCACGATAAGACAACTTGCAGACGACAGTGTAATCTCTGTTACAGGAGCCAAAGCTGCCGATTTGCAAGGACCATTGCAAGATACCTTGGACAATTTGTCTGCTTGGGCTTTACAGCTAGGTATCGAATTCTCTCCGGAGAAGACTGAGATAGTAGTTTTTTCTAGGAAGCATGAACCTGCTCAGCTTCAAACACAATTAATGGGTAAAACGATTTCTCAGGTTTTGGTACACAAATATCTTGGTGTCTGGTTCGACTCTAAAGGCACCTGGGGTTGTCACGTGAGATATCTGATGAGAAAATGTCAACAAAGAGTGAATTTTCTTCGTACAATAACCGGACAATGGTGGGGAGCCCACCCAGAAGACCTTATAAGGCTTTACCAAACAACGATACTGTCTGTTATTGAGTACGGGTGTTTCTGCTTCCGCTCAGCAGCAAACACACATTTAATCAAACTGGAGCGAATACAATATCGTTGTTTGCGTATCGCCTTGGGTTGCATGCAATCGACCCATACGATGAGTTTGGAGATCCTAGCTGGAGTACTACCATTGAAAAACCGCTTCTGGAGCCTGTCTTCTCGTATTCTAATCAAATGTGAGGTCTTGAACCGTCCCGTGATTGAAAATTTTGAAAGGTTAATCGAACTTAATTCTCAAACCCGTTTTATGACATTGTATTTCAATCACATGTCCCAAAATATTAACCCTTCTTCGAATATTCCAAATCGTGTCGACTTATCAAATACTTCTGATTCTACTGTGTTTTTCGATACATCCATGATAGAAGAAACTCGTGGAATCCCGGATCATTTACGCATGCAGCAGATCCCTAAAATTTTTTCCAATAAATATCGAAACATCAACTGCGACAATATGTTCTACACTGACGGATCGCTACTTGATGGGTCCACTGGCTTCGGTATCTTCAATAACAATTTGACCGTCTCCCATAAGCTCGACAATCCTGCTTCTGTTTACGTCGCAGAATTAGCTGCAATTCAGTACACCCTAGGGATTATCGAAAAAATGCCCACGGACCATTATTTCATCTTTACGGACAGTCTCAGTTCCATTGAGGCTCTCCGATCGATGAAAGATGTTAAGCACTCTCCGTATTTCCTGGGGAAAATACGGGAACATCTGAGTGCTTTATCCGAAAAATCTACTCAGATTACCTTAGCGTGGGTCCCTTCTCACTGCTCGATACCGGGTAATGAGAAAGCGGACTCTTTGGCTAAGGTGGGCGCAACAAACGGTGATATTTATGAAAGACCAATTGCCTTTTATGAATTTTTCGCATTTGTACGTCAGAATACGATCATCAGTTGGCAAAATTCTTGGACCAAGGGGAACTGGGAAGGTGGTTACATTCCATAATCCCCAAGGTATCGACGAGCCCGTGGTTCAAGGGGTTGGATGTAGGTCGGGATTTCATTTGCGTGATGTCCCGGCTTATGTCCAATCACTATAGATTTGACGCGCATCTTCGTCGTGTTGGGTTCGGGGAGAGTGGTATCTGTGCCTGTGGTGAAGGTTATCACGACATAGAGCACGTTGTTTGGTCATGCCCTGTACACCGTGACGCCAGGTCTAGATTAATAGCTTCCCTGCAGGTCGAAGGTAGGCAGCCGGCTGTTCCTGTTCGTGATGTCTTGGCGAGCTGTGACCTATCCTACATGTCCCTTATATACGTTTTCCTGAAATCCATCCACGCCCCAGTTTAGTCCTATCCCCTTCCGCCTACATCCAACCAAACGACAAGAACACGTTAAGACCCCGGATCCGGAAACAGCAATCAGACCCGCACGATACTCTCAAGGCCCGATGGAAACAACCCAATATGCCAGTCCATAATATCTTGGCCCAGCAGCGGAACAAATTTAATATGCTGCTTACCCATGGCAATGAAAACCATCAAACAGCAAACCTGTGCTTTTAATGCAAAATATTCTAGCTTTAAGTTAGATTTAGTTTCAGCTCGTAGTCGGCAGCGAGGATAAAAAATTTGCTTTTAGTTATTAAGATACTTTAGAAAGTAAGCTACCAGATATAATTGGCGCCGTTAAACATTGAATTGTATTTGTGCCGTGTCAAATAATCTATAGATGAAGAAAAAAAAAACCCTGAAAGTTTCCGTCCGATCGGAGAACCTCGAAAAAAGACCTAGTTGCGGTCTTCGCGAACTGGCTCGTAAAAACAACAGACTTGTTGGTAAACTTTTGAAGTAGTAACTGCATCTTGCTCAGTGCATGTCAGTAAAAGCGAAGCCTTGGTGCTACCATTCCGAATCGGAGCTAGACCTTCTGTTGATATTATACACCGACTTCGCAGCCAACTGTTAAGTGTACAGTACAATTGCGGGGCTAGAGCTACGATCCTACTGACACTAACAGTCTCTCCTGAGCCGTGTTTCGAACCCACGACGACTGGCTTGATAGGCCAGCATCGTACTTCGAGACCAGCTGGGAGGGTTGCTTGCCAGTACTCATTTTAAAAATATCAATACAATTTTGTATTCAGTATACCTACTTATTTTTAAAATATCTAAGGTATATTCAAATAAGTGGTCGGTACCTAAAAATCATCCAAAGTAACAACACTTTAAATTTTTTTTTAAAAATCGTGGACATTTTACAATCCCCCAAGCTGTCCACGTGGTATGTAGATGGCCCCTTGAATGGAACGAAAAAAGTAACACTTCCCGCAAATAACGATTATTTGTCACAACATCAAACATTTTCACTCGATTGAGGGGCTGGTAGCATGCGCTCTGAATACAGTGAAACTTCGTGAGCATTCTATTGTAATTAAAAATATTTTCACAGGCAAAACATTTTGCTTGATTGGTATAGTGTCTTTGGCAAAGCTGTAGATAATAACTTTGTTCTTCCAAAGAAAATTTGCCCTGTGAGAATTTTTTTTAAAATTATATCTTTATCTCCCAGATTTCTCCTTGATCGGACTGGTCTCAATGTTTACATGAACATTGAGACCTGTCCGATCATTTTGTGGTTTTCATAGTAAGATAGATTTTTTAAAAATGAGCTTTTCAAGATAAATTATTTTTATTTTTCTTTCAATATTTTTTCAAAAACAGTATGTTTTTTAGAGCATGCATATTTTTGTAAAGACAAATATATGTCATCTACAACTTTGCCGAAGAAGGCACACTAATCAAACAAACCGTTTTGGTTCGGAAAATATTTGTAATAATCAATAACTTCTCAACATAGCATTTTCCAGCAGCTACTCAAAAATGAGTCGTGTTTCAAAAAATTAAACCAATAGCACAAAATGGCATCGTTTACTCATAGAAATGTTCATGCAAAGTTTCAGACAAATCGATAATCATAATTTAAAAAAAATTTAACTGCGACATTTTCGTCAAACTACTCGTAAGAGTAAAGGGAAGCGTGAAAATACAAAAATCCGTCACTAATTACGGTAGCAAATGTACCCTGTCTTTCCATAACAGTCCTTAGAGATGCACAGGCGAACCCGGTTCCTGACAACAACAATTTTGACACCTTCACCCCCTTTTGACATCCTAACCAACTGTTTCCAAAGCTGCAGAAATGATTGAAATTGTTTTGACCCAAAAAATTGATTTTAGTGCCGTTGTGTCATAAGCAAAGTTCTTTCATTAATGATTCTCCATTATTTAAAAATAAATGTTGTGAATTATCCTCCAAAAAGTGAAAAACGGATTACATTTTACCCATTCGTGCATATTAAAATCCAGTTTGTTCGGCAATGTTATGGCATATTTAGAATAAACAAGTTTGCCGAAGACATGATATCTGCCTGATTACATGGACTTTTGTGGAGTTTTTTTTTATGGATTGATCCTTAAAATCTATTTTTCAACACAGCTTTTCATAGTGATTTTCTCCAATTTTTCAATGTTCTACTGTGTTATTTACTAGACAAAACATATAATTTCACCAAGAAAAGTTTTTTATCTCTTTTTCTTTATTTATTGAAGAGATTTACTGTAATAATGCACAAATTTACTAACAGATATGAACAAATACCGCAAATTTCCACCGACAAAATAACTGCTATATCAAAATATTGATCAAATTGAAGAATTTGTTTATTTAAAAAAATAAGTAATTTAAAATCTTCGGCCCTCTCAAACTTCCCTTAAAATCATGTTTTTAGATAGAAAATTTAGTTGCCTTAAACGAGAGACAAATCCAACAAATAAACGCGTTTCATATCTACCTGAGATGAGTAATTATTTTAAAATCGCTTCTTTAAAACATATTTTTCATAGTGTAGGATCTCAAATTAATTGGTTATTTGTAATATTTTTTATAAAAAGTTCCGACATATGATCCGTCATCCCTTGACAACTTTTCTCTAACTCTTGTCTTGTCCATTGAATGCGCGTTCAGAAGCAAAAAAACCTAAATTAATCAACCTAGCGGTCAGACTCAGCCTTTCTCATTCAAACTTATTATTTGTAAAAATAGATTTACATGAATGCTTAAATCCAATAAAGGAGTATATTCACTCTTTGGGTTCTATTAATTGATGTTGAAATTAAAGTATAAAATAAATTTGACGTAAAGTAAGTGTTTAAGGAATATGACACTGATTTTATGAAAATCAGTTCAGTCATCTCTGAGAAACATGAGTGAGATTAAATAGTCTCCAGAACACGTTTCTTTCCATAACTTCTGAACCACATGTTCAATCTTCATAAAATTCAAAAGTCAAGGGTTTTTTAGGTAGCCCGTTCATTTGAAACCAATTTTGTTCAAATCGGTTGTGTAGTTTCTGAAATGTTGATGTTTCGTGATTTTTACATTTTGATACATAAGCTTTAAACTAGCAATCGGATTACAATAAAATTCAATAGGGTCCTATAGGGCAACTAGACCTTTAATTTGCAATTAATTTAATTGAAATCGGTTCAGCCATCTCTGAGCAAATCGAATGAGATTGGGGGAGCGTTACACGCACACACATGCAGAAAATGCTCAGCTCGTCGAATACGACATTCGGCCCTTTTGAGCACTTTTATACCTTTATTTTTTGAAGTGATTGCTATCCCTTCTAGGAGAAAGGCAAAAAGTGAAATGATAGAAATGACTTTCAATTTCAACTTCAATCCCGAGCAAGGCTGCAAACATTGAAATAGTACAATAATCAATGCAAATGATGTTTAGACCACATATTTTGATCGTAGCTATAGTTTTAAACAGTCTGCGGGGTACGTTTCTTTCTGTAACTTTTAAACCACATGTTTAAACATTATGTAATTCATCGTTTAAGGGTTTAAAAGCCCATTAATTTGAATTCAACTATGCTCATTGCTTCTGAGATAAAAGAGCGATTTTTACATTCTGACGCAGCGCCAAAACTAAAAGTTTAATTACAATGAAATTCAATAGCAACCTAAACGGATCCTTCATTTGACACCAAGGTAGAAAGAATCGGTCAGACCATTTCTGAGAAAAGTGAGTGCGAATAAAAGGTGCACATACACACGTACACACCCACACACAAACATATACACCTATACATGCATACATGCAGAAAATGCTCGATTCGTCGAACTGAGTCAAGTAGTATATGAGATTCGGCCATTTGGATCACTTTTCTACCTTTTAATTAGCCAGTGATCGTTAGGAGAAAGTCAATATGTTTACTTTCATTCTGTGATTTCACATTTTTATGAACAACGGACAAAGTTACAATCCGATTGCAATGAACCTCAATAGCAACCTACAGGGCAACTAGACCTTTTATTTGACACTAATTTTGTGAAAATCGGTTCAGCCATCTCTGAGAAAAATGAGTGAGTTTAAATAACCTCAGGATAACTTTTCTTTACATAACTTTTGAACCATATGTTCAATCATAACGAAATTTCAAAGTTAAGGGTTCTGGAGACAGCCCGATCATTTGAAATTAGTTTTTTTTGAAATCGGTTATGTGGTTTCTGAGATATTGATGTTTCGTGATTTCCACATTTTGATACATAACCTCTAAACTAAAAATCCGATTACAATGAAATTCAATAGCAACCTATGGCGCAACTAGACCTTTCATTTGCAATTAATTTTATGAAAATCAGTCCAGCCATCTCTGAGAAAACTGAGTGAGAAAAAAAAAATTACACATACACACACACACACACATACACAAACATACAGAAAATGATCAGTTCGTCGAAAGAGGTCGAGTGGTATACGACATTCGGCCATTGGGACCACTTTTATACCTTTGGTTTGCCCAGTGATTGCTATACCTTTCTAGGAGAAAGGCAAAACGTGAAACATATTGAACACGAAAATGTTTTGTTAGAAAAACTTTTTTTTTTCCTAAAGAGTACCTACTGTGATTTGTTCATTAGAGCTTCCGGCAGCTGAATTGTCTGTTTAAAAACCCACACATTGTCCGGACGTTTTGCAGTTCGCACATTTTTGTTTCCTTCCCCATTTTCAGTGCTACTCATTGAGAAGTAACCTGCTCCGTGTTCCGCTTCAGACTTAGTAACCTAATTTCCTTCCTTATCGACCCTATCATGTCCTCCTGCAGGTTATCACTCTAACAGCGTATAACGTGCTATAGTCTATGAGATTATCGAAGCTTAAAATCAGTGGTTGATAAGTCTAAAGGGAAGTTTTGTGTGGAAGAGCCTGAGAATAAAGCTATATTTAAAGACCTTTTGCCAACGAATGGCTTGGTTCTTCTAAGATTCGAACTCATCACCACTCGCTAACCAAAGCGGACTTTATGACCTTGCGGCTACGAAGCTGTTGAACCAATGGCCATTAGTCGGATATATTGATTTAACAAAACTTCAGCCCTTTTCAAAAGTTATAACCCAGATAAAATGTTAAAAACAGAAAAGTTGCTTGGTTTGGTTAGACAGCTTAAGCTAGAGCTCCGTTCATTATGCAACCTGAACTATTGCACGGATTTTCTGCGTGGAAAGTTTCTATGAATGTTTATATGAAAATTTACTTACTTACTTACTCACTTACTTACTTTCTTACTTACTTACTTTTTTTACTACACACTACTCGGTCTTTGGCTGCTCCTTCCCAGTCTCCCCATCCTCCTGCTGCTCGGACATCCTCGTCGACAGCACACATTCAGCGCGTGCGAGGTCTGCCTCGAAGTCTTCGGCTTTGGCTTGCTAAATATTATCTTTGTCGATCGTTCTGCCGTCATCCGTGCTACGTGGCCTGCCCACTGTAAGCTGCCGTGTTTCATCGCCCAACGGCCTCAGTCGATGGAACAGAATACGGGAGAGAATTTTATAAACGGAATCGAGGAGGGTTATGCCTCGATAATTACTACAGTCGAGTCGAGTCGAGTATATAGGGCGTATGAGTCCTTCCAATTAGCCCGTAGGTAGTGGTTCCTCAGACCACACCCTTAGGATAATCTGGTGAACTGCACTAGACAGCCGCTCGCTTCCGACTTTGATAGGTTCGGCCGGTAAGCCATCCTTCCCAGCGGTTTTGTGGTTCTTCAGCTCTTCGCAAGCATTCTTCACCTCGTCCAATGTTGGTGAGTCCACAGCTCCGTCTTCCCCAATTCTATACTCTTCCTTTTGACATCTCTGCTACTTTCTTCATCGTTCAACACCACTTCAAATTGTTGCTTCCAACGCTTGGCCACCTGCGATTTTTCGGTAATCAGGTTCTCCTCCCTGTCTTTACACATGGCAGGTACTAGCATGGTCCAGTTCCTGATTCCGTTAATCGTTCTATAGAAGCTCCTTGTGTAGTGCCTGATGAAGCAATTCCGCGATCGTAGTACTTACGTTTCTTACGGCCGTAAAGGTTCTCTTCGGCAGCTTTTGCATCCCGCTATTTATCCCGCTACTAACGTGTTGGCGTAGACTTGGTTCTTCTTTTCCATCTCCTCTAGAAACTCAGCATCGAAGCATGCCTATCACTTCTCGCGCTGTTTCACTGGCCGCATCATGGATGTGCTTCCACTGCACACTGGGCCAGAAATGGAATCTAGCGGAACGAAATCAATAGCTCTTAGGGTTTGAACAATCGGTTTCGATCTTCTACAAAGTTTCTTGGTATAATTAGAGCGTCATTTTGGATGTTTGAATTGGTTCGGAATTTAGCCGCAAAGGGGGCGTTGCGATGCCAACTTCTTTCCCTTACACGCTAGAGCTTTGCGGTATTCGACAAAGTTGTAGATCTCTAAATTCCATGAAACTCTACAGAATATACAAAATTTATAACTCTTCAAGTTTCAGAGATCTACGAGTTTTTGTAAAATTTGTCTGAATTTCACGTTTTAATGTGATAATTTTATGAGTTCACCCGAATTAGTTTCTTACAAATTTTTTCTCGATAGAAATTGAATAATTACGTCGTTTTCATCCGAGTACAGAAATTTCTGAAGTACTTAAGTGAAAATAATACACAAAATTTGAAAAAAATACATAATTTTGTGAAATAGATATCTCAGCGGGTAGCAAGTATTAGCAAACCATGATTTTTTCTAAAAATTGTCCATCAAAAAATCTTTATTTTTTGAAAATTTGAAAGAAGTGTTTTTCTGGTGTTTTTGTGATATTTCAGTTTGAATATAACCATAGGTTTCATATAAAAATAGAAATGCTATGTATTTATTGCATGAAATACACGGTCCAGCACTTTGATATTCTATCCAACCTATGTGCAGTCTTCAGCCAAGTTTCTCAGTGTAATAAGAACTTGACTTGACGCTCAGTTTAGTTCGCGATTTGGCCGCAGAGATGGCGCTTCGATACCAACTTTTTATTCTTACACGCTGGAGCTCTGCAGTTTTCGACAAAGTTTTAGATGAGAAAATTTTATGTAACTCTGTAGAAGAAACAAAATTTCTGTCTCTTAAACTTTTTTGGAAATTTACGAGTTTTTGAAGAATTTGTTTGAGTTTCACGTTTTTTGTAATAGTTTTGTGATTCGAAACATTAAAATCACCAAAGGATATGCAATTTTCTGAATCAGCATACGTTTTCTGTTTAGGTATGCGTCGAGTTTTCGTAAGTAAAGCTAGGATTATTGAGAGAGCGTTCACGTTTTTCGCATACGTCGTTGCTATTGGATTTGGCTTCGAAACAAGCAAAGTAACATTTGATTCAATAGCAACGGATCTACTCAATGGTCCAGAAACCAAATTTAGGGGGAAATTTGGGTCTAGAGCTCTATAGCAACATTTCCGAGATGAACTTTTACAAAGTTGTTACATATGATAAAGCGCTTATTGAAAAATTATCAAAAATTAGGGTGACCAACATTTTCAATGCAAAGAAGTATCTAACTTTTTCATTTTTGTAGATAGAAGAAAAAATTGTTCTACAATGTTATAGCTCCATTAATTTTAAGTAACTTTGTAAAAAAAATTTCTCTATCTTTGAAAACAACCGATTTATATTGAAAAAAAAACACATTTTCGCTCTAACTTTTTTATTTCAAGATTTATCTCAAAACTGTCTTTGAACGACTATTAGAGCTTTTCAAGAGAAACAATTTGCAATGCTGACATCGTAAATATCTCAATTTTACTCAAAGTTATAATTATTTTTCATCAAAAAATATGCGTTTTTCATTTGTATGTCATTCTTTTTGGGGCAAACATAAAAATATCTCTTGGTCTCTATTTGAAGGGCATTCTTGGCTATATAAATGGAGGAATTTTTAAAAATAGGTTATTTTTTAAATTTGATTCAATTCAATTTAAAAACAAAACGAAAATTTCATTAATTTTATACATTATGCATATAAATGCACCCAGATTTATTTTTTGGTGTTTTTCTTATAACTAGACGTAATTTCCTTTGATTTGACCCAAAAAGATCGAAAATCGATCAACTGGTTCAAAAGTTACGATTTTTTTAAATAAAATACACTAAAGTCGCTTTTTACGCGGGGGATACATGCGCGTAAAAAAAAACGCTTAAAAAACCGCGTAAATTCCGGGATCCGCGTAAAAAAAACCGCGTAAATTTCTGGAATCCGCGTAAAAAAAACCGCGTAAAAAGCGACCTTGGTGTACATCGAATATAGCCGTTTTTCATGGTCACCCTATTTCGGAGCTAGTTCCCTTAACAACCCAACGAAACAATACGGGTTTGATTATTTTCAACATAGATGCATCCCTGGGTTTTTGAGCACAATTGAAGCACTTTGCGTGACCAAATTCGAAATAGGGTGACCATAACAAACGACTGTATTCAATGTATTTAATTTTAAAAAAAATCATAACTTTTGAACTAGTTGATCGATTTTCGATCTTTTAAAGGTAATTATTCCTACCCGGGCAGGAGAGCATAGCAAAATTATAACTCATCAATAACATATTTTGTTGTGAAGTATTATCGTGTTATTCGAAAGATATTCCCGTTTCTAACACGCATATGAAATTGATATCAAATTTTAATATAATATCTCGTTGTGCCTTCCATAAGATATTGGAAGTGGTTTTCAAATACTTCATAAACGGCTCGTTTTTGAATAGAAATTTTTTACACTATTAAAACACAATAAACTGTCTAGTAAAATATTAAAAATAAATATTGCATTTGAATAAAGGTTTTTGGGCTGGCATGAAACGATCCAAAGGATAATTTTAAAAATGAATATTTTAATCAATTTGTGTTGGCATTTAACAAGGTGAAATAAAGTTTAAAATTTCTTTGTCTGCGGTAATCTGAACATGAACACACTGTACTAAGCTCCCATCTAACTTTATACATTTGATTTCGCTGCTGAATGTAAAAGTATGCAAATTTTTGTAAACTTCTTGAGTGTTTAACTTTTGCAAAACCAAATAAAACAAATTGTTACGGTCACTCAAAATATTTAATACGATATAGAAACTTTTGTTGAGTAAAATCCATGAATCATCATACTTGAAGTCCATGCAAGAATTTTTCGTGCGTATAGTAACTGATTTAACTACTAGTTTTTGATGTGGTGCGAATTCTCGTTCTTTGACGTCATCATCGTATTCGCAAACTATTGCGAGTAATGAGTATTGCTGTTTATTTTCTGCTCCTGATGATTTGTTGGCCCATAATTCTTTTATCCATTTTTCTATCGGCAAACGTTTCGGAGCCTTGGTAAACATACATAGCTCATATAATGTAAATTTTTGTTCTATTTGAACTATTGGTTTGTTACTTCCGCTGCGGAAACCAAGCAACATTCCGTTACCTAAAATAGAAAATGTTTAAAAAATTATTTGCTGTTCAAATACGAAATAAATATAAAAATACCTGCTTCAAACGGGAAAAGAGAGAAGTTATAGAGGGCTCCGAAATTATGCACTGCCTCAATTAGATGTTGTGCGGTTAGATGGACATTATACGTCATGTTTTGATGTCCATAGAGAACTTGAAACTGTTTTCCAAAATGCTCCAAACGTCGACCACATAAATTAATATCTTTCAAATCCGGTTGCAGCTATTGGAATATAGTAAATGAGAGTAGCATTACATGGTTTAAATATTCGCTAGGCAGAATTCCATACATCATAGGAAATATGTAATGCAACAGTATTCTTTCCCATTCATTCGCTTTGAATTGTTTATATTCAGTAAGGGACCTGGGAAATCTTGGGAAGAAGCTTGGTGGACGAAACGATAGGAAACGTTCTTCTATTTCAGCAAGACGTAAGCCAACATAAATATTTTCTTTATGGTTTACACTATCTATCACAGCGACCATAATTGTTTCATTACTCCCAGTAATACTGCATGCATGTAGTCTGTGGGAAATCCGGATACAATGTCAAAGTTCGGTATCGACATGAACACAGATTTTCCAACTATTCCAAGTTTTTCCTTTCCGGTTCTGTGTACCTCATCCATCAATACACGTGTTGAGGCATCATCTCGGTCTGCGACGGATTTTCCAGGATAACATCTAGCATTACCGATAGATTTTCCAGGGTGAAGGCAAAAAGTACAACCATACACACCATTAAATTGTTTGTTGCATCTCACTTTACAACGCGCGACAGAATCTAGGCAGTTTTGGAGCAAAAATACAGTGTAGATCGAATTATTGATATTTATACCTGTTTGTAGCTTCTTCATCTCCATGCAAAAATTTTTAAATAATAGATTGCTGTTTGGCTCTCCCTTGGAAAGCCACAGGCCAGCAAGCATAAGATTTTGTTTACTGAATCTCAAACTCGGGGGCAGGTTGTTCAGAACAACAAAAATAGGATATAAAGGCTTTTTTGTCGTTGAGCGGAATGTAGCTGCCCCATCGGTATTGACACTTAGAGTTAATTCTCGCATTGCTTCGCTATGTGGTAATTTGTTAGCGGTATTTCCTTTATTTATATCAGCTATTTTGTTTTCAGTTATGTAGTTGCGATAGGAATCAATATCTTGCTCATATTTCTCAACTAATTGTTTTAGTTGAGGCTCAATGGGAATCACGATGAAAAAGTCTTTTTTACAAGCACCACAAAC
Organism: Wyeomyia smithii; assembly: GCF_029784165.1. Taxonomy (NCBI): domain Eukaryota; kingdom Metazoa; phylum Arthropoda; class Insecta; order Diptera; family Culicidae; genus Wyeomyia; species Wyeomyia smithii. Next base: position 56,680,282 of record NC_073695.1, on the reverse strand, counting down.
AGCACATGCAGTGGTTTCAGCCGGAGCAATAATACCAAAATCATATTGGCATCGTGTACAAAAATATACCCGCTTGGAACCGTATGGTTTATTTTTAAACGAACCTAAGAAGCCTTTAATACTTTCTGGAAATATTCTTTTCCCGGCAATTGTATTCAACATACGTAGCATATCTTCCAGTGCAGAATATGTGAGTTTATGTCGGACATAAAAATTAAGAACCATGAACAGAACCTCGACATTCAAAATTTTTGACTCTGCTTTGAAAAGTTCTTTATCCTTATTGTAAAATATCTGAAAATACAAAGTAGTAAGTAATCTCGTAAGAAATTAGTAATGTAATTAGTAAGTACAGTCATCCCAGTATTATGGGCTGATAGACTTTGTATTGGTTTCCAATAAATGTCAATAACATGTAATAGTCGAATTTCAGTTGGGTGAATGTTGTTCACGTTCACCCAACTTAAATTTGACTATTAAAAGTTATTGAAATATGTTAGAAACCAATACAAAGTGTTGACTGGCCCATAACACTGGGATGACTGTAATTAGTAATGAATCTTGTTCTGCTAAATACATGACAACTTGTCAGTCCTATCAAAAATACAATGCTGTGTGGTCGATCAAAACCTAACAGAAGACTGGGTGAAGCATATTGATTGATGAATGAGGTTTTATTTTTGCTGCAAAATTGTACTTGCGATTGTCAAATTATGTTTCGGAATTCTAAGAGCAAAATTCGAGTAGTAACTAGTTCCAAGAGATTAACGAATTTTTTACTTTTCTGTAAGGTTAAAACGGAAGCAAATATGTTTGAGGCGTGTTTTTGGTTAAACGGGGAATACAAACCTGTAAAAAGTCGTTCAAAAAAGCATCTGCATTATCCACAAAGTTATCAAAATATTCATTTTTATCTTCTACGGAGCTCTTTTGTGTAGCGCTGGTGGCGGGAGAACTAGCTCTGGAAGCTTCCGAAACGTTTGAATCTATCTCATTATCGAACAAATTGGTTTGGAGATCAAATTAAGACAAGTTGGAATATGCTGTAGTGTCATTGCTTCCGGTTATATTTTCTAGTTCCAAGTGACTGATGGTAATACATTCGGCATCTGGGCTTCTAAATAACCTATCATTATTGGTATTCTGATTCGATCTATTTGCATTATGTGAATCCGAGGCATTGGCAGAAGTATTCATCGTCTATGATAATTGTTTTTCAGACAATTTCGACTGTAAACAAATAACTATGAAGGAGACATTTTTTGCGAAATATAATTTACTTACCTTTTTAACGTACTTCGCATTTTTATATCCCGACGATAAGAAAAAGTTTCGGCGGCACCTCGTATTCGCTTTAAGTTCACTCATGACAGCTTCGACGAACTAAAAAATTGCAAATAATTATTGCAATTTACATCAGGTTTGAAGATTTAGGTACTCTTCTTGAGTATTCGATGATTTGACGAGTAGAGTTAACACTTTTCTTTAGTGTTTATTGCTGCTTTGGGGTATGACTCCAGAAATAACACATATTTAAAACTTCTTTTTTGTTTGTCAACAAAATTATCACATTCATAACGATTTACGACACAAGTAAGACAAATTTTACGGTGCACTTCGGGCAACACATCAGGTCAAAACTGGGTCAGAGTCAAGCGAATAAAGAAAGCTGTCAATAGCTGTTTAGTTGGCTTCAGGTTAAAACTAGGTGGGCTGGTGGAATAAAAAAAAATCGCAATCAGTTTTTCAATCAAGCACAGTCACTCTTTTGCAGCGATGCCAGAATTATTTCGAATTTGCGGATTTCGATAATTTTTTTTCCTTTTCGTTACAATTTTGAATGAAAAGTGAAACTTTGTGTGAATAGTTAAACGGTGAAAGTACATCATATTATTGTCACTAACAAGCACATTTTTTAATTATTGTAATAATTTGTATCGTTAGATTTCAGCAGTAAGCATATGCGAACTAGACATGTTACAGTTTAAATTTAGAAACAGCGGGATCGAATCGCGATTGAATTCCCTTCGAATTTGTTAAATATATTAACCAGAGCAAACCCCTGATATACCTGGATTGAACTACATGTAAGATGTTAAATATGTTAAAGCCGTTATTTACATGCGTTTTCCAATGTCTCATTCTCATTTCTTCAACATGCACTGAAAAACTCCGTAGATTTCTATAGATGTTCTCAAAAACTCATGGATTTTTTCACGAATTCGTATATCCGTAAAAATGAAACAAATCTGTAGATCTACAAAGAAATTCGAAGATCTGGTATGCCTGCCCTTTTGCACTTCATTAATCAGAGATGCCAGGAAGTGCGAGCAGGTTTGCGAACTTCAAAACTAATGAGTGATTGCCAAAAATGTAAAGATTGCATAATTAATAGTTGTAAAAATATCGTTAAAATGCACAAGTTTGCATCAATTTTTCGAGCGCCCAAAGGAATCTGGTCCAAAATTCAGAAAATCGGTAAAAAGACTGTATTTCATTAGGATCTGTGCAACAGTTCAAAAGTCTGCATTTCGGTAGGAAAATCTGCGCATCTGGCATTCCTGCTCTGAGTGTGCTGCATTGTGTCAATTGTCAGAACCTATGTTTGATGCACTGAATGAAAATAATTGACCAAACTTATGCTGTTTTTACTTTACTGCGAAAAACTGTATTGAAATAAAATATTTCAAATATGTTATAGCGAGCAGGCATTTCCATTCAATTTGTTTTTCTTCAGATAGATGATACCGTTGTATTGGAAATTTCGGCTGAGTATTTGCAAAAAATTTTAAAGGCTGAATTATTATTTATTAACTCTACTTCAGTGGTAAACGTCGAGCCTCCCAAAAAGGCATTAACGAAGTAATCGAAGCACTTAAAAAAAACGAAAACCATGGAACTATATCCCGATTCGGAACTCGACCTTCTGTTTATAGTACACAGAATTTGCAGCCAGACTGTAGAAGGACAATTGCGGGGCTGGCACTACGATCCTACTGACACTAACAGTCTCTACCGAGCCGAGACTTGAACCTTCGACGACTGGCTTGTATTACACTCAAATATTTCATCATTTTCGTTACGCGTTTATAAACATCAAAAACCAGATATGGAACGTGGTGGACCACAGCATGACTGCATCACTGCACGGTGACGTTACAAAAAATAAGAGAGATTTGATAATTGCAAAAAGTTTGTTTACATGGGCTTGTAAAACTTTCGGCTAGAGTGAAAATGCCGAAATGAGTTGCCTAAAAAACTGCGTTTTCTGGAAAATTCGCGCGCTAAACGAAAAAAAAACTTTGGTTCAGTGCCCTCCAGCTGGAGGAAAACTTTCGGGGGAGGTTTAAAATGTTTGTTCTCTGTATTTCCAATCATTGCATTGATATTTAAAAACCGTCACCGAAGATTGGATGTCGTCTGAATTGTGGTGTGCTTCTACGAACGTGTGGCAACGAATTCACTTAGGCGGAGAGCTATCTGATTGTATTGTACTCATATCATTAATTTTCACTCCTAACAGAACAGAGCCACTAGACGGTGAATGGAAAAAAAATCTAACACTCTGTAAACAAACCTGTGGGAAGTGTAAAAAAAGTGAGGTTATTTTGTGTGTGAAATAATCAATCGAACATTGATGCATCGATTCGCCTACTCATAAGATAATTGCGAGATTATTCTACTTTCATAGGCCAATGTATTGTCAATTTGGTTCAGTGTAAATAAAAAATTTCGTCTGCTGAAAAGAAATCAAGCCAGTACTTTTATGGCCTAATTTTTGGAAAGAGCGTATCAAGTTTGGTACACACTTTCAAAAATTTATTTAAAATGTAGATAAACTTAACACGTACTGCTGGGCTGAATGAATTGAGCCAGTTAAGTTTTGTTTTTTGTTTTACAATCTAGGACAGGATATGGAGCGCAAAATAAGACTAAGTTACTTTCATAGTGGCATCGCTAAGTGATTGGTTGATTAAGCGCGGTATGCAGTTGATAAGATTTTTTTTTCCTAAATCAAATTCATGTGAATTCAGGCACTGAATCAGGCAATGAAATTTCCTCTCATGGGCAGTACGCAGCTAAAAAGAAATCAGGAACCGAGGGAGAAAACAAAATTCACTTGGTGTGAACACTGCTGTGAAGCGAAATGTCACTTGTTATTGTGCGGAATATTGAACACTGACATTTTTCAGGTACTGAAAGAGTCAGACAGCTAGTTAGTCGACTCACACCAGATCGTCACGTTTTGGTAAACAAGTGTGTTCAAGTGTTTTACGTTAAAAAAAGAGCAAAAATCATTATACTTACTATGCCATTACAAGATGCAAGTTATTTTCCAAAAATAAACTGCGTAGTTATTGTAGTTTCCAATGGCAGAACAATATTTCAAACCTGTTTAGAGTTGGTATCACAATTGATTAGAGAGTAGGATTCCGTTTAAAAATTTTGATTCATTTACTGGAACGTGTAAACAAGCTCCCTGCATTATCATCAGCGTCAACACTCTTTGTTTATAGAATCTTGGAAAAAAAAATCATTTTTAAATATTGTAGAGGTCAACGTTTATTACGCGAATATTGTTAGATTTTTTTCCAAGCTATGTAAGTAGTTGATTGTTTCGTTTTGCATAACTGATTCGCATTGACGACGAACGCTGCGCCTTTTTAAGATGCCTCTTCTACGCCACTGAGGTAGAGTAAAATTGAAAGTATTTAAACACTCCTCGTAAATCTGAAGTTTCAAAGTAATTGGTTCAGTTTTTTGTTGTCGCCGCTCGATTCTATTTTTCTCCTCACAGTTTTATCGAGGCTGATTATTTTCAATTAACTAAGGATAGCTCATCGTTAGCGTGTATTATATAACCTTCGGCATTTTGGAATGTTATTCTTGACTTTCTTGATATGGATAATTTTTTTGACAGTGCACATATAACTTTCGGTCCTGATCTACCGTCCATTTCTCTTCCGTGGTTTAATGCAGTAAGAATTGTTAAAAGTATAAAATCAAAAAGGGTTTTTCTTATAAAAATGTGTCCGAGAAATCCGAACGTCTTTCTGTCAAACGAGTGAAACTGGCAGCAAATATTGCGAATCTGGCATTTATGGAAACGGTATGTATGTTAATAAAATATAAATTATTTCTCGAAATACAAAAACCATGTGACAAAATGGCGGACTAAACAGCTCACAAATCAGATAAATAGGACTTCTTCACAAAAGAGGCTAGAAGTTCGCTTAAAAAATGTGTTTCTTGAGTAAGGCTAAGCCCAATCAAAAGTTGTATTTTGAAGCGAAATTTAAGTCTCAATTCTATGAATTCATTCTCAATTTTATGTCGTGCTTATTACTAGTTCTTTAATGCTAGTTTTTTAACAGGATTCTGAAAAATCAGGAATCATTCCGGAAGTGGTGGATCCGGGAGAGAGTTGCTCACGAGCAACGCTTTCAATCAATCTCAATCAATATCTGAAAGTTCAGCAATTGAAACAACCAATGATTTGGAGGCACCTGTAGCCGTTGCGTCTGTTATAAGATATCATAAGACGCCGCAACCGGAAACAAGTTCTATTGAGCAGGATCTAAACGATGCAGCTACGATTATAAAAAAAGCTGGAAGACAAACACCACTGTAACAAAAGACCACGGGAGCTACGTTCACTGAACTTCCCGGATACCCGAAGAAAGACTGGCTTATCAAAATTTCACAATCCAGCAAAGATAGCGATTACATGTTTGTGAAGGAACTGTTAATTGAATTATTTCCGGAAGGAACTGGCGATGCAACTGTGACTGGAAAGTCATCTAACAACCCGGGCGGAGTTAAAGGACTATCAGCGAAACCTGTAGACATTCCGGACAGAACACAGCTTGATCCATCAAAAGTGGGATATATTAAAGGTAATTTGAAGCTCTTATTTATTATATATATGAAATATAAATATTTTCCTTATATTTTTCTTTCGGTTTTCTACATCGCCTTTATGAAAGAAGGCTCATAATGCAGGACTCCCCAGGAACAGCTTACGAGAAGGCCGCCAAGATAGCGTCTTTGATCACACGCGTCACTTCGAACAATCCAGGAATTAAACAAAAGTAAATTGGTATTTAATTTTTATCAATATATTTTGGAAGAGAAAACCGGTGATCCACTAATTGTTCAAGGATATAAAAATATGTAAACTCATATTTTATTCTTATCAGCTTCTTTGGAAAGAGAGAAAAATGATTGACCTGTAAGTAAACGAATAATTTATTGTTTTAACTATTATTGTTTATATATTATTGTTTTAATAAAGCATAAAAACTAAATGCAGTGACTTTTTTTAGTAAAACATAAGAAATCCAAAAAGCTGGGTATGATATTATTCAGGTCTTAATTTGAATATCATGCATAGGTTTTCGTGAGATCTTAAGCTGATAACTCATTCAAATATTCGTTTGCTATTGCATATCTGCAAGCTACCTTCAGCAGTTATTGATTATTTATAACATGGTTAGTTATGCGTTTGGTACTCGATAGTTCGATAATATCTGAACCAGTTACTTTCATAAATTTTCAATGCAAGTTATTGGTTTGTTATTCAAGTATCAAGATTTGTTATTCAAATAGTCTTGGAGGAACAAAATTTTGGTATTATTTTTTGTTATTTTACCAACTAACTAAGTAAGCCTTATCAAGATCAAAATGAGGTATGGTGTTATCAAATTTCCAATATCTGAATATGGTATTACTATGGTATTCTCTCCTGCTCGGGTAGTTATGAGAAAAAATACCAAAAAATAAATCTGGGTGCTTTTATATGCATAATGTATAAAATTATTGAAATTTTTGGCTTGTTTTAAAATTGAATTTACTTAAATTTAAAAAATAACATATTTTTGAAAATTCCTCCATTTATAGAGTCAAGTATGCCCTTCAAATTGAGACCAAGAGATATTTTTTATGTTTGGCCCAAGAAGAATGACATACAAATAAAAAACGCATATTTTTGATGAAAAATATTAACAACTTCGAGTAAAATTGAGATATTTACGATGTCACATTGCAAATTGTTTCTCTTAAAAACCTCTAAGTCGTTCAAAGACAGTTTTGAGATGAATCTTGAAATAAAAAAGTTAGAGCGAAAATGTGTTTTTTTTGTCAATATAAATCGGTTGTTTTCAAAGATAGAGAATTTTTTTTTTACAAAGTTACTTAAAATTAATGGAGCTATGACATTGTAGAACAAATTTTTCTTCTATCTACAAAAATGAAAAAGTTAGATACTTTTTTGCATTGAAAATGTTTGTCACCCTAATTTTTGATAATTTTTCAATAAGCGCTTTATCCTATGTAACAACTTTGTAGAAGAAAGTTTTTCTCTAAAATGTTGCTATAGAGCTCTAGACCCAAATTTCCCCCTAAATTTGGTTTCTGGACCATTGTGCATTGTCTGCACTTCGCTTCATCTAACAAACTCGTAACTTTTTCTGAAACATCACGAATCAGCTTAAACATCGTTGAGCTTTCTTTGTATTCAAGAACTTTTAAATGTCATCACCACTTAAAACACTAAAGTGCTTTTAATGCTAGTGCATTGGGCGGATGTTGATAGGAATATTTGCGCTCTCATAAACATACCAAAAAAAAAGGAAAACGGAAAAGGAAATCCATTTGAAGCTCACTCTAGCAAACATCAAACGATGATGGGATGTGGAGGGTGCGATTTTTTGTCCTGCGATAAAAAAAACACATCTTCTACGCTACTAATCCCCGGAACACCTTTCATTGACGATGGTTGGTAGTATTGTGCAGTGGAAGGAAATGTTTCCAACAACAAGGTTCTGCATTTGGCCGCCATCTCGCAGCATCTGGATGCTGGATTTGAAAGTGCAATGAATACATCATTAGCGTAGGATGTAAGCTCTTAAGGGCCTATATTATTGCACTTCAGAAAAATTTTCATATGAAAGAAACCGGCAGCAAGAGAAAAACGTAAGTAGAAGAAATGTGAAAGCATTTTTAGCTAACGGCTAGTAAACTAGCAGGCTTGAGATTTACAAAGTGGCACTTCACGTCGGGCCCAGAACAGTACGTACGTTGTTCGCAATGAATTCCTAAGCCAAAATAATTATCGCATTTCTTGCTCAGACCGGAGCGACATTAGTTTTGTAATAGTTCCATGGGAAAATTTCAATTGCTACTGAAATTGTGAAATGATGTTCTTATTCAAAATTTATATGAATACAACGTATGCGTTAAATACATGTGCAGACACTTGACGTCATCTGTTGGAGGGCCGTCGACTAAAAAGCTAGAGTTGCAGGAAAAGAACCTTGACCTTTGCCAACGCTTCCAGTGCAATCACAGTGCCAACTCGTAGAGAATAAAATTTTCTTTTAAAGCTGAGCCACTTCTGGCAATATGTACACGTATTTTTTTCTGTGCTACTGGCCAGCGAAAATGGTGTGTGAAATCAGCCATAAAACGGAACAGGAAAAGAGAACTTTACGATTTTGTCGTGCAGCTGACATTTGCACTACACTGAGAGACACATTGGGATGCTGTTTTGCTAGCCTTCTGCCGCTGACGCTTGAACTACGTAATCAACTTTATAAAAAAAAAAAGGTCAGCCCGTTGTGGATGTGGATGTTCACAGTCCCAACGAGAGAATTGAATGTTGTTTGCTTCTTTTTCTTTTTATTGTAAATGACATTTTTCAGCAAGAGCATCTAGCTACTTTGTATGAATTGACTGTCACGAGCAGGATACATTCTACTTAAAAATCAACGATTTAGGAGGAAAATAATTTTTATTCGTTGTTGATTCTGTACATTCGGTGTTCAAGGAGATGATTTTTTATGTTGCTATATGACACAAAACGTAGATTTTGATATTTTGCGGTCAACTATTACTGTACATGACAATTGCGGGGCTAGCGCTATGATCTTACTGGCACTAACAGGCTCTCCCTATGCCGGGGTTCGAGCATATGATGACTTGTTTGTTAAATTACACTATTTTAAATGTGGAGACTTTCGGTTTCTGACAAGCCAAAAAAACTATGCCGGACTGACCTGAAGTCCTTCGCTCGTAGTTTCCGATCCAATGTTCCACTTCTACGTTTGGTTTGTTCAGCGCGATCCACCGTTAAAGTGTCCCGGTAACGTTTAAGCACAGTATTTACAGTCGATTTTGTTATTTTGAGAGTCTTGGTGATCATTCTTGCTGACCATGTTGGGGTTTTCCATCTTAGATAACTTTTCAACGCGTGTACCAATCCTCACGAAATTTTCACAAATACTCCAGATCAAAACGCTGTCATTAGTTTCTCAGTACGACAACTAGAGGCGCTGCGGTAAATAAAAGGAAACGGCCAAGTACTAAGTGGAACAAACCTTAAGTAATTGAAAGTGAGCAAATTATAGAAACTGCAGTTTTCATTACTTTGGTTCAATTCTACAAAAATAACCGGTTTCTGGTATAGGATCAGGAAGTTGGAAGTGAATTTTATAAGACCCTTATGCAATTAGTAGCTCGGAAGGTAATGAACAACTTTCCTTATTACATCAATGTGTTTAATAGACAAAATTATGCAGTTTTGACTTTTGTCCCTTGTTACCATACATTCAAAGCACTGTGCGGCGTACGACTCAATTAAACGAAATATGTTATGCTAACTTAAGCTTGAAAATAGTTTTACGACGAAACTGATTAGGCCGAATGACGGTAGAAAAATTGAGATAATATGTACAAATATCGGGTGAAACATCAGTTACTCTTGTGACGTCGGATGTACTGAAGCAGGTAGATCGTAGATGTGCTCGACGTGTTGCAGCTGCCAGTGTGGCCTTCTACGGCTACTGGCTACTGTGTAACCAATTGTAGTCCCATAGTTGACACTTTACGGATATGAATCGTGGACACTGAATGTGCTCGAATTTTTCGAGTGTATAATGATGCGTTTAATCCTTGATGGTAAATTGAAAGATAGGCATTCAAGTATTGATGAGCATAGAAATAGACCTGTTGCTAATAGAAATGAAATAGCAACTTTTTACGATTGAATTTAATCCGTTATCGGTCATCAGTAATCACGCACAAAAGCTACCAGACGAAAAAGATCTCATATATACTTTTTGTCAAAAATAAACAGTCGTAACAATTCGAAAATCTGATGACAATATAGTTACCACTATCGGATAAGGGGTTAAATGCGTAGTTTGAGTTTTCGTAACTTCACTAAATAAAACTAATAGTTTATAATTCTAATAAATAACCGAGAGTATCCATTCCGTGAAAAAAAAACAGTTGTTTGGAGTGACAAAAATGGATCCCTAAAGGACTATTCAGAGTTTAAAATGGATCTCACGCAATAAAAATAATAGAGATATTCTACAGCATTCCGTACCTCATGATGGATGTAGTTAGTACACAGTATTAACCTACTTGTGGTCCGTAAATTTCCTCCCACGCTCGCACGTTACATTCCTTCAACGAGCACGAAATGACTTTCCCGCAAAATGGCGAGCAATATCATTCCCCACCTGATGCTCATTTTTTCGCGAAGGACCCTCCAATTTTTCACGATGTTTCCCTGCCGAATGAGCGCACGGCAAAGTTGTCTTCCGGGCATTCATATCCTCTTCAGCTGTATCAGACTGCACTTCCCGATGGCTTGATTATACTCCAGATGTGCTTTGTTTGCATTGTGTTGCTTATTTTTCCTTCGCTAAATGGAGGCGATTTGAAATGCAACAAAACAACAATGGGAAGTACTCCTCAAACCTGTTTTTATTTACAGGTAGCAACATTGTAAAGTGGCATCAAGCACGATTCGGTTGGATTACTGTAACGGAAAGTCGACAGAAGAACAACGGATTATTTTCCCATTATCCCAATTTTCGAACCGAAATGCGACCCTGCCCTTGTGCTATCGTCCTCCCGGTTTGCAATCAGTGTAATTTGTTGAGAGATTCTCGATGTTGATGCTAAAAAACATTTCGTTCTACTGGCAAACTCTCGGTACGGTGTAAAATTGTGGCACAGCCAAGGCAAACCAAGCAGTCTCGGATGAAAAACTGAAATTTATTATTAAAATCTCATCTATATTCTGTAGGTGTGTATACACATTGTAGGTGACGGATAGCGAGCCATACAGACCGTGAAGGGATGATGTCCAAACGGTGCAACTTGTTGACTGAGCTGACGCCACTATCTCTGAGGCCCAGAGTGGTGCAGCGTGGCATCGCGGAGGAAGATATTGCACCAAAAAGCTGAAGTGTTTGCTTATCCTCATATACCCTTGTGCACCTTCTACCACACGAAAAAAAAAATGGATTTTTTTATCAAACTTCGGCTAGCCAGTATTCTGGATCTGGACGTCGGGCGTTGAATGAGTTTTTGCATTCCATGATTCCTATTTGTTTTTCTCTCCTTTCTGTTGTTGATCGTCCAGCTTGAAGTAAAACCTGCTGGAAATGATGACTTCAAGCGTTTCGAGCGAGACGATGATATGCTATGGCAGCCATCGGCTATTACATTCAGAGATAATTTGAAACGTCATTAAAACTTTTATACTTGCAGCATCACTCAACAAACAAATTGAAAGATATTGTTACTTTGCGAGAATGGTTTCTGAGCTTTAAAGCTGCTGGAATCATACCAATGAGCAATCCACGCACAAGGTTTTGTTTGTCCAAAGTGATACCACGTTACAATTAACTTTTAATTATTTGGTCTCCCATTTTCCGGTAGATATCATTGAAATTACAATTTGTTAGGTAAAACTTTTACTAAACAGTAACTTTTCATGTGCTAAATTCTCAAAAGATTCCAAAAATAGATGATTCTTAAATCATTTCCCAGATGTATTCGGAAGCGTATCAATTGTACAACTTTCCAATTCAAAGACTATAAAGAGCTGCCATAGCCAGTGATGAAGGCAGGCAAGCCGTCAAGGGATTTCAACAGTAATATGGGCATACAGACGGCTGGCTGCTTAACGCTTTTCATCCTGTCGCTGTCAGCTTGAAACATTGATATTGGATTGGCAATCCGCGAGCCGCATGCTGCCGATGCAAAGGGAGAAAATGGCAAAACATACGTGAGAATCAGAGCTAAAAATCCTCCACGCTCTTGTTCTTCCGAATGGTAATGGCTGTACAGGGGCCCAAAATAGAACTTAGTAAACCCGCCCGGTATTATTACCTTCAATAACAACGGCAGACAACCATGATAGAATCCCATCCCTCAATTTTGCTTATTCGATTTGTGCTTTTTATGACTTTGAAGTCACGTCTACGGTTTAGATGAGCAAAAATAAAATTCGATACAACGGCACTTGAATATTTTCGTTGAAAACTAAATAAATAAACACTGCTTTTTGTTTCAAATAAACACGAAAATGATTGATGCAGCAAACGTTCGAGCAATCAAAAACAGACAGAAAACCATTTTTTGTCAGCCTCAACAAGAAGTTCCGTTCACACCACATGACCTTGCTATACTTTCTCTGGTTCGACTTCGCAAATGAGCCGGCTGTTATAGAAGTTTAGGCGTTCCGGAATAATGCTAATTATATCGTCATTTTTCTCACCGTAACCCTTTAACGCTGGGTACATTTTGCAGGGGATGGTGAAATAGCGAGTGGCGTTGAATTTATTATTGATTACAATACGATTGTGCAGCTGAAAAAGATTGCCACCGCCAGTTTTTTTTGTCTACGTCTAAGACTTTGAAATATTTACAATCTAATATTGCCACAGCCCTTAATCCCAGTTTCATATTTTGCATATGCAATAAATTACCAACGGCATCGAAAAAAATCTCATTCCAACTCCACATTATTTGCGAGTACTTGATTTGCAGAACCAGAATCGAATACCAGAGATGGGCTTCTGCTGCTAATTTCCAAGGGAATGGAAGCAGCAAACGTGAGACGTGTCTCTGGTGCTAATAAGCCATTTAGTCAAGAAGGGAAATATGTACGTGGAGGCACGCCTTCCTCGTTTATCCTCGCTATTACGGGCGTGATGAAGAAAAACGTGCAGATATGGAAGACGTCACGTCAATTGAGCAAAGGATTGCCGTTGGAATTGAAGTCGGGCCTAGGCTTAGTTTGCCCCAGTGGATGTGGTTTCCTCTTGATTATGAAAATGTGGCATCATTTTTCCCAGAACTTTTTTTTCTCAAAAGAAGCATTGATTATGATATAGGAGAATGGTATGGGTCGTGCAGCTTTATAAACGTCCTCCTTCGTCTTAATATAAGCACTGCTCAATGGTTTAATATATCATGACTAGGGTAAAGGAGGTATTTTGGCCCACCCGTGCACATTTTACGCATTTTATCTGATAAATTCAATGAATATTAGAAAACAAGGTATGCACCATTGAAAAAGTAGGAGGGTGGTATTCAAGACACGACCGCATGACGTTGACTACCGTATTCTTAAAAAAAAAAAATATTCCATTGAAGCAAATAGTAGAGGGAATTGCAACGCTTCTTTTACAAAACTTCTGTAACAAAATTTCGAGGCTCCAAAAGGTACCAGTTTCCGATTATTCTCGTCCAGAATTCCAGCCATTTTAGTATTTTGCAGTAGCCATTTATTACTAACAGCCACCAGCATAACGGGTGAAACCGGCACGAGATGACCGGTACTATTTTGTCTTTCCTCCTTTCAGCTGCTAACACCTAGCGCTGTCGTGAAATTAACATCAACATAAACATGCATTTTTGCAAGGTTTTTTCCGCTAGCAACAGCAATTGTAAAACATAAAATTCAACTAACCGCTTCTATTATAAAACTGGGAGGCACCAAAAGGTGCCAGTTGCCGATTTCTTGTTTACTGGTTTCCGTCCAGAATTCCAGCCATTTTAGTATTTTGCAGTAGCCACCAGCATCACGGGTCAAACCGGCACGAGATGACCGGTACTATTTTGTTTTTCCTCCTTCTAGCTGCTAACACCGAGCGTCCGTATGTATCCGGTACGGTTTAATAATGAAACTGATGGGGTGAAATGTTCGAACGATACGTTTTATACCAAGGCTTCGTCAGATAAATAAAAAGAAGGTGGAGCTACATAGGTGATGGAATGGTAAGGAAAAATTTTTCTTGAAAGCTGCGCCGGCCGCTGTCGTAATATTAACACCAACACAAACATGCATTTATGCAAGGTTTTTTCCGCTTGCAGCAGCATTTGGTAAAACAGAAAATTCAATTAGCCGCTTCTGTAACAAAATTTCGAGGCACCAAAAGGGGCCAGGTGCCGAATACATTTTTGTTTTTGGTTAGTCCGTCCAGAATTTCAGCCATTTTAGTATTTTGCAGTGCCATTTATTGCTAACAGCCACCAGCATAACGAGTAAAACCGGCACGAGATGACCGGTACTCTTGTCTTTCCTCCTTTCAGCTGCTATCACCTAGCATCCGCATGTCGCTGGTGCAGTTTTGGAATCAAAATGACGGGGCGCCGGCCGCTGTCGTAAAATTAACACCAACAAACAGATGCATATTTGCAAGGTTTTATCCGCTAGCAGCAGCATTTTGTAATAAAACAGAAAATTCAATTAGCCGCTTCTGTAACAAAATTTCGAGGCACCAAAAGGGGCCAGGTGCCGAATATATCCATGTTTTTGGTCAGTCCGTCCAGAATTCTTTCAAGATAGCGTCCGTATGTAGCCGGTACGGTTTAGTAATGAAACTGATGGGGTGAAATGTTCGAACGGTACGTTTTATACCAAGGCTTCGTCAGATAAATAAAAAGAAGGTGGAGCTACATAGGTGATGGAATGGTAAGGAAAAATTTTTCTTGAAAGCTGCGCCGGCCGCTGTCGTAATATTAACACCAACACAAACATGCATTTATGCAAGGTTTTTTCCGCTTGCAGCAGCATTTGGTAAAACAGAAAATTCAATTAGCCGCTTCTGTAACAAAATTTCGAGGCACCAAAAGAGGCCAGGTGCCGAATTCATTTTTGTTTTTGGTTTGTCCGTCCAGAATTTCAGCCATTTTAGTATTTTGCAGTGCCATTTATTGCTAACAGCCACCAGCATAACGAGTAAAACCGGCACGAGATGACCGGTACTCTTGTCTTTCCTCCTTTCAGCTGCTATCACCTAGCATCCGCATGTCGCTGGTGCAGTTTTGGAATCAAAATGATGGGGCGCCGGCCGCTGTCGTACAATTAACACCAACAAAAAGATGCATATTTGCAAGGTTTTTTCCGCTAGCAGCAGCATAAACATCGGAAACAGAAAGTGACCACAACAATAACAACAAAGTCAGATCGATTGTATCCGTTAGTGTCGACTGTGCTTGGGAAGAGAGGTAGTGATTGGCTGCGCGGTATGATTTAGACAATCGATAATGAATACCAATTTTTCAATAGTGTATCTCAAAAAATAATTTGTTTTTGTTACATAAATTTAACCGTAAAAGAATTTCTGATCGATTGATGCCAAAACCTCGAAAACCTGATTATAGATGACTGCAAAATAAGCGCTCAAAACCTGACCACTTTTCCCTGGTTTTCTCTGGTTGAATTACTAGATTTTCAAATTCAGGGGCCTAACTTCGATATAGACGTTAGTCAACGTCAATAAAATACCTAAGAAGCTACTACACTATAGTTTTCGGCAAAGTACTGACTCTAGGTAGCAATATTTTGAATTTAGTTCACGAATATTCAAAATCATGTCTGAGCCTACCCAAAGTCAAGAGAAAGTGGAAATATTCAACTCAACTTCTGAAAGCTTTTGTAACAAATATCTTTTCGAAATAATTCTTAAAATACTATAGAAACAGTTTTTATACTCTAACCAATGGAAAAAAGTTAAAATAGTAGTTTAGGACATAGCGGAAACATGTTTGTCTCTGTCTAAAGCGAACACATTTTGGTTATGCCCAGTTTTGACAGCACTTTGGTTACCATTCAATCACTGCACACTGAACGCAGAAGCAGCAATTTATAGGTAATTATTTCTTCATTTATTACATTTAACGATATGAAACTGGCTGCAAATGCTTGCAAAACTGCTAGAAGCCCGATCTTTTCGTTTCCAGGTATCTAAAATTGCAAAAACTTCACGGCAGAAGGATGTTTTTGTCAAATCCACTATTTCTACTCTAAAAAGATCGTTGATAATCTAAATTATGATTAGTAAAATATATATCAACAGACGGCTATAAATATAGAGGTGGGCTAAAATACAGACTTTGTGGCCCAAAATATGTTGATTTTTGATATTTGTTGCCGGTAACCGCAAATTAGTCCCGTCTGTAAAAATGTGAAATTAAGAAAACAACGTCGAAAGATATTTCATTCACGTTCAGTTATCACCTATTAAGGATGTATTATTTTGATTCATGCTATAATATAGTTTGCATTCTAGCTTGCACAAATTATGTTGTATAAAACACTGAAATTATTGATTTCATGATAAAAGCTATGGATGGGACTGACTTGCCATCACCGAAGAGAAAAGTAACCGCATATCAGTCACCAGGCTTGTCATTCTCCTTAGTATGTGGAAAGAGCGGAGAAAAAATTTACCGCGTACTTCCTTTTCAGTATGTGCCTGCGTGTAGCAAATGCTTTCACCACACTGCATCTTTCTCCACTCCAAAGTGTCTCAACCAACTTACAGTAAGACAAACACAATTTCAGCTCATCCCACATCTGATAGAGACAAGAGGAGTGAATCACTCCACAGAGAAAACACAGAAGCACACCGCAGAGTCCACTGGCGTGTAGTCTGGAAAGTGAAAAAAACCTGCCGGGCAAAAGTGTAGTCCTCGTGTAGCTACACCACGAAAACGAATTCGACCAGAGTAAACTCGACCGGCACGAGCAACGCAGTCTATTTTTTTTTCTCCCAATCTCTTTTCATCTTCTGCCACGCTCAAAAAACAAACTGTAAAACGCACCGCAGATAGCCCTGCTGTGTGATTATTGTGCGTGATGTCCAAACGGGTGAGAAAGTACACCATAGTTCGGTGTCTCGCAAGAGAGAGAATTCAGATTTCACCGCGGTACTTTCACTAAGCTCACCAGATAAAAATCGTCTGTCGTTCTCTTCTAGCATGTGCGTTGATATGCTCTTCAGTGTGAGAGCAGTTGTTTTCGCAGTGCAAGATGTTCTCCTGCACTCTAGAGGTTTTTTGAGGATAAAAGACAAGCATGTTAGTTACATTGCGATGGTGATGCTATAGCACGTGTTGAAGTGTTGTTATTCATTACCTGGATTCTGATGGAAGTTTTTTCCGATACTAGATTTTCCGGATAGATTCGCGAAGAAGCGAACCGAGAAACAAATCTAAAAAGAGGACTCTGCGAAGAGAACGCGCAAGTTACATGCCATAAAGGCAAACGAATGTAATGAATGTCGACTAGAGTGCGTGAACAAGATTAGGAAGGTTGACAGGAAATCTGTTTTAATAAGGTGGCATCTTATGAAAGGCTTCTTAGTATCAATCGAAAATAATATTGATACTGCTCAAAACTGTTTTTAAAAATTTTACAAAACTCAGAATAAAAAGTAAAAAGTGGACTTGATTTTGTATTAGCAGGATATTGCTGCACATAAATTCATCACCAATATAAACCAAAAAATAATCCCAATAATTGAACTTGTTTTCATATAAACAGTCACATCAAATTTCTCTTCTCCACTCCCCATCCATTTCATTGTATTATGGATGTTCTCTTTCAATTGGAACTGACTCTCGGTTATTTTTCCTCGCTTTTGTTGAACAAACTACTATTTTATATCGGTACATGTGAAAATCCACTCAAAAGTAGGCTTAAATCCGACGCGAACTCAAAATTGACAAAATTACAGATGGGACTGACTTGCGGTTACCGGCAGTGTATAGATGTAGAAAAAAATCATAACAACACAAAAAGAATCAGAGAATAGAGGATTGCCTCTCAGAACTGACGTCTGTTCTAGGCTTAGTGTGCCCCAGTATGTGGTTTCATCTTGGTTATAAAAATGGCATCATTTTTTTTCAAGGACTGCACCTTTCAAGAGCAGCACTGATTATGACATAAAAAATGTTATGGGTCGTACAGATTTAAAGACGTCTTCCTGCGTTCTAACATAAGTACTACTTTTTAGGAGCATACATAGCTGGCGAATATATTCTGATTTTTGATAAGCTTGAAGTTTTTTGCGATTTATTTGGTTATAGAATATAAACCTGATAAGGAGAAAAACGAACAAAAAAGAAATTGAAATTTTCAAATGTTTGTAGCGAAATGTTTCTCAAAAAATTTCTGGTACATTTCCCGATAAAACAAAGACAGTGTTAATTTGCCTTCTAACTGTGAGCGCTATGTCATAAAACAATGTTGTGCCAGTTTTGTCGTATCTAAAAGCATTGCCTTGTATGTAACTTACATATTATTTATTTGTTTCCTGTCTTCACTACTAAACAGCAGGGGTTTCAATGTTCCCCTTTCCCCCTTACGACTCTGAACTTCAACAACATGAAAAAAAGCTAAAATAATGCATTTTTAGTGGACAGGAAATACAGGTTGAGTTATTTCTGAAGAGTTTTCCTTCATGTAACGTAAAAACTTCTTTTAGAGCAAAAAACAATATTTGGTTCCAAAGCATATTAAAACCAAATCAAACTAAACCTGCCGAAGCTTCATTTGATAAGGGAAGTCTCCTCCTCCTCCTCAGTGGCTTCATAACAGTAGATTTTTTTCAGCTTTTTGTTTTTCGGAGGTTAAAAAAGTGAAAAGCATTATTTCTGAGCAAAACCACGTCGAATGACCTCCAAACACGCAAACATTTAATCGACTTTTTTTGATTTGAATGAAAATGTGCACAGTATTAGACTTAGCAAACCAAGTATTTTGCGCGAGCGGACAAAATTTTCAGACTAATTTTCTAAAAGAGCGAATGCGTTTTGGTAAAGGTTTTGTTCAAAGCATTGTAGCTCATGAACATTCGGTTGTATAAAAACCTGCCTTGTAAAAAAAATATGCATAAATATCTTACGAACAAAATCACTTACAAAAACAAAACCTCTACTTTGCCCAACTAAGTTTTAAAATATCTCGAAACAGATGCCTTTAGGAAGTTAGTTACCAAGAGTTTTATGATTTGAAATTACTATTAGAATCATTTCGAATCGAAGAATTTTGATTACACTGGTCAGTACAGATGCACTCCAAATGCTCGAACCAGAAAAAATGAATGATTATAGCTATTCAACCATTCCTGTTAATTTTGGTGTCCCTAGCCATTCTTTTTTTTTTTTTCAGAGACCTAAATAAGTTTTCTCCTAAACATAACGTTGAAGCGACGAAGCCGGCGAGAAATTACTGTGCGAACTCTCACGTAAGTTGACGCGTTTTGGTAATGACTAGGGGCACCAACATTCGTCGGAATAGTTGAATAGCTATAAACCATTCCTGTGAATTTCTACACAAGTCGGAGGTGCGTAAAGACTACAAAGACCCTTGAAAGAAAAATTCACGTAAGCAAATGTAGAAGCGACGAATCCGGTGAGCAATTGCGCTACGGCCTTTTGAAGCTTGTTGGAGGCAGCAAAATTCACGGGAAAGGTTAAAAAGCTATAACCGTTATAATATATTCATTGCTATCGTGCGGTAGAACAAAACGCTTTCGCAAAAAACGGTCAACATGCAGGTGGAACTATTCCTGAATGTGAAAACAAATGGGGAAGAGATTGAGATCTTCTCCATCAGCTCCCTTCTACCTTCTCCTGTGCCACCCCGTTTATCTAGCCTGTACCAAAGGTACCGGAAATACTGGTAAAAGTTTACCCAGATGCCTCGAAAGATTCTTACGTAGTATTTTTTATTTTGTATGGACCCCACTGCGACCAGTATAATTGTTTGATCTTTTGTGGCATTGTCCGGAAATTTTTGCTGTTCGCACATTTTTGTTTATTTTTACCCTTTTGCAGTGTTACTTATTGAGAAGTAACCTGCTCCGTGTTGTTTGTGCTTTCTTACTCAGACTTAGTAACCTACTTCCTTCCTTATCGACTCTATCATGTCCTCCTGCATGTTATAACTCTAACAGCGTATAACGTGCTTCAGTGTCTATGATATAATCGAAACTTTAGAACCGTGGTTATTAAGTCTGGAGAGAAGATTTTGTGTGGAAGAGCCTGAGAATAAACCCATACTTGAAGTTCTTTTTGCCAACGAATGGCTTGGTTCTACTAAGATTCGAACCTATGACCATTCGCCTGTCAAAGCGGACTCTGTGAAATTGCAGCTACGAAGCTCTTCAACTTACGTAGTCTTCTTCCGGCCAAAAAATAAACCATTGCATATCATTCAAATGGGCAAGAACCTGGTAAAACAGCTTTCGGCTGTAACCGAGATTACGAGGATGAGGTCAAACAAATTGCAAGTTGTCGTAAGTAGCTTGAAGCAAGCAAACGCAATCGCTAGCTACGAGCTTCTCACGAGAGAGTATCGCGTGAACATTTCTGCCAAGGATGGTTACCAAGGAAAAACTCACTGTCGATGACATTTTGCGTTAGGGAGTGGGCTGTTTCAAAAACCCCATGAAGCAATATGTAAAGATACTGGATTGCACGCAATTGCATTTAGTATCCATCGAAGAAGGATAACATTCGCCGGATCCGCCCTGCGTACTACATCCTTTAGGACAGGGTTCGTCTGCTTGTACACCAATTTGTACCGCGCATTGCATTGCCAAAAATGCAAGAAGTTAGGTCATACAGCCACCAGCCACAAGGCACGCTGCAGCAAGTGTGGAGGCAATCATGCTGAGACCGCTTGCAGTCGAGATACTAAAAGTGTCTTTATTGCGAGGGAGCTCGGCATGACCTTTCGGCATGTCCCGTGAACAAAAAGCGCGAGGAAAAAATTAAGCGTTCCCTTGAGGAACAATCATAGCGCTCTTTTGAGAAATACTTACGAGGGCTGAGATACACTCGGCAGGAAACAACTTTTCCATTTTGCCAACCGATGAGAGTACATCTGACGACTCCGTCAAAGTGTTCTTATGTCTTGCCGAAAGGACCTAGGAAGAGGAGTATAATTAACACTCCCAGTTTTTCTAGTAAAGGTTGTAAGAAAAACTCTCGTGGAATAACTAATGAGCCAACGCAAAAAGGAAGCAATGAAAAAAAAAAACAAAGCAACTATCCCTCGGTTTCAGTTTCGAATCAAACCAGTAGTACCTACCGCTTCCTGGGACACCAAAAACCCCTGCACCCATTTTTCAACCAGGAAAATAAAAAAGAAACAGGGCTCATAAAATTCTCCGATATTGTGGACATTCAACATACCAGATCATCTTCAAAATATTCTTCTTGTCCTTTACCCAACAGCGAAAACCTTTTTGAAGCAAGTCGCAGCAACTTGACCCCTTATTTCAGCTATCATATACTTCGATGACTAATACATTGAAAGAGGTTATATTACAGTGGAGTTGTAGAAATATTATCCCCAAACTCGATTATTTTCACATTTGATAAACACATAAAATTGTGATGCGTTTGTATCGAATATTAAATAATATGTTATCAGACAAAGCTTTACTTTTCTTTGTGGCGCACTTCGAAAAAATAAGAAGAACTGCCTACGGCCTGAGCGGACTCCCTTAACAGGAATAATTAGTTCGTTGATGATTCATAGTAACCAATGTTCGAGTTCATAAATGTTTAGAATACGTTTAAAAATTGAGTTTTTACTATATCCTTTGACACAATATTATTGCAAGAACGTTTCGCTCTATTTCGGTTGCATTTTTTATTTATGCATAGAGTTTCATATCGTCGGCATAAATAAAAGTTCTAACATTTTCAAATTTGAGAAAAAAAAACGTTGTTATACGATCAAAAGTTCTGCTGAAGTTGTTATATAGAACTTCAACGTAGTTTCCATTTTTCATAGAGAATTCAATAAACTCACTTAAGTTTCTGATTGTATATATGCTTTTAAAAAAAGCATAACAATATTTATTTTTTACTTCTAAGAATACGTTTTTATTATCTTCTACTCAAAACGGTTTCGGAATGCAAGATACCATAGCAAAGTCTCCACAACTTTGAATGTCTGAATTTTACTAGACCAAAAAAACGAAGATTTTATTTTAAAATTATAAAAATACGTAAAAAATTTTTAGTTGCGATCATCTTCTGTGGATATATTGCGAAAAAAATAGAAAAAGGTGCTTTTTATTGATACATTGAATGTTATTTTCGTTGCGAAATTTTCAGACTTCAACCTTGAGGTAACGCAATCCACTTTACTGCGAACACATCGCACTCAAACTGTCAATCTCATATGAAAAAATTTAACTTAAAGCGTTTCATTTTTTAATGATGAACGAAAGAGCAGTGTGGACGTTGGCAAAAAAACTTTTCTGCTTTTCGCCGGTTCCTGTTTTTTGTACCAAACGAAAATGACAGTTCAGTTCAGTTCTACAGAGAAAAAGGATTGAAGTCTGTATCAATTATGGTAGAGTAATGACAGACCTCGTTATACTCAGCTGCATAAGTTATAAAAATTTCAATGGCCATTTAGACCCGGGACGCAATGCTCTCATTACAGAATATCAAGCAGTGGCGTGCGTTGCTCGGGAAAACTCGTAATGAAGCAACCGCCACGACAGATTCAGGAGCATGCTGCTGAAAATGAGTGCCTACATTCCGCACCGGCATCTTGCGAATACCGGTTTGCCTCGAGTGCATTACATTATAATGAGACCCTGATTTTACCACGACATAAAAGTGAATTAATTTCGGACAATCATTTCAGATACGCTTTTTTGTCCGCTAAAATTCTCGTAGAGAGACAGACGAAGTCCGATAGCGTAGAATTTTCGATGCAAATTGGATTTTCACTCATAGTAACCAAACGTCAACATTGAACGGTTTTAAAAATGCTCTCATTGACACCAGCAGGATCTTTTTGTTCTACCTTTTGCTATAAACGATTTTATTACATTCTGGCCAATTAGTTTGCTTTGAAAGCTTTACTCTTTATTTGGAGTTGAACTAAAGCATAAAGCATTTATTTTAAGCTTGAGAACAAATTTTTTAAACGACCAAAAATATAAAATCATTTTTTTGGAGATTGAATATATTTTTGTTAATTATTGATTTTAGCACTGTATATTAAAACAAGAATTATTGTTTTTTTTTTTCGTTACAAATCCAAAACAAACCGATTGGTTCTGGTGTATGACCGGTGAAAATATTGACTTTGGCTTAGCCAAAGGTGATTAAAATCTTACGCGAATAACCTTTTGATGTGATGCCAGGGTAATTTAAATTTGCATTTTTACGGTTAGAAATAACCCT
The DNA here is from genome assembly GCF_029784165.1 of Wyeomyia smithii. NCBI lineage: Eukaryota > Metazoa > Arthropoda > Insecta > Diptera > Culicidae > Wyeomyia > Wyeomyia smithii. Next base: position 56,656,969 of record NC_073695.1, on the reverse strand, counting down.
ACTAGCAACTTAACGATTCCACAGGTTGTCAGGCAAAAACCAACGCCTGTGGGTTATTTGTTTAGAAAAATAAACCGCATTTGTTTCTCTTGGTCTCTACCAAGCTTGCCATTTCCGAAAATAGTCCCTACGTCTAACCGGATCTGTACAACCGGCTGGTAGGACGGTTGTCATAAATGTTTCTCCTTTCCATTTAAAAAGTTTTTCCCAATAGCTTCCCCGCTTAACATGTTTTCCACGGCATAACCACACAAAAGAAACGGTAACCGGTTTTCCGTTTGAGAGCTTTCAGTTCTGCCTGAATATGCACCAGCGCAATAAGCATGGCAATATGTACCTACTTGCTTATCGTTTTACCGTTTGCTGTCTCGAAGGCGCTCCAATCGTTTGTATGAGTGGGTAATGTAAACATACATAAAGTGCCACTGTCGAGTGCAGTATAGAGTTTCCCTGCCAGTGCTGCCGCCCTTTCATGTGGTCAGGAAATATTGCCAATGGTGTTATGTGCAAATCTACCGTAATGTACCTACGCTATTGCTACTGTGAAAAGGCAAAATTGCCGTCTCGCTTGGAATGCTTCACAGCGCATCCAGCTGTTATGGCCTTCCCAACAAGGATTCATCCGTACAGCCTGTGAGCAGTCGTTTGTTCCCACCATCATCGCAATGTACGAAACCGTAATCGAACATTGTTGTGTCGTTCCACCACCAATTCATCCCGTGCTTTAATACCCACTAGAACCTGCTGTGAACCTTCGATGGGTCCGTTGTAAAGTGGAGTCGAGCGATGTAAAGTGGGTTGACGTACTTGTAAACTTGACTGAACCCTACAGAGTGAGCAAGTACCCTCGGCAGCGACACTTAAGCGTCAGCTTTCCCGGCCTTTCAGGAATTTCCTTCGCAGTGATTAATTTTGGCGATAGCACATGTATCCAGCATATTTTGGAATTCAGGGAAAGTATCTAAATTAAAATAGTTTTGTCCTGAAAATCACTCCAAATAGCGTTCGCGCTGCTGTTCTACTACACACAGACTTTTAATAGATAAATTCTGTACATAAAACTGCCATGAAAATTAATTTTCTTTTGGCGCAACATTTTGAGCACCAAATAACAGTAAAATAGTTTAAAACAAAAACACCACACCATAACCGGGTAATTGAAACAGTCGTATGAGACCGCAGCTCCAGGGTGACCCTAATTAATTCACATGAAAACTTCAAATGCAGTTTCACCCCCGCAGCCGTATTTAGTGTGGTTTGCGGTCGAAACGAGCTAATCAGCGTCCTTCGTACACCCGCATCTTCATCATGTTATCCTATCCATTGCATTGATCGGCGGCGGGGTCACGGAAAGTAAACCCAACCGACATGGAAATTAGCGGCGTTGCGAGCTCGGCTCTGTGATAGCGATCGCCTTTGTCAGGTCGATAAGGCAATTTGCAGCTGCAAAGGAAGCGATTAAATCAATGGATATTATTATTTCCACTTCTTGGCTTTGTTAGAAGCACCTTAAGCGGTGGGCATTGTAAGACACAGCTAATTGAAACGATAACGCAGGCTATAAATTGCTAACTGCACGTGGATGGAGTTTGGCTAAAATAATTGTATAATGGAGCTGATTTATAAATAGACACTTGCTTGTGAAACTATATTTGGCATAGGCCTTTCTCAACATGAAATTTGGTTAACTGAAGTCTTAGGTCGATATTTCGCTTCTGTGTATCATCATGATTACGGAAATACAGTCAGGTTGTTTTTACGCAGGGGATAATAAAACGCGTCAATCAAAAATTCCACGTAATAAACCGCGTTATTTAAAAATCTGCGTTGAATAAACCACCAAGAAACGTTTGGAAAACAAAACCCGAGTCGCTCTACGACCAGTATTTGAAATTGTCCTCTTTAACGGTCATTCCAGATCCTTCGGAGGACGGATTTTTTTTACTCAATAAACACTTTGTCTTTTAGTCAGTAAAAACTTTGAAGTTTTTCGTTATTTTTCTTTCTGCGTAGTTTTTCTTTTTGTGTAGTAGTTCATTTCCGTGAGCCGGTTCATATGCACGATTGCCCCATCCTTAAAAACACGGTCTGCAGTGAAAATAGCATTTAGCAATGTTTTTTGCCTTAGAAATCACTGACGCTACTGCCAGTAACATAGCGTTTGTGGTAGAAAAATGAACTTGTTATGGATGGTGATGAAAAAAAAACTAAGACAGTTAATTGAGTTTAATGAATTTCTCATGAAAGGTAATTATATTACTTTACTTGCAAGAATAATTCCATGCCTTTGCGAGTGGCATTTCGGAAGTTTTCTGGAACATTCGCCATAGTAGACGAAAACATACGTGTAGGCATGCTTTTGAGTTCTTTCTTCGTTTTATTTATCAATTCCTCCTCAGTTTTTACGACAAAATTGTTGGAGTAGAACAGCGCTTCAGGTTTGCCCACAAATTCTCGATAGGATGCAACTAGGAGACGTTGGGCGGATTCGCCGACTGGGGTAAGGTATCGATATTCAGCCGCTCCATTTCCTCCAACAATGCGAGTAGTGGGCCGACGCCAGACCTGAACAGAACACCGCATCTTCGATCTTATGGTATTTATTGATGAACGACGCAACTTCTGGCAGGCACTTCGTGCTACAAATTTCCCCGTTCACGGCCAGCTCGGAGCAAAAGAAGAGCGGCTTTGTCATTCCCTTCTCGCTGATTGTCAGCCACAGCAGCACCTTCTTGGAGAACTTGGTGTGTGAAATGAATTTCACCTCGAAGCTTACTTCCTTCGTGGGGCAAGTAAAATACGAAGTGCCCTGCCAGTCGTTGCCGTTCGTCAGTGCGTGTTAAGGTAAACCGATGAAAAATCGGCAATTTTTGTCTTATTTTTACCGCAAACGTTAAAACGTTAAAACCGAGTTTGAATAAAATTTGAGTCGTAGTTGAATGCAAAATGTTTTGAACAAATCTAATGTCTATTTAATTGTTAATGATTCAATGATGTTTTCAATTGACCGGATTCATGAAGGTGCAACTATCAGTAAATATTTTCGTTCATTTAGTCAGGTGCTTGGTTATTGATTAAAAATTGAGAAATTTGTAAAAAATGCATTTTTTCTAATTTGGAACGATTTTACTAAAATAAAAACTGAAAGGAAAAGAAGATTATAAAAGATAACTAGAAAAAGCGCTTAATCCTCAATCCCAGGATTTTGTTGATGGAGTCGCATATCGACGACATAGAAAACCGGAGCAGTAACTGCAATATCATTGCTGATTCCTAAAAGACCATCTATATTCAGTTCCTCTTCTTAAAACAATTCGCAATCCAAATTTTCTCCACATATTACAATAACCAGGCATTCTTATTCACGTTTTGTCACAATTTTTGTAGGATTGAGAGAGACTAAAAATGATTAGAATTGCGCTGTCATTCAAAAACAAACATGCACGGCAAAATAGAACTAACGAACATTATGTTTTCTAAACTTACGAAAAATTAATTTATTTTATCTCAAGCGAACCTTCAACAAAAAAAAAAGTGATCGTAAAACTATGAATGAAAGATGCAATTATCATAAATAGTTCTGAGTTGAGCTCTGTGGTATGGCTCTGTGTCTTTTTTTAGTTGAAATGTGATGTCACACCCAAGCTAACTCCCCCTCCCCCATATTTCACAAAATGTCACAATAATCTAAACCTCCTCCCCCCCCCCCCCTAAGTGCGTGAAATCATCAATGAATGGTCTCAAACTAGCTGAAATTAAAATCTTTGTGGTTTTCTGCGAATTCATCATTATTTCTGTAATGGTATGGAATGATCATTGTTGAAAATTACATTTTTTGAGCTTTTATGAAACTTTACTCACTTCTCCAAATTTAACGTAACTAACCCTCAACTAAAATTACTTTAAGTAAATTCAATACTTGTTTTTGTTAATTGGAAAATTGTTTGATCAAATTTGATTGAGTTTTGAGTCGATGTGGCCAGTCAGTAATTTGGCGGCGAAAACGGCTTGTGCAATATGGCGGCGTAGCTCTAAAGGTTGAATACCAAGAAGTCGGCAACGGTCCTCGTATGATGGCAGGTTCAGTGGATCTCGCCATGGGAGATGACGAAGCGCATAGCGTACGAATTTTTTCTGTATCATTTCCATTCTGTTTGCCCAGTTTGCATTGTAAGGGGTCCATATCACAGAATTTGATTCGAGGATTGATCGCACTAAGGCACAAAAGTGCTTTAAAACATAACGGATCACGAAATTCATCGGCAATCTTGAATATGAATCCCAATTGTCGGTTAGCCTTGGCGATAATGTTGGTATAGTGGTTTTTGAATGTCAACTCGCTATCCAAGTGTATTCCAAGGTCCTTCACGCACTGCACACGAAGAAGGTGCTGTGATGATATGGAATAGTCAAACTCGATAGGCGTACGCTTTCTATTAAAGGAGATTATACTGCCCTTTTTTCCACACTCAACGTTAACATGTTTGTTGCACACCAATTAACAAATTTATACAGATGCTCTTGCAGCTCTAAACAATCACGCAAGCATTTTATAATTTTAAATATTTTTGTATCATCCGCATAAAATAGTCGACTTTCGGGTGGTAGCAGTAGTGAAGCGTCTTTTATGAAAATGGAAAATAGTAGCGGGCACAAGTTGCTACCTTGAGGAACTCCTGATAAATTAGAAAAACGATTCGAAACCGCCGAACCTATTTTCACACACACACTTCGATTAGTTAGGTAAGACTTAAACCAGCATACGGATTCCGATGAGACACCGAGTCGTTCTAATTTGGTAAGCAGTATTTAGTGGTCTACCCGATCAAAGGCTGCTTTCAGGTCCAGGTAAATTGCGTCAGTTTGGAAACTAGCATCCATACTTTGCAAACAGCGAGAGACGAACTGCATGAGATTAGTCGCAACAGATCGTTTAGGGAAAAACCCGTGCTGCTCAGCGTCAATATAATACTTAGAACTGGCAAACAAGGCGTCATTCACAATAATTTCAAGCAACTTTGAGCAAGCACACAAGGATGTGATCCCACGGTAATTAGAAACGTCGCGTTTATCTCTTTTTTTGTGGATCGGTAACAGATATGAAAACTTCCATCGGTCGGGGAATTTACACGTTGAAAACTTGTTGAAAACTTGTTGAAACGTTCGTTGAAAACTTGCTGGAACTGCTCGGCAAAAAGGTCGCATTTTTCACGCTCAGTGTTAGCTACACAGTTGCCCAAGAACATTGAAGACGGTAAACCCCGTATCTTACGTTTAGTGTTTACAAACGACCAAAAGGTTATTTTCAATGCGCTTAACATACCTGTTATACATATAACGGTTGTAGTTTCGGTACTGAATACTGGCAATTTTGAACTGATTTTTGTAATACGATGAGCGGTAGCAGCAATATTTTCGTAGCGCAGCTGATCGTAAGCGCTAAAGCGTTCGTAGTCGTGCATTTGACCATGCTGGTTTGCGAGGCGGTTCACAGTATGGCACTGTTTGGGTAAACACGTTTTCGAGTGTGCTATTGAAGGCAGCAACTGCATCGTCGATACTGGAACACGGTTCTAATATAAGATCCCAGTTCATCTCAGAAAGCACAGCGTTCAGTGTGGCATAGTCAGCACGTCGAAAATTCCGAGATCTATATTCCGATGGCTCGTCGTAGACTATTGGCTCAGGAAAGCTCAACGACAGAACGATTGCGGGATGAATTATTTCAAGTTCAACCAACGGCTCATGTGCAACAGATACATTACTAATAGGCAATGCTTGGTCATTCACCAGTATCAGATCCAGCACACGTTCACTATCGATCAACAAATTATTAATTTGTGTCAAACCATGCAGACAGAAACCATCAAAGAGAGAATAGCAGCAAGCGGGCATTTGTGAACGCATTGCGGCCACTGAAGGTTGACCATTGTCTGAGATAAGCCAACGCAAATTAGATTGGTTGTAATCTCCGAAAAGTAACGCTGGCGTTTGAAGTTTCAATCGGGATAGTACCATTCCAATCGAATCAATATGCTGTTGAATCAGCTGAGAATCGGACCTTCGGTCAGGCGGTATATAAACAACACCCACACTTATGTCGCTACATGGCGTTTCGATCATCACCCATAGCTGCTCAAGAGTGTTGAAAACAGGTGCAGGATCCATGCGACAATTTAGTTTCACCGAGACAGCTATTAGGACGCCACTACCACGCTTCTTTTGGCTGTTAAGATGAGATCGATCATTTCGGAAAACTGTATAACGATTCCCAAAAAGTTGCGTTGACAAAATACGGTCGTTGAGCCATGTTTCGGTTAGGACAATTACATCGTAGTCTCCTTCCGAAACTACCAGGAAGAATGAATCGATTTTAGTGCGCAGTCCACGCACATTGTGGTAATAAATCTGCAAACCGGGTACACGAGAAACGGATTCGTGAGCACACACACTGGAACGTAAGAAAGTATGAGGTACCGAAAGCTCAGATGCACAAAAATACTTGCCTGACGATGCAGGCTGGAAGACCCCGTCCCCGTCTCCGAACACAGGACCAGGACAATGACGAGGACAAAGATCAGCAGACAGCGCGACTGTGTCGGAAGGATCAGGGGCTTCCATAGTGCCTATTAACGGGTGTCCTGGGTCCAATGAGTTGATGATAGCATTAGAAGAGTTTTTCAGCGTGTCAGAAAAGCAGAAGTTTCCATCGTCCGAGTCACATTGCGGTTTGCTTAAGATTGAACTGCGGGGCTTCGCAAGTACATATTGCTGGGTGCTTTCGGCCTGTAGTTGGAGTTTTTTTCAATGAGTTCACGAAAAAGGAGACCTTCTGGCCATGATGATGGCATTAAAGCTTGTTGTTTCAAGGCAGGAGAAAGGCCGACTTTATACGAGACAAATGTCAAGGTTTCAATATCCTTGCCTTTCGGAACCAATCTGACAACATCCACGGGGTCTTCATTCATTAAGCAGCGGGTAACAATTTGGCAAACATCCTCATCGGTGATTAGTGGTTGAAATCCCGAAAGGTACAACCAGAACTTGGGTGGTGGTGCTTCAGGTACGATAAATGGAACTGAGAGGCCACTCCAGTCTACTGAATTTGTTCCACGATCAGCCACAACTGGACGTACTGGCATTCCATTATTTCCTCGTCGTCGCTTTACACCTAAACTAGGCCAATTCGCGATACTAGGTGGTTGCGGAGTCATACTCTGTTCCGGCTGAACACGATCCGATGTTAAACAGTCCACTTTATGGCTTAAGCGCTCAACAAACTTATGCAGCTCATGGATTTGTGTTGAAATGTCATTTTTATCAGTCGGTATAGCACTGTTTTGATCACCTTTATCAGCCAAATACGAACGAATGCTTCTACCTTGCATTTCATCTCTGCATAACAAGCACAAAAACAACGCTTGCCCAGTAGCAAATAATTCCTTGTATGCGCGAGTGTTAAATCCGCAGCACTTTTGGCTGATGTGGAAATATGCCTCACAAAAGCCGCAACGAACAGGTTCCAGATCGTTTACCAGCAGCTGGCAAGATCCACACAGCTTCACATCCATAGTAGAGATGGTCGGGTACGGGTATTTTTACCCGATACCCGTACCCGACGGGTTCGGGTCGGGTTTCGGGTAACGTCAAAAAATATTTTTCGGGTTCGGGTCGGGTACGGGTAATTTAAAAACCAAGGCTTCGGGTTCGGGTCGGGTACGGGTTTAAAAAATTCTCAACTGGTCGGGTTCGGGTCGGGTACGGGTAATTCGATTTTCGTGCATTATGAGAATTTAATTATAAACTTTTCAAACCAAGGTGTTTTAGCATAGTCTTGGTTTGGGAGGAAGAAACGGATACGAAGCTGTGGGAAAGTCAAATGAATCAGAATGAGTTGTCAATTTGAACCAGGAGAAAAAAGTGTCTTTTAGTAGCAGGTATTGTAATAACTTGAAGGTATCGCCCTATTTGATAAAATATTCAACGCAAGCATTTTTTTGTATTCAGTGTGGTTAACCAAAATATTTTGGTTTATTTTTACGTAAAATAATAAATTTCATAAACTTTCAGTAATAATCCTGCCAGCGTATTTCGATTATGAAACTTGCGCTTTCTGGATTTACGGTGCAAGCCGGCTTTCTTTTGAAATTTGAGGAATTGCTTAACCAACTTCTGTTTTATGTAGCGACAATTTTATAGTTTCACCGGCAACGTCATCACTGTGGAAGGATGATTGCATATAACATTTAGACACGCAATAAATTAATAATATTTTCTGAAACATAATGTTTCTGTCCTTTGGTAAGCTACGAGTTTAGAAAGTTTGCCGATTTTTTTAAGGCATTTTTGTGGGTAAACCGTGTAATATGTGGAATTATTACACGGGTATCAAAAAAACTGTCGTTTGGTAACAATTTCGAACTATACACTTCATCACGGTTGAATGTTGATTTCGTTTCACAAAATAGTGAGGTATAAAATTGTAAAATTATTGCAACTCTGCGAAATCGTGTCAAATAAATATGTGAACAAAAAAAAAGTCTGCGTAAATTTTTTTTTTGCATGATTGACCGCCCGCGGTTGCTACTCCGTTATTGCCAGATCAGCTGTAATTTCACAGAGAACCAATGGATGATGCTTGGGATTAACATTCATCCTCAATGTGTAAAAACTTTATATTAGGCAATACCAGCGCCGGCCGCATCCGAATGCAGGTCAAAGAAGGAGTGTGTATAGGAATATGTTGACGTGATACTCGCTTTATTGGAAGCCGAGAACACCCCTGCACTTCCACGAGAAATCACTGGGATGTTGGCGAAAAGAGTAAGGTTTGCAGCAGGTTTCGTTTTGGTAAACGATGCGCTGAGTTCTAGTACCGGGTTCATGATAACAAATATCGCGCGTACGAGTTCATTATATCTTCTACGGAAATCATAACGCGATCCGTACTCATTCCGGTTGATGATGTTACACCGCAAATAAAACGCACGCGAGGATACCGGACCAATGACTCAATCAAGACAGACTCAAAGATTCGAAAATCTGTTTATGAAGTCATTATGCCACTACCGAAACATATCTCTCATTGATTCATCTCAGCTGACTACACAATGTTACGAAAGCTACGGGAGTTGAGTCTTCGTAAACGCCTCGCCACTCCTATCACTTCTTCGAAAATTATAACACGGTTATAACCAATCTGTAGAAAATACGACCTCATGAAAGGTACCGACGCGAAGTCTCTAGATATTCGGTGACCCGGGGCTTTGAGCTTAACAGGTTGACTAACGACGTTTCTTGTAAATTGTTCGTCTGTTCTTGAAAAGCGATTTCCTGTTTTGAGACCGATTTAAAGCAGAAATAAACATTAGAGTGTTATTAGGACCACGCACAGTGTGTGTGGTATATTCTAGTGGAAGGCAAAATGTTATACTACACTATGTGGACGATTTGAACTAACATATTATAGAGTTGGGTCACTATATTTCGAAAACATTTATATGAGCAGAACTCTCCCGGGCCGGAGACGCGTTTACACCGAAGTATTATGCACGACCGCTCAATCCACGTCTACCGACGGAGACGCTCGGGAGCACGATATTTCACGCCGATTCTTTACAAGCTGTTACTACGAGTGTTGCCTATCAAATAGAAAAATTGGCAAAGTTTTATGCATCCAAAGCCCCAATAGTTTAAAAAATGCAGATATGCAAATTGACCAAAATATATATCTTAATTTTGTTGACAAAATGCCAAACTAGTCATAATTTGGACATAGTATACAAAAACCTCTGCTCAAAAGCTAGGAAAATCGAAAAAATTGAATCATAAGATTTCGACTTCGACTAGCAGTTTCGTCGTATTGTTCACTACGTGCACTACACCAGGTGTTGTTAGTGAGGGCTTCATACCAATTTCAAGAATAACTAACAAAAATCAAAAGCTAAAAAAATCCATCAAACAGTATAAATGATCAACTAATATTGCTCGCTGTGTACCATTTCTAGTGCACAAAATGAAAAAAATACATGTGACCCACTCTACCATAAGTTAACTCTGGAAATCAATGAGTGATGCGAACGAGAGGCATAAAACAGACCAAAAACCTCTCTGCGCAGTGCACTTATCAATGTACACAATATTGTTATGTATCTACATACATAGCGTGTACGCGTGTGGCCAGTAGATTTGGTTTGCAAGACCGATGTGTTAGTGTTGATTCCGTGCACTCCCGTCAGTGAACTTGAAGAGATGAGAACAAACACGGAGAGCGTTGAAATTTGACAAAGTTGTACACTCTCCGCAAATCGCATGCTGCTTCATTCAAGCATTGAATGCAGCTTCATTAGAGAAGGGGTAGGTGGGAAACTGAGTGAGGCCGAGGTCATACAGGAAACGATGCGGCACGAACATCATCTTTCCCCACGTGAAGGAATAACTTCAACAGTGAAAACTGACGCGCTTCCGAACACATCCCGAACCGTTTCAATGCTATTCGCGCCGCATAACCCTCGGCCCCAGCGTCGAGGCAAAAAACCCGATCAAAGCTAAAGATCACAAAGCTGCTCTCTCTCACCCTATTCCTCTTGCCATTCAAATAATAAAAAAAAACACGAGCAAAATACTAATACTTATCGTGCGTCTGTTCTCTGAACTATGGTGTTACTCGAGGATCGTCGCATGGGTGCGACACAATCTTCCTATACACGCGCTCTTCTTGCTACCTAAGTTCACATTTCACTCACACAAACCCACGGTAAGCGCTCACGAGAAACGCGTTCCGCCACCGAGAACATGAGGTTTTTAGCAATGGCTTCACTTTCACCGGCAAAACGAAACAGCCTAATTTCGTATAACCTTTTTCTCCACCCCTTACAATTAATAAAATCGTGATTCCATCACCGAAACACTAAGTGAGATGCGATTATGGCACTTTTCGTAACAAGAACTCAATTGATCGGCGCGGAGCATTCGAAAAAAAACGAACCGCACAGGTCAAGCGCTCGCACCGAACTCCTGAACAAAAAAAAAGTCTGCGTAAATATATATAAACTTAAAAATCCGAAGAAACTGACTAGAAAAATCGGTGTTTTACAGACAAATTTGCACATTTAGTATTCCTGATGTTACTAAAAACTTAGTTCGATTCATGCTCGGGTTACAGCAGAAAGATAGTTACACGCTATCAAAAAACGACAAATGTCCGTTTCATCTGTTTCGACCGATTTTTAGTGTAGTGTTCGTTTCTTCCTCCCAGGTCTTGGTTTGCACTATGATCAGGAATGCCGCATGTACAGAAATTTCTGTGTTATACCGAACTTTAGATTCCAGGTTGCTACGATGTGCACATAAAACTCGTCGTTTATTTTAAACTCTACCAGACATGAATTTCTCATCATTCTCCGTGTTGTTCTAGTAGGGTAAATTAACATATAGTGGATCCCGATCAGTCGAAAAAAATCAGGATTATAACCAATCTTGATATATTGTAACGCACTGTTTTGCATCAACTTGCGTCCTACACTTGGTCTCTATAATAGTTAAAATGTCAAAATTTCTATCAAAATTACCTGCTAATTACAACAAATTATAGCAAGCTTTGTAAGGTTTTTGGCAGAAAAAGATCAGAATTAGTTAGAATGTATACTATTTTGTCAATTGAATAACAAGTTCTGTTATAGATATGCTTAAGAAAAACACACTTTTGAACATTCAAGTGTATGATAACAGAATTTGATATAATTCTGTACTTTTTATTATTCTGGCATATCAAGAATATTGCAGGCTTTGTTATTTCTATCAAGTTCAGACATATTTGTGATACACGTTTGTTATAATCGTTCCCTTCCCTATAGTGGACCACCCGCCAGATTAATTCATTGTATGTGAAAATTCGAATGATTTTCAGAAAACTTCCATCTGGAAACATCCAGCCAGTCTGCATCACAAACACAAGTTAATAAATTAAAGGGGTCCACTATAGGGTAATTTATCTTGATCTTCTAATTGTTTCGATCTGGTTCATTATAAAGTTATTATGAATCTTTTAAAAAAATTCTATTGAATTTATTGATCTCTCGAAAACAAAATAAAAATTTCCAGCATTTTTTATGAATCATACGTATACATACAAAATAAATAATTGAAATCCTTGATCAATTTTAATATGAGTTAACTAACACGAAAAATGGAACCCAAATTCTCCGTACACAGTTATGAATAGATATTTTGCTGCGTGATAAATATGGTCAAATTTTTCAACATCAGACGAGCGGACGTTCTCAGTGACAGGTGCTACGCTGGATTCAAGGAGAACCAAAATGTCGCCTGGAACTCTGGGTTCTTCAACATTCGTTCACATGAACAATCGGTTCTAGCCTAACTCCGGGCATCATCTCGAGAGACCATATATGACAGTCAGTGCATAAAATGTGTGAGGTAACCAGGTATTTTGAAAAAAAAAATATAAATAAAAAAAATCCAGGACGGGTCGGGTACGAGTCGGGTACCGGCAATTTAGGGGTATTTTTCTTTCGGGTACGGGTCGGGTACGGGTAGTTGGAAAAAAAAATTTCGGGTTCGGGTCGGGCACGGGTATTTTGAACAAACACAACTTCGGGTACGGGTCGGGTACGGGTTTGAAAATTCTCGATTAGTCGGGTACGGGTCGGGTACGGGTAACAAATTTCCCATACCCGACCATTTCTAATACATAGCTGATATTGTCTATTGTGTTAGCAAGCAGAACTGCAGCACACAGTCGGTGGTAGCACGGGAAGGCAAAATAAAAAATTGCAGCAAAATTGAATATATCACCTCACGAAATACACTAGCTTCGATGTCTTTCAATATGCGGTGGTAAGAATAACACGTAGTAGCAAAATTTTCGTTGAAAACGGTTAAATTTACAATATAAAACGGTTATTTAAGCGGAGATAAAACCAAACAGCTTCTAGCTTTCGCACACACTCAAACTCAAACTAATGTAAACCTAACGTCATGGAAAAACGGCGCAGAAACCGAAATATTTCTTTACAAATACTCTTGAAAAAGATACTCGTGTTGTCTTTCAATAAAGTAGCAAACGAAGATTGTTTTTCAAAAAGTCACAAGCTATGCCTATCAATGCTACTGAATACCGTTTCTTCAGGGGATAGTCAAAATAAGTAGGATAGGCAAAATTTTGATGAAATTCGAAATGCTGTAGCTTTGCCAAATGTTATTCGATTTTAATAATTCGAACACCATTGAACTGTAAAACTTTTGAAGTTTCATTTTCTGACCTCAGATCTGGCCTAGGTCACCGGATGTAGAAAATATTACTTAGTTCCGGTAGGCATGTCAAATCTGCTAATTTTTGGATGGATTTGGTAATGGGTTACCTGATAAAAATGCTTATTTGCATCATTGGCATAGATGACAAAATCATTTTTGAAACAAATGGTTCATCAAGATCCGAAATCGGCCAAGAACTCATCGAGAAATAGCTATTTTTCATCCGGAAGTCTTCGGAGGAACCTTTAGTTTTTGCACCAAATATAGCGTCTGGCACCTCTATCTTCAGGTTTTTTCATCAGGAATCTTTCAATAGACATATTTTTGAATATAGGCTTCATTGGCCACTTCCGGAACAACCTGGATGCCCCGAAGGGATCCGGAATGGAGACATTTACATTTTTGCATCAAATATAGCGTGTGACACCTCTATCTTCAGGATTTTTCAGCACGAATCTTTCAAAAGACATATTGCTGAACATAGGCTGTATTGACCACTTCTTGAATCACCTGGATGCCCCGAAGGAACCCGTAGTGGGAGAATTTACATTTCTGCATCAAAATACAGCGTGCGACACCTCAATCTTCAGGATTTCTCATCAGGAATCATCCAAAAAACATATTTTTGAATACAGACTGCGTTGGCCACAACCGGAACGATAATTATTTATATTTGATATATTTGATGTAAAATGTAAATGTCCCCTTTCCGGGACCCTCCAAGGCATTTAGATTGTTCCGGTAGTGGCCAACGCAGTCTGTATTCAGTAATATGTGTTTTGGATTATTCCTGATGAACAATGCTGAAGGTAGAGGTGTCGCATACTATATTTTGATGCAGAAACGTAAATTCCCTCACTACGAGTTCCTTCAGGGCATCCAGGTTGTTTCGAAAGTGGCCAATGAAGCCAATATTCAAAAATATGTCTTTCGAAAGATTCCTGATGAAAAATCCAGGAGATAGAGGTGTCACACGCTATATTTGGTGCGAAAACGTAAATGCCCCCCACTAAAGGTTCTTCTGAGGACTTCCGGATGAACAATAGCCATTTCTCGATGAGTTCTTGACCGATTCCGGATCTTAATGAACCATTCGCTTTTGTCATCTATGCCAATGATGCAAATAAGCATTTTTATCAGGCAACCCATTACCAAATCCATCCAAAAAATTAGCAGGTTTGACATACCTACCGGAACTCAGGAATATTTCCTATATCCGGTGACCTAGGCCAGATCTGAGATCAGAAAATGAAACTTTAAGTTTTCCAGTTCAATGGTGTTCGAGTTATTAAAATCGAATAACATTTGGCAAAGCTACAGCATTTCGAATTTCATCAAAACTTTGCCTATCCTACTTTTTTTGACTATCCCCTGTATATCTTTCCTGTACTAACTGTAGTATTTTTTTTTCTTTTTCCAGGTATTTTGGATTGCTTTACTTTCACAGCACTGTGCGTAAAATACGCTTCAAAGGTACGTGATACATGCCGGACTGAAGACCTTTTATGGGTTTTCTCTAACTTAGCTTAACATAGCTCAGCTAAGACTGATTGATCCTTGATGAACCGAAATCAGTAGAATTGACCAATGAATCAACCGACTATTCTCATTGTATAAGTTTCAGTGACTCAATACTTTTTGAAGGGTCGAAAACGGCACCGGTCGCGTCCTTGCAATCAAGTGGGAAGAGGGATGAGATGTACTCGGAAATTTTAACACCCGTAAGCAGGGTACCTGAGTACCCACCAAAATGAAATGCTTCTTACCTGTCCAATTCTTGACCGATTTTCGATCTTGACCCGTCAAAAGATTGAAAAATTTGTCTATTTCCAGTATACGTGACCTCAAGTGCTGTTGTGACATCCGTTTCGAGTCCATCTGATGAGCTGTCATTGAAATTTTCATTCTGGAGCAGATATCAACATAATTGGATAGAAACCGTATCAATATCATGTCAAAATTTTAGTTTTACTCCGGGAGTTGATTCACATCCATTCTTAGTTCATTTCATGAGTTATCCACGAAATTGCCGTTTTAACGTTAAGGGTCATTCGCGTCTTATTTTGTATTTTTATGTAATTGTGTTTTTCGGACGATTACTCGTGCCTATATAGTATCAATTTTCCAGATTGTCATAATTACGAAAAACTAGCACTTTGGCTGAGACGAAGCATGGTTCTAACAACATACATGGAAATATCAAGAAAATGGGACTTTAGCATTGTTCTGTATCATACAATCGATGGTAATTTAGCCCATCAGCGAGCAAATCTATGCTAACAAGATAATATGAACCGGTGCGAATATGAATATGAAGTTAACTGAAACAACACGAATTAACAATGCACATAAATCATTGCGAACCAGCGGTTCATATAAGCCTCACTGGATTTTGGTCCGGTATAAGGTACACTCGAAACGGATGTAAATCAACTCCTGAAGTGATTTCATGAATTTCGATATACATATTGGTAGGACCCCAGGAGAGTCTGCTCCTGTATGGCCATTTCGAACAACTCATCAGATGAACTCGAAATGGATGTTAACCAGCTCCTGGAGTGATTTCATTAGTTCTGATATCAATGTTGTTCGGTATTATTGACAATTGTGCTAATTTGTCTCACCGGAACATGGTCCTGGAAACTCGGTTTAACAGGGATCAGATCAGATGTGGTTACAGGTTCCTGTCGTTCTCGGATTCTAAAAATAGACAGATTTTCCAATCTTTCAACAGGCCAAGATCTAAAATTGGTCAAGAAATGGAACAGTAGAAAACATTTCATTTAGTGGATATCCGGGTTTCCTTCGACCCCAACTTTCTGCTACAAACAGTCTGGAAAATGGTTTATTTCCACTAGTTAGGAGCATTTCATGAGTTTAAGCTGGTTGAGTTGAGGTTAGCCTTGTTTTTCAAAGCAATAAAGTTCGAAAAGCTACCCAGGTAGCCTGCCGAGGACATAACGGTCAATGTACCAGACAGTTGCGGGGCAAGCACTACGATCCTGAACTGGAAGGTATAATTAGCAGGTGTAAAACAATATAGGTACAATTTTCATATTTGACCAGCAGCCAGTGGGAATGAGGTTGGGGCTACGCACAAATATGTGTGATTCATTTCAACAGAGCACATCATTGTTTAACTTTCTAATTTAAAACCGATTTAAACCAACAGACAATAGAATGCTTTCGAGGCCACGCCAAGTATATGTGGTATATCTAAGTGAAATGTAAAATATTACACTACACGATGTGGATCCGATTCAAACCAACATACTTTGGAAAAGCTGTTGGGGTCACGCTCAAATTTGTGTGGTTCATTTCATAGAAAATAAAACCTTGATATATTTTAAATTTTGGAAAAGAGTTGAACTAAAAAACAACAGGTGTATGAAGTTTGTTTAGTAAATATGAAAAAAATAAAATTAAATTCTTCGATTTGCTGCAGGATTAAAACAAAAGTTAGAATCCTTTTGGGGCCAGGTTCGCGTGTGCGTGATTTGTATGATAGAATACACAAATTTCCAGATATTTGCATGTACAGTTCACATTCACGAAAACGAAGCAAAAAATATACGCAATCGAAAATCAAAAGATTAAAATACCTTCCGCGTTTTTATCACGTAACTCGAAAATCGAACTTTCTTTGTTATTATTCCCATACAGGTCGGACTCGATTATCCGGAACTTCCAAAATTTTTTCATTCCGGATAATCGAATTTTCCGGATAATCAAATCACACAAAAACTACTGAAATTTCGCGATTAACGAACATAAAATAAATATTTCTTTTGACGTAGAATTACGTCTTACGACAACATATACAGGGAACTAATTTCAATACAGGGGACCAATTTCAATACAGGGATCCAATTTCAAAAACCAAAAACATTGGGAGTGTCACGAAAATTGGCCAATTTCAAACGTTTTAAACTCAGTCGGTTTCCAACCGATATTCGTCATTTTTTTTGGAATCGATTGGAAAATCAACCAAGCACCCGTCCAAATGCAGAAAGTTGTAATATTATTGTTCGAACTATTGTACTACTGAAAATTGTCAAGCCTTGTCGAAACGCTAATGTCGACCTCTGATTGGTCGCACAATGCTTCTTTCCCTAACAAGGTCGACAGAATATATCTAGTTGACTAGCAATGCGCGCTTTGTGTTTTATGTATAATTCATTCCATTGCTGTACCGATACCACACGGACGTTAGTTGCTGATCGTGACGAAGAGAGAAAAGCCGGGTTTCATTTTCTAGCTGATCGTGCTGGGCGCGTTGATACTTAAGCACCTGTCTATCTGGCGGCTGTTATGGAGTTTTCGGTAGCTGCAGAACTATTGGAAGTGGCAGGCAATTCTACTAGAGAAAACGGGAGAACTAGAATCATCGGCGAATGGTTATTCGAAATAATGATAACACTGTGCTACAGCGATTTAGAACTTCTGAAGTGACCAAGTGTAGGTTGTAGGTCTTGTTGAGTATAACATTCGCTCATACTACACCCAACGCAAACGGGGAACATTTTATTACTTTAGGGCAATTTTTTATTACTTATTGTGTCTTATGACTGCGCATTATACACAATAAGTAATAACCGAAAAGTAACAAAAATTATGACGGGCACACGCTTGTATGTGTTCCTGCAGGAGAACATACAGCCAAGCATCGCAATGCATGTGTTAGCAAGACTTCACTCGCTGCATTTGTATTGATGCAACGATCAGATTCATTTTTGTCCCCTTCATCCACACATAATGAGAATCTCACTCGTCAATCTCAAATGTCTAATTAGAAACACTTTCGTTTCGTCCCCCAGTGTTTACTTGAAATGAAAACATGTTATACTGTCTGAACAGAGTTGCCGAAGTTGCGAATATTGTTCTGGATGGGCACGAGTTTTGTATTTTCAAACAGGTGCAAATGAGTTTCCATTAACCAATGAGTATGTGTTTTGGATAGCTTGCAAGAAAGTATATTTGTGGTATGTTTCTTACAAAAATAGACGGCAAATTTCAAATTAAATTGAAAAATTGCGTGAAAATATCTAAAAAATTAGATTCAAACTCAAATAACTCAATATATTTTATTGATATTAGTAAAAACCTGCATATATTTTGAAAGCTCTATTTGTTCCCTTCCTAAAACTGCTCAAATATCGAAAATCGGTTGATAAATGACTGAGTTAAAAAAATATTATATGCGCTGAGGTCCAAAAAACCATATTTTGACCATAACTTCAGATTTTAGGGGTGTTTGGAAAATTTCTAGTATGAGCGAATGTAACACTCAACAAGACCTACAACCTACACTTGGTCACTTCAGAAGTTCTTGCATTTTTTTTTTCATTTGTAGCACAGTGTAATTGAACAAACTTGCCAGTGTTGTTACTGTTGTAAATTATAATAGCACCTTTTGGTGCTCTACAATTATGTGATTTAGTTAAGATTTTTCATCATGTGTAACAGACGGAAAACCGCAAATTTCAGCATTTGCCAGCCAAGAAAAATTCAACATTGCCTCAAGAACGTGTTGGTGGCCCTGAGAAGGGCTGGTTGTAATTTGTACTTGTTCTCGTGCTGGATGGTAGCAGATAACAAAGGGCTAGCAAACTTGGAGTAAAAAAATAGTGACTTTAGTGACTTTTTTCATTGAAATAGTGACCAAATAGAGACTAAATAGTGACCAAAAAATAAACAAAAGAGGGTTTTGAAGTTTATTATTGAACCATAAATGAATTAAATTTTATCTGAAATTTATGTCTTTAGAACATAGGATGTGCAATGATTTGTTCTCGTAGAAAAAAGTCGAACTAAAATCTGTATCATAATTTCACATTGAAATGGTTGTAATAACACCTTGTTCAATATATTCGAATACAAGTTTTCGAGTTATAAGTGTTAATGAAAGTACGTGAAAGAATGTATGCACTCTCGAATACGCATTGGTGTGTTGGTGGTCTGATTGTTGTATTTAGTTCTTGATGTGCGATGTAACAAATCTGGAAAGTCGTAGTAAAACGATTTTTGGTCAGTGACTGCCCTTGCACAATATTCAAACATCTCAAATCGTGTGAAGCTAGGCGAGATTTCGTTTATTAAACCATCGAAAAATACAAGGAGACATTCTCTTTGGGGGATCGTTGAAAATTCTGTCGGCCACGATCTGCAAGGATGCCGCAAGTAGTAAAATTGTGACTGTTATGAGAAAGCGTGTCCGGCGAAATGATAACGTTCAGTATGTAATTCCCACCCATCTGAGTATATCTATTGAATCGGTCCACATTTTTTTTTTTTGTAAGATTTGGACCACTGCGACCATTATTTTGATCTTTTGTGGTATACCTCTTCTTTAGTCTAGGTACTCGTGGCAGACATATCACTATTCATGGAAGTGATCGTCGTTGTCATATCGCACCCTTTCTCCCAATTAGGCACTGAATTTCGTATGAAATGTAATACCTCATTAGGATTCGCAGACCGGACCTCAAAAGGCTCCAAAGTTCCTTTTCCAAAGGCTTTTATTCTGTGCTGTATTAGTGCACTGCAGTGGCAGAGCAAATGTTCTGCGGTTTTACATTCGAACCCGCAGAGACGAAAAATTCCGTCATCTGACTGACCTATTTGTTTCAGGTGATGCTTACTTGGACAGTGTCCTGTAAACAGTCCAGTAATTGTCCTTAGTCCCTTTTTATTTAAAATAAGCAATTGCTGGCTTTTCTTCACGCTTGGTTTTATAAAGCGCTTAGACTGAGCATATCCAGTTCTCTTGTATTGTCCTATGTTCCCAGGTTTTCAATTCTGCGTATCGGCTTTTTCATTGCCTTCCACTCCGCAGTGACCAGGAACCCAGTATAAACATACTTGGTTCCTTTCTGCCAGTTGTTTCAGTGAAAGGATGCACTCTCATACTAGCTTAGAGGTACATGTGAAGGCTTTTAGTGCTTTAAGTGCTGCTTAGCTATCAGAAAAAATGCATATGTTAGCATGCCTGTATTTCCTAGCCAAACAGACTTGTGCACATTCATAAATTGCAAATATTTCGGCCTGGAACACTGTAGGCCAACGGCCCATTGGTATCGAGATACTTATCCCAGGACCATTTATACCTGCTCCGGTTGAATCATTCATTTTTGAGCCATCTGTGTAAAAGACGACAGATCCTTGTCGGATGTTCGGGCCACCTTGTTCCCAAACTTCCCGTTCGGTCTCTATGATTTTGAAAGGTATTTCGAAGTTTGCTTCTGTATTCATCCAATCTTCGATACCTGGTATATGTTTGCTCAGCTGAAAATGTTTGAGGATTGCCAGCTGGCCTGTCTGATCTCCATGAGGTACTTTTTTAAGGCGTGTTAGTCTCAATACACTTTTTTCCGCCTCTAGTTGTACTACCTGGTGGAGTGGTAATAGATGCAGAATTGCATCTAAGGCATTCGACGGAGCACTTTTCATTACTCCTGTAATTGCACTACAAATTAGCCTTTGCAACTTGCCAAGCTTGTTTTGCGTTGATTTTTCTTTTGTTTTAGGCCACCACACTAGCGACCCGATCAGAAGAGCATAACTAAAAAATTACAAAATTCTATCAACACGAGATACAAATAACAAATTTTGATACGATTTTGTATTTTCCCATATGCGTTTGTTAACGAAATTGAATCTGAGTGAGTTATAATAACGAATCCTGAAATGAGTTTGATCTGAAACAAGTCAAACAAATTTTTCGTCTCTATCAAAACCTGTTATTTCTATCAATGGTTGTTATAATACTGTTCTATATGCTATCTTATTTTGTTATAAAGCTGATACGTTAGTAACAAAGTTCAATATGGGTTTGATACTAGTGGAATCATTTTTGTTATAATTTCTGTTATTTTAACACCTAACGGGATCAAATTCAAAACACAGCCTGAAAGGTTTTCCTCATAACAAACTAACAGCTTCTATTACATTTTTGTTTTGCCTTTCTGATCGGGGAGGCATACGTTATTCTTGGTCTTATTATTGCCTGGTACAACCAATAAATCATACTTGGCCTTAGACCCCATGTTCTGCCAATAGCTTTGCTACATGCCCAGAGGGCACTCGTAGCTTTACCAATATGTGCATTCCAGCTGAGTTCCTGATCTAAAATCACTCCAAGATGTTTAGTCTCAGTGGAAAGCTGCAGTGTAGTCTCGCCCAGCTTCAGGCTCTTCAAGTTGTACCTTCTTTTCCGAGTGAAGAGAATAATTGTTGTTTTAGAGGGGTTAATGGTCAGCCCCTTTTGTCTACACCATTTTAAAGTATAGTTTAGAGCTAACTGCATTCTCTCCGATACTGCACTGTCGAATTTTCCCCCCACAAGAACCACAACATCATCGGCGAATCCTACCACTTCGAAACCTAGCTCAGTTAGGTTTCTAAGTAGCTGGTCTACAACCAATGACCACAGCAAAGGCGATAGAACTCCACCTTGCGGGCATCCCTTAGTTGTGTTCCTTGTAAGGCTAGAATTACCCAATACTGCAGTTATCTCACGACTATTCATCATGGTTTTGATCCATTTTGAGGTATATATATCAAACCCATGGTGTCCCATTGCATTCAACATTGAGTGATGGGATACATTATCAAAAGCTCCCTGAAAAGCTGTCTAAGAACGCAGCGAGTGCGATTTCTTTTGTATCTATAGATTGCGCTATTTTTGTCGTCAGCATATGTATTGCATCTACTGTTGACATGTTGCTTCGATATGCAAACTGATACTTACTCAGTGGAGAAATTTTTAGGTACGTTGATTTGACGTGATAGTCATTTAGTTTTTCAATAATTTTTAACATAATGGAGGTTAGACTAATTGGTCTAAAGGCTTTTGGAAGTGTTTTGTCGCGCTTCCCAGCCTTTGGTATGAAGATCACTCTCGTTTTTCTCCAGTTGGTGGGTATGTAATTATGTGTCAGGCTTGCCCTAAATATCTCGGTTATGAATGGAACTATTACCCTTCCACACCACATTATTGGTAATAATCCATCCAGTCCCGGGGACTTATAGAGCTCGGACGAGTTGATTGCCCATTCCACTTTCGATTCTGTGAAGATATCACAATATTTTGGCCGATTCTTTTAGAAAAAAGAGGCTCGATATAGTAAAAATGATACTTTCACAGCTCGCTGTTCGCGATTTCATTGTTTCTGATGAGAAACTATTTGTCCTGGAGTGTGACTGATGTTACACAAAACAATCGAATGTGGACAGCAGCAAGAGACAACATTTCAGAGTTCTAAAGGAGTGTTCTTCGATTGCAGAGTACAGCTTTAGTGATGGTCTCGGGAGCAATTTGCAAGCGAGTAAACTTCCTCTGATTTTTATTTACAAAGACGCCGAATTTAATGCTGTTTATTATAAAACGGTAGTTTTGGAAAAAAACGTTACCTCGTGTCTTCGAAAACTCTTCAAAGCTAATTATTATATGTTCCAGCAAGACCGTGCATCAGCGCATACTGCGAACTTGACTCAAGGTTGGTATAGAGACAATTTGAGGGACTTTTTGAATAGAAATAAATTTCCGTTAAGTTCACCTGATCTCAACTCAATAAACTTTTTTTTACAAAATCTCCAACTTGTAAAGCGGTTATCCAGAAAATCTGGGAATCCGTGCCGCCTGTGACAGCTTCGAAAAACGTTTGAAGCTGGTGAGCTAACTAAGGGAGGGGTTATTAAAAATAGCATTGTTCGTTCCGAAAATCTGCAAAAACAATACTAAGCCTGTTTATCCCATCAATGATTTTCCACGCATATTTAACCCACTTGACATTTCATTTTCTAATCAAATTCATCCCACTAAACACTCGTTTGCTTGATCTGGAGCATGGGACAAATATGCGTAGAACGAATTATCATTATGGAATTTCGAAATGGTTTCTGGTAAACACCGGTAGGTTCGGATGATTGAAAGCAAAACCCTACGAATTGAGACCTTAACACGACTATGCACAATATAAGCTCGAAATTTTTGAATCCACTTCAACCAGGAGGAACAGTTGATTTGAGACAAGCAAATCAAACTACAAACGTAATTTCACGCACAACAATGATTAGAGACGCGAGTAGCTTGTAGAATAAACCTAAACCAGCTCTTAGACAATTCGTTCGTAACTATTCTGCACTGTTCACTTCAATACGAAATTTGTAAACATTGCCTGGCATGAAACTTCTATGATGGAAAAATTAACAAAAATGCCTTACAAACCAAACTGTCCAAATATTCTGTAAATGAGAAGCAAGCTTTCTAAAGTATGTTGCAATACAACAATAGTTAATTTATTCATTTAAAGCTAAAAAAGTGACTTTAGTGAACATTTTGTCGTAAAATAGTGACTTTAGTGACTTTTTAGCGTAAATAGTGACTTTTTAGTGACTAGGCTCAAAATAGTGACGAAGTCACTAAAAAGTGACTCGCTACTAGCCCTGATAACAGAAATGCAGCACTTACGCTATTGCATCTTAAAACAAAACGTTTATAGTTTGACATCACAACAGAATTTCCGCCTTCATACTAATATCTACCGTCGGTAATAGCAAACACACACCAACCTGCTTCCATGCGATACGGGGACGGGAACATTTTTTTCTTCCAAGCCGCGCAACACGACACAATACATGTTATTTGTGTTATGTTGTAACATGTCCACAAGAAATCATTTTTGTACATCCGTGTAACTGAAGTGAGTAAAAACTGTAGGAACTAAAAATAAAGGTGGGGCTTATCAGAAGATCGCTCCACAAATCTGATGAATGTGATGTATAATGATGTGGATATTGTTCATAAAGGATGTGAAAATTGTGTGAAAACAGTTCATTAAGATATTATAACACCATACTTTTTATCGACTGTTAGTTTACTCAAAGGAGTTTCTTCCGGCTTCGCAGTGAAAAGAAAACGATATTTTTCTCTTACACCGACGTTTCGAATAATATATATTCTTTATCAAGGCTCTACAATTGAATTAAGACCAAAAAAAAATTTTTTAGAAACAATCACTTAAATTATGCACATAATATATCATTACCGAGAGGACCATTTTCCTGTACAGTGGTTTTTAGGCTAGAGCAATAATTGTCAAAACCGATAATTATCAACCTAACAGAACATCCAAAAATACATTAAAATTAGCTAAACATGATATCAAATACAATTTTAAATTTCTTACATTATGAAAATTAATTGATATCTCAATTTAATTTGGTTTCTATCCACCAGGAAACAACCAAGCATTAAATAGGAACGTGAGCTTTTTCGTTCGTATGTATGTATATGACAACTAGTTTTCTAGCCTCTACGGCCTTTGTCTTGAATCCAAAAAAATTCATTTCCGTTGTAATATATCCAAAAAGCGGCTTTAAAATAACGACATAAAAGTATCGTTGTAAATATTTCAACAAATTCAACTACAAAAGTTATGTTCAATGTATGCATAGTACGAAGTAGCACTTCCTTCATAATACTAAGTTTAGTTGAACTATACATTTGCAAGATTGAATTGGGAACAATGCATTCAAGGTCAAAATATGAAAGTGTCGTTTACTCTAACATCCAATTTTACACCATTTGCGCACTCCAAATATAAAGCATAGCAAAGTCTTGGTACTACATTCCGATTAGGAACTCGACCTTCTGTTTATAATACACAGACTTCGCAGCCAACTGCTAAGTGTACAGGACAATTGCGGGGCTAGCGCTACAATCCTACTGACACTAACAGTCTCTTCCGAGCTGAGACTCGAACCTACGACGATTGGATTGTTAGGCCAGCATTGTAACTCGAGACCAACTGGGATGGCACTCCAAATATAGTTCTGTTCAAACATTTATACCACTACACACTAGAGGTAGCACCACTCACTATCTATTGTGACCACCAGTATTTGGAGATAACCCCAAAAATTAAATATCTGGTTTATGTTTGATCTCACACTTACTCTTAGTAAAACTATGACCCAGAGTATTGGAACAAATATAGCTGGACACGAACGACTATTTAATCAAATGCAACTATTTCGTCCAAGTGCTCTTTAATTAAAAATATGAAAATCAAATCGACACCGGCACACGACAATGGCACCGGTGTCAACTGCTTACTAAGCTTATTTCCTACCTGACCTGCTTACTACTGCTTATAGCACCGAAAAGTCGACGGCTGGCTTAAAACAGCTGTTCGCTCTGAGGCTCTGCACATTTGCGGAAGGAAATTAAAGAACAATATAAGGCATATTCTATGAGCACGAATAACCCCATCGAACAGTTCGGAAACCAAATGACAAAACAACGTACAGATTTCACTCATGGTGAACTGACAAGATCAATTTAACCTCTAAGACACAATTTAAAAAGACATACCATCATGTAAGCACAAAAGTCACGTAAGTCCCTGA
Source organism: Wyeomyia smithii (assembly GCF_029784165.1). Taxonomy (NCBI): domain Eukaryota; kingdom Metazoa; phylum Arthropoda; class Insecta; order Diptera; family Culicidae; genus Wyeomyia; species Wyeomyia smithii. The sequence continues at coordinate 56,631,283 of NC_073695.1, read as the reverse complement.
TAAAATATATCCCTCACGATGGAAAATGCCGTTGGTCCTCCAACTGCTACGGCATGTACACATCATGGCTCTTTACATCGTACCTACATAATCTTTCCGCAAAACATTCATCCTATTGAATATACCTCTATCATGAAATTGCATCAGGGAGAACCGCGCATACATTCGAAGGCGAGAATTGAATCGAGAAAAAAAATCTCGTTGCTCGACGGCAAAAAACGACGATAGGAGGACATAGAAGTGTCTAAGCACTTGTAAAGCTCATACATCAAATTCTCGTCGCAACCAGCAGCGAGTGAAAATTGCTCCTCTGGTAGAACAGAAGTAGCACGTGGGAGGTACAATATTGCTCAATGTCTACCCCACTCACACACGACTGTTCGCCATTCTTTTCTTGATTTAAACGACATACTTAGGGGAAAAAATTAAAGTGTAATATTATATTGTTGACATCATTTGTTCCAAACAAGGTTTTCTGTCATGAGGTACAATCCATCCCAAAACAATGCCCAAGCTCAAAGCTAACCGATTTCATGTACGTGTAAATTCAACTTTAAGCTTCTCGCATCCAGCGATTTTTTTATTCTATAATATTCATCACTTGTGGGACTCGTTATTCTTCATTTCGTTTTTCGGTAAACTTTTAACAAGTGGAATATTTGTTCAGAGCTCGCGAAAGTGAAATTCATGTCAACATCGAAATGAAACACTGTAATCCGATTCACAATAAATCTTGCCGGCATCAGAGATAAAGCTATAACTGTCAGTTGGTTTGTCAGCGTTCATACAGTGTTTGCACTGTTGTTGATGGCGGTCTTCTGTGGGAAAGGTTGCAGGACCCAGCTGCTGTCACAGCTGTGGCAGTGATTTCATGTCCAGATCAAAACCCGTATCATTCGGTTGTCAGAATTTGACTGAGGCAAATAAAAAAAAACATACGCACCGAGGGGTTTATTGTTATGGTTTTGATTTAAAATTTTAGGAGGCAAGATGCATCACACAGAAAGTATGTATCTGAGAGACATGAACGCTCTGGATGCGCACTGCAAACTTAGATCGATCTAATAATTCATCAGCAGTTTGAATTTAAAGCTCTGATAGTTTTGGACGGGTTGAATTTTATTATGTATCGTCAGATAAGCGTAGATATATTTTTAAACATTTCCTTTTTTTGTTAAGTTGATTGTTAAACAACTCCGATTATGAACACACTGTCAGTAAAACGAAAATCCTTTTCATCCTCTTTTATAAAATTGAAAACTCTATCAAGGGCACCCTGGTGAAGTTGAAACACCACTTGGAAAGTGTTAACGTTCGCAAAGTTTTATGTGATTTGTTTTGTGCACACAGTTATAATGTTGCCAACACTTCTGAAACAACCCGCAAAGGTTTGGAAATTTATCGAGCGTCGAATAATACTCAAACACAATTTGCCTCAAAGGGTCGCCTCATTAGCAAGCAGAAACTATACAGTGGCCGACGTAAAACCGTAAAGGTGTCAAAATCAAATGGCCTCATCCGGTGGTAGAAAAAATTCAAACAGCTCGTCGCGCTTTGTTCGGTAAGTACTTCTACGTCTTTATGTCTTGCTTTGGAAATTAGTTTCCCGCAAGGGTAAATTGAATTCAAGTTCTAATCTTCCCCGACTTGCTTGCGGAAATGTGCTACCCCTCTGTATTTTTCTTGCTCTTTTATTCAGCGGAAACGGGGCAGAAGTAAAGTGAAAAGCTCATAAAAATAACGTTCCGCTCGGTGGTCGGTCGCTACCCACACGCATCCTTCGAAAAAGCGTGGTCACGGAAGCCAACGGTGTCGGTTTTGCGGAGACCTCATAGAAGGGATTATTTTACAGGACTAAAACCAGAGAAAAAAAGAAACCCTCAAGTGTTTTCCTGCTGAGCTTTATCCTATACCCAACGTTAGCATGGAAATGGGGCGAAAAAATGATCGCTTTTTTTCTGCGCTTTTCGGCTTTAATCTTTTCTTGGAAACGATTGAAGCTACATTGAACAACAGTGGCTCGGTGTGTTCAACGAATAAAATGTTGCCCAATTTCAACATCATAAATTTGGCCGCTATTTCCCTTGCGCTAGTATCTTCATTTATCCCAGAGTGTTCCGACCAGGCTGGCGTCGAGACAAAAGGCGTCGGTTCTTATCGCTTCAAGGACGACGATAGATTTTGAACCCCCTATCTTGGCTAGGATGGCAGTCTGGTTCCACTAAATTCAGACGTGCTAAACGTTAAGAGTGTGCGTTTATTGAATCGATTTATTGGAAGGTCAAACTGCAACTCTCTTTGGTCCCACCTGCAAGGGTTCTGAATAACTAGGTCAAACATTTTTGAACGATTGAATGGAAACATGTATTATATTATCATTCTAACTAAACCTTGGTCAGGTTTTGCATTTTTGCCATTTCAAGTGTCTCGATATGATACAGAACAGTTTTCCTGCTCCTAGCGGGACGAAGGCCCGACTCCGCACAACGGAGTATTTCAATTAAAGAAATAGTTTCGAGTTGTCTGGCGGGACGGAATTCTCTGCATGTCAGTGATTTCATTCATTGTTCATGACATCATTCAGCACCGAGAATGCAATGAAGTGTTGGGCAATACTGCATCTCCTTCTTCTGTCTCACTACCGTAGGGCAGGGACAAGTTATTATTCCGCAATTTTCCCTTGTGCCACTCGGTCACGTGCGGGAGATACAAGCTTTCCACTGTTACCGGTCTCAGTTATAGCATTCGTTGGGCATAAACTAGCTAGTAAGCGACCCACACGGTTAGCATGTATGTTAGATGATGTCACGTGAAATCAGTGACTGTGCTCTGGCGCTTAGGAGCGTACTGCCTCAACTGGTCTATTCTACAGGTAACGGCAGGGGACAAGAGCGTATTCCAGAGGATGAAATCAGTTGGGTGAGCTTGAAAATTTTTTTTAATGCATTCAGTTAAGGTTGCTCGAAAGTATATTTAAACTCCAATTTTTAGAAAAAAAATCCACATTGATAATTTCTGTTGGATTTTTTTTTTTTGAAGTAGAGTACTTCTCTCAGGAAGTTCGGCTACATAGGGATGTGAAATGAAAATCTAAAACCGAAAAAAGTGAAAACTATGTCCAATTTCAAATGCTAATAAATCGGTTAGTATTCGATGGATTTCCTTCGTTCTTGCAGCAATTGATTGGAAAATCTTCTAAGATTCTTCCCAAAATAAGATAATTGTTATTTTATTATTCACACTGTTGTACTATTGAAAATAGTCAAGCCTTGTCAAAACGAAAAATTCGACCTCTGATTGGTCGTTATATGCTTGCTTCCCAAGCACGGTCGACAGGATCATATACCTTGCAATTGAAAACATGCTATTTGGCCTATATAAGAGCCTGTTCCAGCCGGAGCCGCTCATAATAGTTCTAGACAGCGACAACAGCAGTCGTCCTTCCTTAGCAGCAGCACTAGCCCTGTGGTTGGTCACCACGTCTCAGGAGCAGCGCGGTTTTTCTCAGCGTGTGTCGCCAGACAGCCACTATTCCCCCCGTGTTGGGGCAGCATGAAGATTGCCATCAGGAAATCCAATTTCGGAAATCAAAATGCCTTTTTCAAGGCAAATACACAAGTCATTGAAAGTTAATAATTTTTGTCAACGCAAGCAAGCATTCTGTGTTGCATCCTAGCAATTCAAATTTGTCGCACCCGTCTAATTTACTGAATGTGAAATAGCTTCCACAGTGCATGTTGTCCGTGTATCTTAATTCCCCCAATGTTAGGGCAGCTCAAAGGTTGTAATAAGCAACCGATTTTGAGCCGCAACATGCTTTTTTCAAGGCAAATAAAAAAATAATTGAAGGTTAATAATTTTCTGGCATCAACACAAGCAGACATTCTGTGCGGGATGCATTTAAATTCTGTTGAAGTTGTCTAATTTTCACTTTATTTAGTAAACCCCCCACTGTAGGGGCAGTGCAAAGGCTGCGATCAGCATAACCAACTTTAAATAACAAACGGTTAACATTTATTCACTAAAAACTCATTCAATTCAAAACAGGTTTTTGTCTTAGTACAATAATTTGCACAAAAATACATTAAAAATTTTACCGCATTATCAGACGCGTTTCTGAACGTGAAGGTTCCCTCCCACAGACATAGATTTCGTGCTCCAGCACGTACCAACGCGTGGAAATTGTCTTTTGAAGTAGAATACTTCTCTCAAGAAGTTCGGATACATAGGGATGTGAAATGAAAATCTAAAACCGAAAAAAGTGAAAAATATATCCAATTTCAAATGCTAAGAAATCGGTTGGTTTTCGATGGATTTCCTCCGTGTTTGCAGCAATCGATTAGAAAATCTTCTAAGATTCCTACTAAATGCAGGAAATTGCATTTTTTTATTCGAACTATTGTACTATTGAAAATTCTTAAGCCTCGTTAAAACACAAAACTCGACCTCTGATTGGTCGTTATACGATTGCTTTCCCAAGCACGGTCGACAGAGTTATGGACCTGGTAAATTGAATAATGCATTATTTGGCCTAAATAAGAGCCTTCATCAGATATTAAACAGATATTTCATCAGATATTAAACTGAACAACTGAAATTTGAAGAACACAAATGAATATTTGAAGAGTTAATATTTTCGCTATAATCCAAAGTTAATTATCTTCATCTACATGCATACTCTGCCTATTATTACGTGTTTGCGTCGCTTAGTGTTTGGCTACGGTGATGCAGAACACAAATGACGGCGCGATGCGATTCGGCAAGACGAAATGTGTTGAAATGTATAGCTCTACTACGCCGTAAAAAGAGCTGTACATTTCACCACGTAAGGCGAATCGCATCGCGCCGTCATTCGCGTTCTGCATAACTGTAGCCTGTAGCCTGTCGTATTTAATGTGCATATTACAATTCGGCAGCACTTCAACTGCTCATTTGCGCAAAATTTTAAAAAAATTCAATACACTTCATTCAAAATATCAAACAAAATGAAATTAAAATACTGCCAATGAACGGTCAACGTTTATTTACTAGAAAAAATGACTGACACGCAAGCAGCCGGGTTATCTTTCTTTTAAAAGTATTCTACTTCAACCTTGCGGTCGTGGCTTTGCATACAACCTTCCTGTGATTTTTTCACTCCAAATAGCAAATATTTGATAGCCTACAGCACAACTACAAAACTTAACATTCACACACATACGAACACACATTGACACAAATACATGTAAATATCATTTGAATGAATATGTTTTAAATATATCATTCATATGACTACATCCAATTACCGGAATACATCCTAAACTGGCCAACTTTTGCCTAATCTGGGTATTTCGATTGCTAAGACCTTTAGTTTCTGAAAAACAGCCTAAAGTGAACAAATAGTATTTATTATGAGAGTTGCGGAAACGGTATACCGAGAGGCCAGAACACTATTTCAGGCGAGATTTTAAATTTCTGAACAGTAGCTTCCGGTTTACGAAAAACAACCTAGAAAAGGCGAACATTACTCAATGTTAGTTTTTCAGCAACCAGGATGATGCTCAGAAACCAGGGATCAACTCCATACTTCATTTTACATCCGAATTTGCGACTGCCGGTTTCTGGTAAACACTCTTCAATTGTCAAATAAAATCCAATAGAGGTATATCCACTCTTTGGGTTCTAGAATATTGATGTTATATTTAACCCTCTAGTGCCCAGTGCCGCCTCTAGACGGTCTTCAGTCAAACCTCTAAAAAGTTTCAATAAGAACTTAAAAAATGTTTATAAGGCTTTATAGTGATTTTTTCGAAGTCCGTATAAAAATTTTTTTGGATACTAGAGGGCTAAGGAAATAATTTAACGTGAATCGGGACGGCATCCAAGCATGGGAGGTACAATGGCCTCATTAAATATCATAAATTATTCGACTACCTGCAATTTTTCATTATCGATAAGCTAACCCAGCACCGGAGTACCTAGTATAATAAATTTACTCTTTTGGTTTGAGCGTGAAAGCTTCAAAACGTTCTTAACTTGCCCTTTTTCAAATCACTATTTTTCCTCTCTCGGTGTTGTTTATATTTACACGCCGGTAGCCACTAGAATATTGTTCACGAATACCAGCACGGACGAGTCGCGTAACCACTCAAACTACGTATATTTTTCGCTTTACCTTAATAAACATCGCGATCGTATCTAATTTTCGCGAAAAATCGGCCGAAATAAACTTAAACTTGCTTCTAAAGAGTAGCACCTCGCAAAATTTTGGTTTTTGCTTTTTTCTAGTTTCAAATCAACTGCGTGTGTCAAATTTTGCACCCGCAGCAGGCTGCACTAGGATATAGAAATGTTCAAATTGCTCTGATTCTGTTTAATTTTATGGCATCAAAAATATTAAAAAGTTGGCAACCAAGTACTGTTAACAATGATAAAATAATGGTTGGGATTCCGTCCCGATTCACCTTAAGTATAATATGTGGAATTTGACGTAATATTTGTTCTAAAAAAATTTACTTATTACTACGCCTTCCATTCGACTCTAAGATTGTTAAAATCAGTCCCGCCATTTTCGCGAGTTAATTTGTAAAGTCTCCAGATAACGAAATTTTCATAACTCTTGAACCACATATTTAATATATACTAGTTGAACGTTCCCGGCGATGCTCGGGATCAAAAGTTTAGGAATCATTTTTTATAACTCATTGCAATATTAGCACAACTAACTTCAAAAATATTTCACATCTTACACGTCCATCATCACTTTAAGTACTTTAACATTCTGAGATCGCACAGAACGGAAATACCCATATTGGATTGCATTTTGTGATTTGGGGATGTTTTACAGAAACTGGAAGTCGCCATTTCGGATTTCAAATTGACGTATGGAGTTCGGAAGTTTCGGAAGTATTAAAATGGTTGGCCAAATACCACTTAAGATAATTTGCCTGAAACCAGAAGTGTGGAAAATGTTATGTGGGGTCATCCCAGTTCCGAATATATCACACTCGGGTGATAACCGGATATTCGTCAATCGTTCACAGTAAAACCTCTTTTTATGTAACTTTTAGAAGAAAGAAATTAAAGTAAGAAGAATTTAGCGTGACCATTCATGCTTAGTTCACCTCTATAATCATATCTAAAGAGATAACATGTGAATTTTTATAACGAAAATGTTTGTTGGTGTCCAAGGAACACGTCTGAGAAGAAGTTAACGTTTTAATCCACATAACTACCTAGAAATTAAAAAAATAGATTAGACCAATGAAATGCGGCCTTTCCTCTAGCCAAATGTCCCAAGATCTAGTTTTGGTAGAAGTAAAAAAGTATTTCGAATCCCGTAATGTGTTACTATTCACAAAACTACGAAAACATCAGAAATGTAATTTGTAATTTTTATCTGCTCGACTCGCACCAAATTAAAACATAAATTCTTCTGCAAGAAAATATTTGCAGATGTTGAAAGAACAACGAACATTTTATTGAGAAAAAAAAATTATTGAGCTCATGCTCAAAAATTCAAAATTTTGCATGTATTATATGTATAATATATATAAATTTCAAAAAGAGTATTTGAATGTGTTTTCCTGTATGCTGAAAATCATCTTCAAACTTACGTAGTTTTTAAAGTAATATCTCAACTTTTAGCAATAAGATACCTATTATTTTTCCTCAAATGTCTTTCCTGAACATTACCAAACATTTCAATGAAGAACAATTACATATCATAGCTTTGAATTTCGATTTAGAGGCAAATTTAGTTCAAATATTCATGATTTTGCTTGTTTAACGTAGTGTTGTGATTATTATCTCAATTTTCAGTAATCAAAAATCTGTTATTTTTACTCAAAAGTCTTTCCTGGACATAAACAAACATTTTAATGGGAAAAATATATATCATAGCTTTGAATTTGGATTTAGGGTCAAATTGAGCCAAAATATTCATGATATTTCATGTTTTACTTAGTTTTGTGAATAATATCCCTATTTTCAGTTATCAAATAACTATTATTTCTTCTCGAATATCATTCCTGAATATCAACGAACATTTTATTGAAAAAAATCACGTGTCATCGCTTTGAATTCTGATTTGGAGACAAATTGAGCCTTAAAAATTATTTTTGCATGGTTTTGCATTTTTCATGTGGTTTTGCGGAAAATATTTAAATTTCAAATAATCAGAACCTATTATTTTTCCCTCAAATATCTTTTCTAAACACAACGAACATTTTATCATAGTAAAAATCACAGATCACTGCTTCGAGTTTTGATTAAGAGGTAAATTCAGCATAAAAGTCATGATTTTGCATGTTTCACGTAGTTTTGTGAATAATATCTTGAGTTTTAGTAATCAGATACCTGTTATTTTTTCTTAAATGTCTTTTTTAAACATCAAAGAACATTTTAATGGAAAAAGAATCACATGTCATCACTTTGAATTTTGATTTGGAGACGAATTAAATATAAAAAGTCATGATTTTGCATGTTAAACGTAGTTTTGTGAATCATATCTCAAGTTTTAGTGATCAGATATTAATTATTTTTCCTCAAATGTCTCTTCTGAACATTAACAAACATTTTATTCAAAAAAAGAACCATATGTCATCGCTTTGAATTTCGATTTAGAGGCAAATTTAGCATAGAAAGTCAAAATTTTGCATGTTTTACGTAGTTTTGTGAATAATATCTCAAGTTTTAGTAATCAGATACCTATTATTTTATCTCAAATGTATTTCTTGAACATCAACGAACATTTTAATGAAAAAAGAATCTCATGTCATCGCTTTGAATTTTGATTTGGAGACGAATTAAGTATAAAAAGTCATGATTTTGCATGTTTTACGTAGTTTTGTGAATAATATTTCAAGTTTTAGTGATCAGATACTAATTATTTTTCCTCAAATGTCTTTCCTGAACATTAACAAACATTTTAGTGAAAAAAGAATCATATGTTCTCGCTTTGAATTTTGATTTAGAGGCAAATTTAGCACAGAAAGTCAAAATTTTGCATGTTTTACGTAGTTTTGTGAATAATATCTCAAGTTTTAGTGATTAGATACCCATTATTTTTCTCAAATGTCTTTCCTGAACATCAGCGAACATTTTCATGTTGAAAAACCTACATGTCACTGCTTATTATTTTTGGTTTAGAACGATTCAAAATTATGATGATTACTGTACACCTCAGAGACTGAGGGAATAATATCAATAAGACCAAGCGTTACGGAATTCCATTTTTATATAGTAGATTAAACAGGACACAAACACTTATGGTTCTCACAATGTACATTGAAAAAAACATATATGTTTGTGTCCTGTTTAATATAGATTCGTTAGTTCTTACGTTGCACCAAAATTTAAAATTTAAAGCACATATTTAATCATTATGAATTTTATTGGTTAACGGGTTTGAAGACAGTCCGTTCATTTGATTCCAACTTTGTTCAGATCGGTTGTATAGTTTCTGTTGTATTGAAGTTTCAATATTGTACATAACGGACAAAGATAAAGTTCGATTACAGTGTAATTCAATACGATATGCGGCAACCAGTATTTTGATTTGAGACTAATTTGTGAAAATCGGTCCAACCATTTTTGAGAAAAGTGAGTGGGTTTAAGCAGCCTTTGGAATATGGTTTTATTCAAAACCGGATATCAGGTTTTAATACATAGCGGACAAAGCTACAGTCCAACTAAAAAAATTCAATGGGATCTTGGTGGGCAACTAAACCTTCGAAACGAAACTAGTTTTGTGAAAATCGGTCCAGCTATCTTCAAGAAAAAAGAGTGAGTTTAAACAGCCTCCAGAACACGTTTCTGTTAAGAATTTCTGAACCACATGTTTAATCATTATAAAAATCGAAGTTTCGTGATTTTCACATTTTGAAACACAGGGCCTAAACTAAAAGTCCGAATATAATGAAATTCAATAGCATCCTATGGGGCCACTAGACCTTTCATTTGCAACTAATTTTGTGAAAATCGATTCAACAATCTCTGAGAAAAGTGAATGACTTGCAGTCTTTGGTATATGTTGCTTTTTATAACGTGATTTCACATTTTTATAAATAACGAACCGACTACATTAAATTGCAATAGAAACCGATGGAGCAACTAGACCTTTCATTTGGCACTAATTGTGTGCAAATCGGCTCAGCCATCTCTAAGGAAAATGAATGAGTCAAAACAGCCTTTGGAAAACGTTTTTTTGCATAACTTTTGAATAAACCACATGTTTAATCATTTCAATAATTATAAGTTAGGGGTTTTGGAGACGTTCATTTGACACCAGTTTCGCTAAAATCGGTTGCGTAGTTTCTGAGATGATGATCTTCCGTGATTTTTACATTTTGATACTAAGCCTCTAAACTAAAAATCCTATTGCAATGAAAATCAACAACAACCTATGGGGCTACTAGACCTTTCATTTGCAGTTGATTTCGTGTAAATCGGCACATAAACACACACAAACACACACAAACACACACACACACACACACAGAGGATTGCCAATTATTGCTAAAGAAACTTACTAGGAGAAAGGCAAAAATACAGTCATTTAACGATGTTAGATTTTTATTTACAATCGATTAGAGATATATTAGAGATATATTAGGTACGCAACTAAGTTTCCGCTGTTTGTCGATAGATACCGCCAGCAGTTAGTTAGGATGTTTTGCCAGTTTCATGTTGATGCAGTTTCTCCACCAAACATGCTGCATTATAATTGTATTTCTGCAAAACTAAAGCAGATAGAGAGTTGGTGTCGAAGAACAAACTCTAGATCGGTCAAAAACGTTCAATTTGAGCTTAAAAAATAATGGTAAACATTTTTTGTGAAAATACGTTCAAAACAGTACTACTTTTGCGCAATTTTGCTTCCATAAAGTAATTTTTTAAATTTATTCAGACATGTAGAAGCTGTGTCTAGTAGAAAATTTTCTCAGCTTTCAAATGAGATTAATAGAATTGCTCTAAGTGGTATGACCCTAAATTTAGAGTAACTTCATGGAAGAGTATACTAGAAACTTCAAAGTGGAATAACTCCGAGTAGATTAATGTTAGAGCATATCTAACAGCTCCTATATTATTCCCAAAAAGAAACCAATCACCCAGTATAATAATATATCTCAGCGCTGTTGGGGCTTGTTATCCTTTTCAATAAGTGGAAAGAGCAGAGAATATTTACCGCTCGCTTCTTGCCAAGTATGAGCGCTTCGTGTAGCAATTTTTTTACACCACACTTCATCTGCTTCGTGTTGTGTTTCTGTCGCTCGTAGAAAAATTAATAGATTTGTTGCTCACGTAAACAGCTGAGCAAAACAAGAGTGGTGAATCACCCTAGTGAGAACACACAGAAGTACATCGCGGTGCGCACTACTGGAATAAATTCGGAAGAATTCGAAGAGCAAGCATGCGTGACGGGCGGCTGAATGTACAATAAGGTCGCTTTTGACGCGGTTTTTTACGCGGCTGTTTTACGCGGATTCCGAAATTTACGCGTTTTTTTATGCGGATTCCGGAATTCATGCGGATTTCAGAATTGCTTCACTCGGATTCCGGAATTTACGTGGTTTTTTTACGCGGATTACAGAATTCACGCGTTTTTTTACGGGGATTCCGAAATTTACGCGGTTTTTTTACGCAGATGCCGAAGTTTATGTGGTTTTTTTACGCGGCACGTATCCTATCAATATCATTGGACTTGTGATAATCTTTTTCAACATTAATAGAACGAAGTACCTAGACAGAAACAGGCCAAAATTACATCGCCAAACGAATGGCAATGTGCATCTCTTTGATGCGCGAGTGTCGAATGATCATCCGGTCTTTTGTGTGAGAGACGACGGTTGTTTTACACTTACGAGTGGAACCCACTGTGGCGCACGCTTAGGTATCGAAGTCAAATGAAAATGCTGACTGTTTACAAGACCGTCTCAGATACAAACGATTCGCTGCTCTCAAGCAAGTACACTAAAGTCGCTTTTTACGCGGGGGATACGTGCCGCGTAAAAAGAAACCGCCTAAAAAAACCGCGTAAATTCCGGAATCCGCGTAAAAAACCACGTAAACTCCGAAATCCGCGTAAAAAACGCGTAAATTCCAGAATCCGCGTAAAAACCCGCGTAAATTTCAGAATCCGCGTAAATTCCAGAATCCGCGTAAAAAAACCCGCGTAAATTCCGACATCCAAGTGAAGAAATTACGGAATCCGCGTAGAAAAAATACCGCGTAAATTCCGGAATCCGTGTAAAAAAACCGCGTTAACACCGGAAGCCTCGTAAAAAAACCGCGTAAATTCCGGAACCCGCGTAAAAAAAAAACCGCCAGAAAAGCGACCTTAGTGTACGTCGCTTTGCCTATTAGTGTGTGAGCATTCGTTTTCGCTCCCTCAAAGCAAATTAATGTTATCTTTACTGTTTACCAATGTTTGCAATAAAAAACGTTTCAATTGAGTTTGATAAAGTTCCTATGGAAAGTAATTATATTAGCTTACCTGCCAAAAAATCCAGCTCAGTTTTCGCGACAAAATTGTTGGAGTAGGTCTTACGCTCTAGATTTGCCCAGAAATTCTCGATAGTTCGTCGATCACCACCGTCACGTCGGGATTCGCCGGGAAAATCGACTTGACCATCTTATTCAGCCGCTGCGGACGTGTCATTGCCTGCAGCTGCGAGACCAGTAAACGAGACCGCCGCTTTTTGACTCGTATGCCATTTTCGCCAGGTGCTTTTTCACTGTTTGGCCGGTTGCATCGACCTCCCGGCCAAGCGCACGTAGTGATATAGCCACTTTTTCGTTAATCTTCCTTTTTAGCATCCTTTGGGGCTTCTTGTCGTGCAGAGTCGTCGGCCGTCCGGAACCGGGCTTTCTTACTCTGATTGTTGTCCAACAGTGCTAAGATGTTGTAGATGCCGGAACGGGCATACCTGCCATCCACAAAGAGCCGCGGCGGGGTACCGTCTTTGAACGCACACACTAGCTTCATTGTTTTCGCCATAACGGTTAAAGTTTAAGCGATAGAGCTGTCAATTTTTTTCTGCTCACTCATGGGTTACTACGATTGATGCTGAATAGGTAGCAGCGATGTCAACCTTTTGTCAAGAAAAACTGGAAGAATTCAAAATAAAAAATTGAAGAAGACTGGATATAAAAATTTGAAGCTTTTGCAGAAATTTGTTTGATTTTCGGTTCAAAAATGTTGCGTAAATAACAATTATATACATACATTGCTCTGAATTATTTCATGTAAACAGAAAAGGTGAAAAAGACATTGCTATTTTGATTTTTTTTTACTGATGGAATTATAGTCACTAGGTATAAAGTCTGGCGTACTCTAAATTTTGAAGATGCGACTGGAATTCGATTTAAACCAGAAAACTGAAGCGCAAACACCATACATTTGAAGGGAATGAATTCAACAAATATGGTGACGAATAGAAAGCTGGATAAAACTGGAACAATTTTTTAAAATCTTGAGATATTCAGCCTTCAGCAGTTTCGCTGGCGTGCCAAAAAAACTGGAGATATCCAGAAAAAAGCTAGTGGGTTGGCAACGCGGATGGGTAGTTTCGTCAGTGCGGGTAAAATTAACTGGAAGAATTCAAAATAGATAAAAATTTTGTTCATTTATTTTAATACGAACGTTATGCCAAGGAAATGTTTGACGATCATGCAATGCTCATTTTCTCTTCCTTTCGTTTTTTTTTTCTATTATTCGTTAACACATTTCAAGTCAGTCCACTGACAACGCGTTCGTTTTGTTGTGTAAAATGTAACTTTGTCAATCTGTTTAGTGCATTTAAATTAGACGACTATTGAAATATCCTCTTTTAGATAATTTTAAAGTTTCATTTCATTTTTTTCTAGAATTCTATTTTTAATATTTTTAACTCTTACTGTCTGTTTCTCTTTTTAATATTAACAAAAGAACGATAAAGATATATTAGAGCAAGATCGCGCCAAATCACCGATGCTCGAATATCGACCTGTTTTGATTTGAATGAAACTTTGCACACGTATTTGGCTTAGCAAACTGAGCATTTTCCACAGATGGAGCGATTTTTCACACCCATGAGTTACATTCTAAAAGGGCGTATGCCTTTTGGCATAGGTTTTATTCGAAGCATTGTAGCCCAGAAACCGTTGGTTGTATAGAAAAACTGTCTGAGAATGAGTTGTAGGGAATTAAAAATGCACCATAAAAAAATATAATCTGTACAAAAAAAAATTTTTTGACCAAAAACAATTAAAAATAAACATTAAATTTCAATTTAAAAAAAAAGAGTTGAATTTTTTTCTTATTTTTTTTTAAAGAAATTTGACGTTAAAACGCAACTTTTAAAAAAAAGTCCCGGATGGAGAAATGAAAAATAATTTTTTTATGGTAGATTAATTTTTTATAAAAATTCTAATTTAAACATTTTTCAAAATATTTGTATTCTGATGATCTTAAAAGATGCAGAGAGTAATTTTGAATCAAAAAGCTCTTGGTAGTAAACATTCTAAAGGCATCGGTTTTCGAGTTATTTTAAATTTAAGCTCAATAAATTATTAATATTTCGGAAAATACACGTATTTTTTAATTTGTCCATGGTTCTCCAGCAAAAACCATACGTTCATTGGAATGCTTCATCAAAACTATACAATTCATTCTTTGACAACAAAACGATTGGGCGGACGGTTCTCAAGAAAAGAGTTAAATGTTCTAAGTGATATAAATATATATAAGAATCAAATATATGTTTTCGAGTTTTATTATCTTAGGAACATATTTTTTTAGGACATAGATATTTTACAGAACTAGTTTCACCTTATATTTCATATACATCATAAGTTTGCTCGAATGTTTTATAAAAATGTTTTATAAAATAACATGTTTGTCGTGCAACACTACCTACTTGTTTACTAATAATAACTGTTTGTAAAGTACGCAACCAATAACTACTGGGTCACCTATAATATCTGTTTTCGTATATAATACGATTGCACTTGTCCAGATGTGTAAGTAACAGTTTGCATTTTGTGAAGATGAATAAAGTGAAAATGGAATCAAGCTTACGCAAATTAAACGAAATGTATTGCAAAATTAAAAATATTGAACAGTCAAGCTCATTTTGATATGTCTTTATCAATTTGTGATTCGTGTAGTTATTAAAATGATAGTCAAGTCACCATTCATCCCTTCGTTGTTTACTTTTCAGAATCTGGAACACTTAAGAATATCAGCTTCATCATAATATCGAAAGTACTCCATCATGGTACTGTTGCGGTTCAGGTGTTCATTGCCAAATTAATGAGTTTTTTGAAAACAACAATAGAGTTGAAAAAAGCGATATTAATGTCTGATGGAGCTGCCTCACAATAAAAACATAGAAAAAACTTTGCAACAAAATATAACGTCGATGCAGAGTGGCATTTTTTGCGACTTCACATGGTAAAGGCCCATGCGATGCAATTGGTGGCATATTAAAACGAATGGCAGGAAATGCAAGTTTAGCTAAAGAACATGAACATCCCATTACAAGCGCAAAAGAATTGTATGATTGTAAAAAAAATTCATCAAAAATGTCATTTAGTTGGGTATCATTTAGTTGGGTAATAACTCGAAAACCGATGCCTTTAGAATGTTTACTACCAAGAGCTTTTCGATTCAAAATGACTCTCTGCATCTTTTAAGATCATCAGAATACAAATATTTTGAAAAATGTTTAAATTAGAATTTTTATAAAAAAATTAATCTACCATAAAAAAATTATTTTTCATTTCTCCATCCTGGATTTTTTTTTAAAAGTTGCGTTTTAACGTCAAATTTCTTTAAAAAAGATAAGAAAAAAATTCAACTCTTATTTTTAAATTGAAATTTAATGTTTATTTTTAATTTTTTTTGGTCAAAAAAAAATTTTTTTGTACAGTGTATATTTTTTTATGGTGCATTTTTAATTCCCTACAACTCATTCTCAGACAGTTTTTCTATACAACCAACGGTTTCTGGGCTACAATGCTTCGAATAAAACCTATGCCAAAAGGCATACGCCCTTTTAGAATGTAACTCATGGGTGTAAAAAATCTCTCCACCTGTGAAAAATGCTCAGTTTGCTAAGCCAAATACGTGTGCAAAGTTTCATTCAAATCAAAAATGGTCGATTAAGTTTTCGCGTATTTCCAGGCGATTTGAAATAATTTTGCTCATTACCATCTTTTTAAATAGTGCGAATCCGATCTCGTTTTACCTAATAAATAAATAAATGAATAAATATCAAAACCTAAATTCAGGCTTCTGCTATGTATCGATGTGTTAACACCGTAATGATAATTTGTAGGCAAAAACTTGGCTTCTCAATTATTTAACAATTTTACACATGATTATCTTTCAAAACATGAATATTAGGGTAAATAAAAAATGTAAAACATTTTACTGACAGTTGATTCACAGTTTAATTGATTTGCTTGTAACTAAATAATATGGATAACAAAAAAAACTAAATTGATTGTAGAAGAATGTGCCCTCAACCAGAACTTCAGAGCATATTTGTAGCAAATAAATGGCATTTTAATTCGATTTGCTTAGATTTGAAAATATATATGGTCTTTGAATATCTTTATTTTAGTACACTTGAAGCAATTAATTTTGAGTTATTCTCTTTTCAAATTTATAAACAAACTTTTTTATTTCTTATAAAAAGGTGTATTTTTTTTTCTTTTGGGAAAAAGTGTAGGAACCCAGAAATTTTAAATCAATCTTTTATTTCAAACCAAGCTTTCATTTTCTTGGCTTTTCATTTTTATAATGAAGTGAACATCAACTCTAACAGTGTTAACAATTAATTGATAACTTATTATAAGTTAAAACATTAAAACAAATTAATCAGGGCATTAATTCAAATTCGAAAATGAACATATTTCTAATGTTAGTTAGCAACCCTTACTCCAACTTACCCGGCCACGTACCCGGTGGCGAATGTGACTAACAGTGAGCTTTTCCCCGTTTCGTCCGCTTGCCCATTTTCCGAACAAGTACCCTACAACACCGGTTGCTCGGCATGATTTCTATCCAACAATAGGAAGATAGATTTTCTCTATTCTATGCACCCTCTGTTCGCCAAGAATCCGACCCTTTGCGTAGTCAGCTTGTCTCTGCACAATCCCTTAAGAGTATTGCTATGCGAAACTTTCTATTATTTATTCATTCATTTATCTTTCTGCTTGACTCAGATTGGCGCGAAAGAATTCCGTATGCATACCTTTTAAAGGGAAGAAGTCACAAGAATTTCACCGTTCTATGACGCGTACACTCGGGGGACTTGGACAGGAAAAATCTTCATGATTCAATGCAATTAGTAAAAAACTATCTTGAACTATTCTCGTTTGTTTTTCGTTGGCTAAATGCGGTGCTCCCCTGTCGCGCTTTCGGTAAGTTAAAAGACATCACTAGAACTAAAACTAAATTCTCGTTAATGTAACCATTATTGATAACCCACTTGTAATGCACATTCACAACAAGTGCACGGAAAAATTTAAATTAATAATTCAGAAATGTTTTAGCAATCAAATGGAGAATTTTCAACCGCTGGTTTCATTTGGCGCTAATTATTTAGCCAGTAATAAATTAGTAAATTGTGCAAATTGCATTAAAAATCGTAACCAAGCTCTTCATACCACCTCTCTGCACCATAAATTATGCGGTGCGGTTTGAATTACGAGCAACGGATTAACCGTAACCTGTTAGAATATGTATATATTTCTTCTCCCTCAACCATAAATCGCTTTCCCTGCACTGACATGTCACTACACAGTTGCACAGACTGGGACGGATTTAAACCTTGAAGCGGGGTTTCCAGGGCACAACTGGAAAACCCGACACGACTTTAAACTTCCGAAAAATTCCCGACGCGAATCTCAGTTACACCTTCGCAACCGGGGATGTGGTTGTACGGCAGTGGAATCAATTATTCAGCAGCAATTTCTTTCAAAAATCCGAAACGGAAAATAGCTTCCCTTTGGTGGAGGTATTTTTACTCTCCCCGCAAAGTGCATATGAGAATTCTTTTACCACCCGCTGCGTTGAATACTCATTGCACAGCGAATAAAATTGTGGTTCAACAACATTTCATCTTTTTTATTTCAATTTAAGGGAACTGTTTGAAGTAATCAAACAAAAAACTCATCAGTCTAAATCAACCAAACCCTCCCCCGTATTACTGCGAAGTGAATAACTCACATTCCGGCAATGTTCTCGACATTGAACTTCATTATATAAATGGATCATTATATAAATCCGTAGCTTTTCGCGCAATTTCCGCTTTCCCCCTCAATCTAGGGGAAGCGGGCGGCCGCTCTGTGGCCCTCCTGTTTCCGGAGCTTAATAATTTAATAGTTTGTTTTTAGACATTTTCATGAATAAACGAGTGTTTTTAGCTCCAGCGCGAAGCTAGCATTGATTTGCAGTGGAAAGAGGTACGAAAATGGTTTGTTTGGTAGGGGAAAATATCTAACGTCGAATCACTTATTTCGATGTTATTGAAGTTTGTTTTTAAAGGCATTACAAGTTAAAGTTTGTTTACATTTTCATGGCGATTGGTAACAATAACAAGAGGGTATGTTGTTATTCGGGGTTTTACTGCTAAAAAGGATTTCTGGTCAATACAACACTGAATAAAGCTGCTTCAGTGCGGTGTTGGGTTGATGTATTTTTTACTGCCCGGAAGGTGATTGAAAATTGAATAAACTGGATGGGTTTCAGTTTGACGAGACAGCCACTGGAGAGCTATGAAACACACTAGCGAGCTGACTTACAACTTTTTCAGAGGTTCAGCAGAATAATGTGGTGATGTAGCTGTTGTCACAAAAAGAACAGTGATTATTTATTCAAATGAAGGTTTGTACGCGTAACTGGGTTGCATACGTATGTAAGTATAAAGTGTGGACTAAATGTTTTATATAGTCTTCCTGTATCTGTTTTCACAAACCTCCCTCCCACTTACTGGGTTGGTTTTACCTGCCTCAAACCGCTATTATTATTGCTGATCTAATTCATCCTTGAAATTTTGAATATCTCTTCTTATTATGGTTGATGGACCGTATCATGATTAGGATTATAAAATTAATAGTTATGGTAGGTTTCTGATAGATGTTACCGGTTTTTTAAATCTGTTTAAATATTCAATATTTTTTTCGTAGTGGAGAACCACATTGGTATTCGCAAACAAAGGTCTCCTGCAACGACCTCAGTCTATGGAACAAAACACGGGAGAGAATGTTGTAAACGGTGTTGAGAAGGGTTGTGCCCCGATATTTACTACAGTCCAGACTGTGGCCTCTCTTGTAGATCGGACATATGAGACCCTCCAACCAGTCCGAGGATGATTCTTCATCGGACCACACGCTCAGCACACTCCGGTTTGTGATAAAGCTGTTCGCTCCCGACTTTGAAGAGTTCGGCTAGAATGCCGTCCTTACCAGCTGCCTTGCAGTTCTTCAGCTCCTTCACTACTATTTTCTCCTAGTCCATCGATGGTGGGTCCACAGCTTTGCCATCATCCTCAATCATCATCTTACTCCTTTCGACTACGCTGTTTTCTTTTCCATTCAACAACACACTGAAGTGTTTCTTCCAACGCCTGACCACCTCCGTTCTATTGGTAATCAGGTTTCCCTCCCTTTCGTTGCACATGGGCTGGCACGTTTCAGTTCCTGATTCCATTAGTTTTTTATAGAAGCTTCTCGCATCGTGCCTGGAGAAGCAACCCTTCGCCTCCGCAACAATACGCTCTCAATGCCTTCCGTCGATGGAGTCTTTTTTCAGCACCTCTAGCTTCCCGGTAGCCGTGGCTAGCATGTGAACTCTGGCGCGGTTCTTTTCATCCTTCGCTTGCTGGCACTCAGCGTCAAACCACTCGTTTGACGTGGCTGCCGCAGGTGTACCCAACACTTCTCCCGCTGTGGTACTGATTGTGCTGTGGATATGCCTCCACTGTTCATTCAGGTTACCTCCAACTTGATCCTCGATCCGCTCAACTGTATCCTCCTTGTCGTCCTGAATTTTAATATGTTGGACAACCGGGTGCGAAACTTGGATACCACGAGATAATGATCCGAGACAACGTTAGGTCGTCTGAACGACCTCAAATCAGTAACGTGTGAAAAGTGCCGAACATCAATCAGAACATGATTGATCTGAGAGCAGGCCTTCCCATTCGGGAGCATCCAGGTGTGCTTACGTATATTCCGACGTGCAAAATAAGTGCTACAGATAGCCATACCTCTGGCTGCAGCGAAATTGACAAGCCTCAGGCCGTTGTCGTTCGTAGTACAGTGGAGGCTTTGTTTACCAATCACGGGGCGGATAAAGTTCTAATGCACGACCTACGCATTAGCATCCCTGATGACGATTTTAGTGTCGTGTCCTGGGCACTCATCATACGTTTCAATACGGTTCAAACTCAAGTCCTCTTCTCCAACATCTGTCACCTACTATAAACCTTCTCTCAATCCTCGATCTCCCTCTCTCCTTTTCTCTCTCTCTTTTCATTAACCCGGATACTGCTATCTTGATGACAACAATTTCCTTCAGTTGCTAAATCTTGGGTGGCGTTGCATCAGGGTTGGGCACGGTTAGCGGTTTTTTAACGGTTTAAAAAAATCTTAGTGCGGACTATTTCGCCGTCTTTTGCCGTTGCGGTTATTCCGGTACATTTTGGATCTTATTTTTGTAAACTCATGCAGGTTGTTGCCGTCTTCTGGGATTTTCGATGGCCTCTTGGGAACCACGTCTAAAACCCCATCATCCGGTCTGTACGTTCCGGGGTGGGCTCCAAAACCCATTTTTGTTCCCAGATTGTCAACCGGCGGGAAGTCCACGGACCTCAACAATACATTTGTTTTTCTTTTGCAGATTATCGACGCCTAAATACTGGGTGATTCAATTTGTTTAAATTAGTATGTTTATTGAAGCTTAAATCAATGTTAAACATATAATAACAATATTTGGACAGCAAAATAAATTAACAGCTAACAACAATATTAAAGAGCCAACCACAAACAAAACAAATATTTGAAACCTACATAGGACACCGCACCGCACCAGTTTTGGCCATAGTATGTTATGTTAGAGTGATATTTGTTCTTCTTCCTTCGAAAAGTATGTAATTGAATCAGTTCAACGGTAAAATTGGATGAATTCGCCTATATTCTGCACTAACATTATGTTTAAATAATTGAATTTTGTTATTTTGTTTGAACATTTTCCTACTAAAAAACTAAAAACCTACTCTAGGCTCCCATTTTGGCCATTGCATTTCTAAATTGGCCACTTGGGGCTCCTATTTTGGCCAATTTGCGAAAAAGTTAGGTCACACGAATTTATTTTATAACTTGATTTCAACATCTAGATACCGTAATGCATCAAATTTCGAACACTTGAACTATGATGTAACTTTATGCACCAAAAAATCAACAAAAAATGAACTTTCTCATCGATCTTAAAAATATAGCATGTTGGTTATTTTATTGCTGTTGCAATTAACTGCTATTTATACAGATTCAAACACATTTTGTACACGAAAACAAGGAGAATTTGGAAATCGGCTTTGATTCAAACTCCGAATACTTCAACGTAATCGCTAAGAGATAGATAGGTAAACCGTCTGAATAATGACTGCCTCTTTTTCAACGCCTGTTTATTCCCCTGCAGTAAAGAATCATACATCACTGGGTGGAGGACATTCCAAGGAACGAAATGGTGTATAATAATCATGCTTTTTATTAAACTAGCTCTAATAATTCGATTTTTATTGCGAAGTGTTCGAAGTATGAGACTGTTCGAAGTTTGAATCAAAACGGTACATTTTGTCAGCAGAAAATATCAGTTATTAAACTAACTAAAAAGCCAGTATATGTTTTAATGATCCTTATTAATAAGCTTTCGCTTTTTGCTTTTTTCACATAGAAACTTATTCTTATTATTTGCTAACATTAACAACGGTAACTCGAGTGCCAATTACTATAGTCGCCAGGTTAAGAGTTAAGTAGCGTTAGTTTGCAGAACGGATTTTTTTAAGAAAGAGTGAGATAAAATACCATTCTCATCGCCTTACATCGAATAGCGGTGCTGTAGTAATACAATCTTTCTTATCCAAAACCAGTTTTGTGATTCCACATATCTCATGCGATATCTTACAATAGCAAACATTTCATGATTTGCATAAACGTTAATATGGAAACTGTTCCATTATTCATCTCAGCCCATATAATCATCTTATACAACATGAAAACACAATTAAAACCAGGAAAAACGCATATTTTCTTATTAAAACAATCTTCTAATCCATGGAATGAATTCTTCTTAGTTCACTCAAGATTTTTCATAAAGTAGAATCGTCAAAAACTCTAAATGACTTAGAAGCTCTAAATTTCATATAATAGTCGGGCATCTGCACTCGAAAACTTATTTATTTCAATCACCTATCTCAGAAAACAAAATCCGCGCATTGCTATAAACGGCTACAACAGGACTCGTTCAGCAGCCAACCAATGTTTTTTCATCACTAGCGGACCACTTTTTATTTTAATCACTAAACAAAAACATTCACCTTACAAAGAATACTTCAATCATTGAATTGTTCACCTCAAATTTCCAAATAAAAGCTTGAATTAGCAGAAATAGTGTAATCGCTCCATTATTCATCTCAAGAGCTAGGTGCACCTATATTCATCTTTTTTCTCCCATTTGTCCAATTTACCGTCAAATTTCTACAAGTTTTGAAATTAAATCTATTTGCTTCTCGATATTGTCAAGTGGTTGAAAGTTTTACGTTGAAAATATGGTAAAATTTGACGATAAATTTATCAAAAAGGCGTGAAGAAATGACTATAGGTACTGAGATGAATATAGGAGCGGTTACCCTATATGAAATGAGGTTTTACAAATCCTAAATTTTAACTGTATGTATTTTTATCTGTTTTCTCTGCGTTGAAGAAAATCAAAAGTTGCCCAATCAGTTTCTGTTACTACGAAAAAATCATACTGAAAATGTTGAATTATTCCGACATAATTGACATAAATCGACAGCACTGCATTAGGTACCTAGATTACAACAACTACAGCGGATATCTGGGGAACCTACTACGACGGTCTGTGGCTACGTTCATTCATGATAATGTGTTTCATTCATGATTAATAGTGTGATGAATATGGCGTCTTGAGAAGAATAATTGAGCAGTGATTTAAGTTTTTTATTGGTTTTTTATGGAAGTGTTGTGCAAAATGGTTTGTTTTACAAAATTCAGGATAAATCTAGCTAAGATCACTAAACATAAAATACTGGGAGATTCCATAAGAGCAGGTAAGCGTATTTTGTTTATTTGTTCAATGATTTCGTGAAAATTTGGTGTTCAATCCGTGCATTCTTCGTGAATTTCGGCTTAATGAGATGCATAATGGAACAAATACCCTACGTTACCATGGTTTTGTTTACATATGGCCAATATCAGGATTATGAATCATGGAATTGCATTGATATGTGGTTGATATGAATAGATCAATCACCGTTTTTTGAAGGTGTTGGTAATTTTGCTGGTGCAGAGAAAAATTATACCAAAATCTCCAATTTTTCAATCCATGTGCTGCAGTAAGTTGTGCGTGATGCTGGAAACAAAATTTGTTATAGAAATAGAGAAACATAGACAAACTTATGCTCTATAAAAAATAGCTAGCAAATTACCTAAGCGTTAGACTGGGAAGTATAATTAATTCCTTCATTAAAAATAAAATACGTATATTTATTTGCTACAGTTTGTTATAATTTTGTCAAATAATATCAGCAGTTTCAATATGAGACTTTGAAAAAGAAGTAATTTAAGATATTTTTTCACATTTATCGAATTAATTCTATCATGGCCAAAACTGGTGTAATAGCCTAAAACGGTGCTTCTACCCTACTACAAATTAAACAAATTTTTAATTGAGAGCGATCGGTAATAGATGTGGTACTTGAATGAAGTACCCGCAATAGGATCAACTGTCTGGAATTCACGTTCTCCCGTTTTCGGCCACCTCACTTTGTTCACCTTTTTTTTTTCTAAAAATGCACAACACTATTTTACCTATAACTTCGCCGAAGACAATATTTCAATCAAACAAACAGTTTTTGATATAAAATATTTTATTCATCAGTTATATTTTTGGATAAATTGCCCTTTTCATTAAAAAGGAAAAACTGTGAAAAGTTCCAGCAAAATCGGAAATGACATATTGAAAAAAAAAATATTTATTCTTTTTCTATGGAATGCTTCATCAAAATCAAGCGTTACGTTCGTTGTCAACTGCCACAACCGGTATTTCATATGCATCAGAAACAAAGATGGTCTGTGATGACTTCTTTGTTCCAATAAAAAACATTTTCGTTCCCGCACATAGCTTCCAGCTTCTGTATCCAAAATGCATTCATCCGCTGATCGGTTCTGTTTCTTACATACCAATAGTGTCTTCTTTCGAACGTTCCGAGAACTTTTATCATTCCTGAAGGCTTCCGACTGCGATTTCTGTCGACAATCCGACGCATAGGTCCTAAGACTTTTCCATGCATCTTTGGCTAATCACGCGTTCTGTACAAGGCTGTAATTGTACCTCTCAATGCTCAAGCAAATCGTCGCTAGAGCACACTCCGACAATTCATCGCTGATTTGAACGTTGTCCGGAGAATTAACAGCTTTCAGGTTCCTCTTTTATCATGACGCACAGTCCTCACGGCTTCGAAGCTTCTCCAACGGTTGTTGGGACACGCTACTTGGAATTCTCTGCTCACACGCCCTTGCTGGTTGATTCCGGTCGGAGCCAATGTTCGCTGGTTCACCAGAAACGTTGAACTGGTAATAATCCGTGTCCCGTTCTTCTTGCGGACATCTTGATTAAGCTTCCTGAAATCTTTGTGCGAAATTTTTTTTTCACTCTGCTTTTGTTAGCTACCTGTTGCTATGTAACAGTTTGCTCAGAGCGAAAGAACATGGGGTACGGAGGTACTTATTTCCCAATTGACCACCATGCGTCTCCATAATAATTGTTTGTTTATAAAAATATCACTTTTTGGAGCAACGATTTAAAAAACTTGAAAAGTGCGGTAAATATTCTAACCTAACCATTGACTAACCGATCGTTCCAAACTGTTTCATAGGGTTGTATGGTACACATATTTTCCGAAATACATGTTTTCAAATTGAAAACTGATTAAAAACGCTGGTTGTATTTTTGGCAAGTGTGGATATTTTTGGCCTCCTTTCAAAAAGCACATAAATTTACCTCGGAAATGGAACTTATTAATCCTTGTTATGCTGCTAAAAATAGGCATCATAACAGCTTCTCATCAAACTTTGGGAAAAGGTCATTCATAGTGTAGGAAACCTTTTTCTTGGTTTTGACATTAGTCTATCAGTTATTTGGCATGAAAATGATCTATGAAGGTTCGTGTAGATTCGACGTTAATTTCGTTCAAGTGACTATGTTGCCACTCTTACTTGTATCTTCATGTCTAAAACTATGTGTTATGAATTCTCCTTTTGATTAATTTCTTATCTGCTGTCTTCAGTCAGGTACCGTTATTGATGTCTCTCTTGTGAATACTTGTTTATTGATTTATAAACTCACAGTATACGAAACCATTAATTTCCTGTGCATAGCTAAAGTGAGTTAACAATCTTGATTCTCCCACCGGACTATGCATCCCCTCAACTGGCATACGTTTTAACACATCTTGAAACAAGATTGAATCCATCGTTGTAAAATCGGTAGTCGATGAACCTAACTCGATAGAAACACTGCTGGTGGTTCTCTTCCCAAGCATAACATGGGCAGAAATGTAATAAGTAATGAACGGTGTGGTGAACTACATCATCATCGTCAGGTCCTTAGCCTCTTTTGCTGTGTGCGCATAAGTTCCAGTACTGCGCTAACCCATTAGAGCTTGACTGAAAGCTGCAAATGATGCACTCCTTCACCTCTCAAGCACCATAAACTCAGATGGAGCCTGAGCCAGCATTGAAAACTTTTAAAAACTAGTCTGGAGCACGGAAAGTATATGCGTATTTTTTACCAGCCTTATAAATACATGAACCCAATCCAAAGCAATCATCGTACAGTCGAGCTGGCTAAAAGCAAGAGGTTATGCGGTCTAGTTTTATTCCTCATCAGGATTTATCATCCAGACTCGAACCAATGTTGAGGATGGTGAATAGGGGGTTTCTATCAAACAACGTAATGCGGTATCGATTTACCAGACGAAGACAGAGCCAATACCTACACCTACGGTGGGGGTTAAGTGCATGACACCCGGATGGGCGGATCTGGTTCACTAGTCATAACCGCTAACAAAGAAACAGCATTCCACATCCTTCCTGTGTTGCATCGACATTGTGTTCTGCTGTTACCAATTTAAAACAGTAGGTACATCCGAGTGGATTCATTTCAAATGCATGTGCATGGAAGCTATTCGTGTACAATTTTTTTTTCTTGCATTCTAGTCGACAAGATCTGTTTCAAATTGTACTGCCTGTCGCCTGTCGCTGATGCTCTGGGGGAATAGATTCACCCGGAAGCACATAATATGACCCACAATCTATGGATTGGAACCGAATAAAGTTTGTCCCGTCAAACGACGGAAGAGGCAGCATCAAGTAATTTCTACATTGGAAAACTGTCTATTTCCGATACTCACACTGGAGCTGGGGGCGGTTGTCACACTAACATGAGTCGGTTACTATCATTTGCACGATTGGTTTCCATTGTTGATCTGCAGTTTGTTCTATCAAAATATTTTTATTGTCAGCCGATCTATGATTATCAAACTCACCAGGAAAACAAACGAAATAATACAATAGCTGTAACATTGAAGCCGTAAACAAATCGATATAATCGTTTCGGATTAATAACCCAAAATCGCATTTCTTAGATTCTCGCACATATGACACAACTCCATGGAATGGCGGTATGGAATTCATTGTCCCTTTTACGACAAGATTTCGCTAAGAACCTTGATGTCGTGAATGAGCTTTTATGTTCGTTTTATTCACGTGCTTTACTCGGCTTCGCAAATCTACGTCGAGGAACGAACGAGTTCGAATTGTTTGGTAGGAAGCTTGGTTCGTATTAACAAGAGATAAAGCCGGTTATTAATAACGGTTGCTGATGAGAACCGTTTGATCACGGTTTGAGCTTCTATTGCAAGCGTTTAATAATAATGGTAAATGGCTGAATATTTATGAATCGTCGCCAAACATGCTGAAGTCCATTTATTGCTTTTTTTTTCACAAGCACAAAATGAAACTAGTATCTACGGCATTTTCAAGCAAAGAGTGATCTAAAAATACTCAAATATTTGATCGACCGTTTCTGATGTAAATAAAACTTTGCACGGCTTGGCAAATCAATTATTTTTGGCGAGAAAACACATCTAAATTATATTCTGTTTAAATCGCTATTTGAAATGCAAATGAATCCTTAATTTTCATGCATTCGATATACGTAGGACAGAAATAATATGTGACACCTGAAAAGCACAGGTCGCCGCTGTATGACGCTCCGAAATAAACCGAGTTGTACTAATTTGGTTACATACAAGTTCAAGTTATATTTACCTGCTCCACACTGGCTGCGATTTGATTACGATCGACTCGCTGCTCCGAATGTAAATGACAGTATTCTAATTAATTGAACCTGTCGATGACGATTCCTGTCGGTCGAACTGTTTAACATGGGACAGAAAGCGGTTGAGTGAGGTCGAAAATATTCACGACGAACGAGACTTCGGCAGAAACGGTGAGGCCCGCATTTCTACGGCACTCAATTGGATTTCACTGTGTTACTACGTCCGCTGCTGTGTTGAATTCCTCCCGGCGGGTCTCCGGGGTGCAGATCGGGTTACGGCTAGAGATAAACAATTAACACGTCAACATGCGGATACAACGTAGTGCGGACGTGGCAAGTTAGGCGGAACACTGGCACAAGCCTACGACCAGCCCGAAAGCGCGTTTATAATTAGTACATGGATTAATCGGTTTTGATTTGCATCTAAATGTACATAGCCCAACAGCGATGCTTTCCGGATTTTCCAACAGGTCAAACTAATTGACCAGGAGTACTGCAATGCATAAATTTACACTGGTAATTTCGGGAAGGGTTCCAAATCAAGAATGTATTAATTTTACCTTATTCAAAAACCTTCTTCGTACGTATGATACCGATCCCATTGCAAATTGAAGAAGAGGGAGAACTAACCCGCAAAACACTTTGCATTTCAAACCGCAGCACGTAACCGAAGGATGGAAACCGATTCACGATGGAGCAATTTTATTTTTCCTTTCATGGAAAGCAACATCTTGCCGTAAGTCTTTCTTCCCTACCCCATTAGGGAACGCTCTCGTTCAGCCTGGGCTATCATTCCGAATCAGCTGCACCATGTCCATGTTTAAGTCATTTTGGTTTAAACTTGTGGTTCTTCACTGCCAAAGTTGTCGCGCCCCAAACTTTTGTTCCTTATCATTTCTTTCCGCCAGCTGCCGACGGACGTAAGGAAAAAAACTCCCGAAAACATTATGTTCACATCCGCCAACAAATCGCATTTCGGAAGCGCTCTTGTGGTGGGAGGCATCAGAGCGAAAGACAACATCTAGGGGAAAGTAGGTAAAGACGGACACCCTAAGGTTTAATCTAAATAGTTACTTAGGTATTCTATCTAGATCGCAATAGTCATACAAATTAAAACTTAAGGTCATTTGTTTTCATAATCATTTTTGGTATTAGTGAACTTCCTCCAAGTTTTATGTGTTTTGGGTCTTCAAAAATGAGACTACAAATTGCTGTTTTTTGACATGGTTGGGAAAGACGGACACTTGGGGTGGGTAAGATGGACACTACGAAGGTAAAGGTGGACACTCACAAAAAGATGTAGTACGTTAAGTATTCTTTTGATTTATGTGTAAAGTGATGGCCATACATTACTCCACGTTATTAGAGTCCATCTATACATCACGTGAACAGTTTGAGAGGATGGGTTTCGATGAAGGCGAAAATTCTCCGCCCATATGGCCTGTTCTAACTGCTAAGTGATTAATATCTGCTGGTTTCTCTCGCGGGTGTACTTTGTGAACATCTGTAGTACACAACAGATGTTACATGTGAAAATTCTTGGAAAATCCGTGTGTCCATCTTTCCCTCCCTTAGTGTGTCCGTCTTGCCCGACCTGGTTGTAAATTTTTCAAACGATCGTAGCTCTTCATCGAAACATCGAAAATCTGCTGGATCTTCACTAGAAAACCGAGAAAGACTAATTAATCACTTTACTATTGTGAACGAATGAAAACACGTAAGTTTCACGAGGATTTCACTATTTTCCGTGGAATAAAAATTACATCAAATTGCGCGTTCACGAAAATATTCTTTGTTTTACTTACAAATTTGACAGTTTGCTTGCTGAAAACCGATAATGCAACTCAAAAGCATTAACACACTATAAAGAAGGTATTCGCATCACTCAACTATCATAATATATTCTAGTTAGTGAAATATTAAAAGTGTCCATCTTACCCGCAGTGTCCGTCTTTACCTACTTATCCCTACCACATTCTGCCAACGGCAAAGCCAAAGCAAATGATGAATGTATAACGATTTGACTCATGGTTTATTTCTTCGCCTCCTGTAATGGAGGGTGATCAGATTTGTCGATCAGATACGATTTTCCAATAGAGAAAATGCTGAGAACATTAGTATTAGGATCACAGTAACTTTTGGGAATTGGAAAATTGATTTCAATTTTCTTTCATATTCGCTCGATGTAGAAAAACATGTGACTCATCCTTTATTGAACCTTCCACTCGCTTCAGGCATATTTATTTTAGAAGGTGATCGAATATTCCAAAGATAAAAACTAAAAATAATTCAACCATCGTTGTCTGGGGTTGCTGCAGCACGCTGCATCCGACAGCTGACGGGGAATGAGAATGGCAATCCTGTTGAATAAAATATTAAAATTCGAATGTCTTCGGCTGTTTGCTTCACCCGGAAGAAATCAACGTCGGTTCGTATCGTCTGACTGCCTCGCATTTGTCAGGAAAACAGTTTCCTGTCACGCCGTCAGACTTTCGAATGAGTTGATAAGATTCATGTTCCTCAACTGTGATGCTTCCCGTAAGCGCAAAAAGGATAGCAGAGCGCACCAGATCGGTTGCACCGGCAGATTTCCACATAATAAAGGAACAGATAACCGTTCTGTGTACATGTAGAGGCAGTATACGTTTTGCGCCACTGCCGCATTGACGCCCTCAGCGTTGTTCAACGAGGCTCAACCGTAATCAGTTTGCTGCCAGATGCAGTTTTTCAACGCATTGAAGAAGATGCTGTTCCGAATTCGTTTTCGACTTCTACATTCAGGAAACCATCGTTCAATTGAATTTATTCGTGACCTGAAAGGTTGAGCGTGAGGTGAATTAGGTTGAATCTGAAGTTATAGGTCAACCCTAGGATAATCAAAACTAGTTTAAGTTTCATAAGATGAACAGATTTAAAATTATTATGCCAATTAAATTATTACGTAACTGACTTTCTCCTTCAACCCAGCTTACAAGTTTGTTTCAAAGTTCACGTATAAATTATTCCAAACATGATAGACAAAGTCGTGTTCAATGAATGTTAAAATATTGCATTTTCTTTCGGTCAGTAGCTCACGATTTATCAACACAAAATCTTCGGACGTAATTTCAGGATGCGAGTAGAAGTCACCAAATCATCAAATCTAAACATAATAAAAGGCAGCTCTGTCTGTCTGTCTGTCCGTCTGATCGATAAAGACTTGGAAACTACTGAGACGATCGGCGTGAAATTTTGTATATAGGAGTTTTAGGAGCCAAGAAATGTGACTAAGATAGTTCGAGACCACTCCCTCTTCTGTCCCTCTACAAATTAAGCACAAATGTCTGCACATCTCGAAATCTAACCAAGTAAATGGAACTAAATTTGGTATGTGGATGTTTTAAGGGGTGACAAATATGTCCATAATGGTTCCCTTATCTGGAAGACAGGGGTTCCATACAGACGAAACACAAATTTCTGCACATCTCGAGAGCCAACCAACTAAATGGAACAAAATTTTGCAGGTAAATACTTTTAGGGGTAACAAAGATGACCATAATGATTTGACATCCCTCCCTCTTCTACAAGGGAGGGGTCCCATACAAATGAAATACAAATTTCGCACAGCTCAAAAAAAAAACTAGTAAATACAACTAAATTTGACATGTGAATGTCTTTAGAGGTAGCAAATATGTCTATATTGGTTTGACGCCCCTTCCTCTTCTGGAAGGGAGGGGTTCTATACAAATGAAGCACAAATTTCTGCACATATCGAGAACTAATCAACTAAATGGAACCATATTTGGCAGGTGAATGTTTTTAGTGGCAACAAAAATACAAAATAATCGACATCAGGCAACATTTTGAATTGTAAGATGGCAACTTCCGGTTTCTGAAAAACAGCGGAAAGTGACCAAATACCACCCAATATGGGTATTTTCGGAATCGTAGTTATACCAGAATGACACCCAATAAGGGTGTTTCTCACAATAGAATGACGCTCAGAGACCAAAAATTATCCAAATACCATTTTGAAATCAAATATGGCGCCTACCGGTTTGGAAAAACAGCCTAAAATAACCAAATAGCATCCTATATGAGTATCTTCGGAACCAGAATGATGCAATGAGCTATCAATTGACGTCAAGCACCAAAAATATTGCAAGTAAAAATAAATTTGGGAATGGTATGCAGATTAGAGTTGCACCGAATAATAGGGCTGGGAAAAAGTTTTTTTTTTTGAAAATTTCCGAATATTTGGATTATAGAATTTGAACTCAAGCTTGTCTACGGTAATTCACTTTAATTCAAGAGTAATTTGGATTTTAATTTTTCTCATTTAATTATCATGTTCTGTAGAATATTCGGCTATCTGTTCAGCCGAATATTCGGCTGAGAAGACAGCCGAATATTCAACGAAACATGACGAGATGAGATAAGAAAAATTAAAAACCAAATTATTCTTGACTCAAAGTGAATTACCCTAAACAAGCTTAAGTTAAAACCATTATTCTGCAAACTGAAAAATTGGTACTTTCCACAAAAAAACTTTTTCCCAGCCTTAATATTCGGTGCAACGCTAGTGAAAATATTTCAGTTTAATTCTGCAAATCAATTCGTTAATTCTATACTTACAGTAAACTCGTTAATTTTCCCGTATTCAGTTGAGAACAAAATAAACACTTATGGAAATACAAATTTAAATTAAAATGAAAAAAAAAGACAAAATAAAACCAAAGCTGCAACAAAAAATAAAAAAAATAATAGCAAATATGTTTGCTTCGATTTTAAACGTATAACGGAGTCGAAAACCGACATGTCGACTAGCCCCCAGTACATTGATGTTCAGCATAGAAAAAAAAACGGTAGAGTAAATCGAACCTTGTGGTTAGATAAACTATCCAAAAAATGCAACATACACTGGTGCGGTTACACTCCGTAGGCAATTGATACTATCACAGGAAGTCGCGTCTATCATAAAAATGAAGCGCATATTTATGCAGAATCAACCATTTATCCCAGCCCAATAGCGGGACAAAAACTTGCAACCAGCATTCGCTCCATCAATGTCATCCCTGGTTGGGAAGCGAAACGGATGAAGAAAAAAACTCACCCGCATGAAATGCTCCTCCGAAAGATGCAATGAAAAATTCTACGCGGGTCCCATATGACCACCGTTAGCAGCACAAAAGCGTACAAACGGAAACGACAAACATGCATCCGGACGGTCATGCTGGTCAGGTTCTGCTTTTTAGATCAACACTGTGGGCGAATTGTGCCCTCTTCTACAGCCGCCGCCAACCCGCCGAAAACTTAACCCCAACGAAACTGGTACGTAGCGGCGCAGGTTTCCAGTCGAGCTGTTTGTAATTTTGGTGAGTCCGTATAAGTCCGATAGAAAAAGTTGGTTATTAGCATATTTGATGGCCACACAGAAGCTACTGGGTTCACGATTGTCCCTGTCAGCTGCTCGCCAGCGTGACCCAAATGCCAGGACAACTCCGGTTTCGGTTGTCCTTAGTGTGCAATGTAAGTGTTGTTGAAACGGAAAGTGCAGTCGTCATTCCTTGGAATACGGCGCTTAACGGGGACTAATGAAGTTGATCCTGCTGGAACCATCGCCGACACTTTCATGGTCAGCAGAGCGAGGAAGAAATTGTTTGCTGCTAAAGAAAGAATAATTTCAAATTTAACGAACGGTTCTGATAAAAGTGATGAAAACATGACGGTTGCAGTTGCTTGTATGTGTTATCGGTTGAATCAATTTGAAATACTCATCTATTTTTTTTTTTTTTTTTTTTTTTTTTTAATTAAATGTATGTACTTTTTAACATTTAACGGCGTGCGACACAACGTGAGTTAACCTTGTTCTAGAATAATTTTTTCGACGTAGAACTTCGTCGTACTTTTGTAGGGTGGCATGCTGTGGAACGTGTGATGAAAATGTACCTTTTTCGAATGCATATAATGCTACTGACACTAAACGTATTGTGACCACCAATGTCTTGATCTAAAGATAAAGGTTGTTTCAAACTGTGGTACAAGTTGCCATATCTTCGCAATACTAAAATAGTGAAAACTTGAGTTAAATCACTATTCCATGGTCATGGTGGAAAAGCACTGTTATTCTTCTTCAAATGGGGTAGTTTTTCTCTGGTATTCGGTATCGAAAAAGACTAATAATTCGGCATAGCAGAGCCCTATAAACGTTTTGCCTTACTCCAGGTAGTCGATTTAGATAACACCGTGTGAGTCCCAGGAAACGGTGGCCGTCACCTTTCCAGCAGATGGAACAGCCTTCGCCTTCTTCGGAACAGATTCATCGGCTAAATTTCAACTGTTCCTTGGTCTTTTTGTATACCAGTGGATCCATATTTCGTCGACGGTGACGAGACAGGTTGCGTTTAGACAGCGTCAAACACTGTTCTGAAATGGTCTCACGGTTGAGCTTCTGGTCCGGAGTAAGCAAACGCGGCACCCATTGCACCGATAGTTTTATCATGCCCAAATTTTAATGCAGGATATGACCTACGCCGTTACTTGAGATGCTGTATCAGCGATCTCGCGCACCTGTAATCGGCGGTGCCAAAGTCAAATTCAAAAATATCATAATCCTACGTAAACTTTCGATCGTGTTTCGAAAAGCACTCTCCGACTTCTTTGTTATTTCGTTAGAACGTAGTCTACACTTGCACGCAGAGGTTTGTAAACCATTTTTTAGAAAAAAAATCACAGAAGGGTTGTATGCAAGGCCACGACCGCAAGGTTGAAGTAGAATACTTTTACAAGAAAGATAACCCAGCTGCTTGCGGGTCAGTCATTTTTTCTAGTAAATAAACGTTGACTAATCAAATCAATCGAATTTTGCGCTTCAGCAAAGATTGACCATTTTCAATAATATAGTAAGTTGCTTGTCATGTTTGGGTCTTGATAATTTTTAAATTTTGGTTATGCGAAAAATTAATTTTAATGCAGATAATGAAAATTTTTCGGATGTCGTGCTCATGACTGAAGGAAAGGATAATTCAGTACGTTCTGAGACACGGGGATAAAGTAAAATTTATAACTTTTACAAATTTAAAAATGCAAATTAACTCAAGAGAAAATATTAACTCCAATCATCAGGTTTCTATTTCATCCTGAAAAGGACAATTTGTTGTTCAATTCAATATCGGATAAGATACTGATCACATCTTGGCGTTATCACTGACAGTGCGAATGAAGTATTCCTTATGATAAAATAAACAGTGAAAAGCTGATTTGAGGCAACTTTTCATTGAATGCATTTACTAGTGCCCGCTATCGCACAGAGACTACATTTCACTAAAGTGCCTCACTGCATCGATGCTGATACCCGCTGCAACTGCTACGCTATCCGTAGCCAGGCCACAGTTGTGGCCGCTATACGCTGTCATTGGTATCCGCTGTCCCTGCAACAGCTGACCCAGCAGGTATCGATGCTGAGATCCGCTGCAACTAGTGCCCTATCCATTGCTATGCCACAGCTGTGGTCGCTATCCGCTATCGCTAGTAACCACTGTACTACTATTGCTGCTGCTAAGAGAGGACTGCTGGCTCTGCAGGCTCTTATATAGGCTAAATAGCATATTTTCAATTGCAAGGTATATGATTCTATCGACCGTGCTTGGGAAGCAATCATACAACGACCAATCAGAAGTTGAATTTTTCGTTTTGACAAGGCTTGATTATTTTCAATATTACAATAGTTTAAATAATAAAATTACAATTATCTTCATTTGGGAAGAATTTTAGAAGATTTTCCAATCTATTGCTGCAAAAACAAAGGAAATCCAACGAATACTAACCGATTTATTAGCATTTGAAATTGGACATATTTTTCACTTTTTTCGGTCTTACATTTTCATTTCACATCCCTATGTAGCCGAACTTCCTGAGAGAAGTATTCTACTTCAAAAGAGGGGTCAGCGTTTCTCATAAAATAAGGAAAACAAGAGGGACTCGAATTTTACGCGTAAACAAAAACTAATTAACTTATTGGAAATAATCCCACGTGTGCGCTTTTAATTTGCGACAGCGAAGCTTTAAACAAATTGTTGTTAATCTGATTGCATAATTCTATTTTGTAAACGTTGCAATCTCATTATTTGCGTATTGTTTGCCAGAAATAAGATGGATGAGCAGAAATCTATATGTGGTTAAATAATTGACTTGTACACCGGAATTATACTACTAAGAGTCAATTCATCCATCAACCGGCACAAGACACAGTATTGTTTGGCCATTCTATTAATGACATTATCAATGTAAGACTAAAAAGTAATTTGTCATCGACGATTACTTTCATTTATGCGATCAATCGCATCACCATCAATTTCTACTTTGTACTTTGTCTAACTAATGTTTAATTTAGGTTGCATGAATTTTAACCAATTCGCTAGGTGATGTGAATCTTGAAGTGAAGTTAGAAGTGCTACAACATCAAGGGAATGCTCCGCTGCAATGAACAGAACAGTGTTACCAGCGAAAAAAAAAACAATATCACAGAACCGTAAAACTCGGTTCATGTCATTAAATAATAAAAAAAAATGGGCCCTAACACACTTCCTTGCGGTACACCAAGTGTATTAGCAATGAAATCCGAATCAAAATCATTAAAAACGAGCCTTCTGAGCTCTAGCACACAAATAGCTTTTAAACCTTGTGAATGCTGTGTCTACGATACGAGAGTCTACTGATAGGTAAATAAGGAAATGGGTTCACTATAAGTTAATATAGCCTATTTCAGCACTAAATTTTTACCGTTTCGTCAGAAATTATTAATTTTTCTCGTGATTCTGATGCAGATTAGGGTAAAACTATTTTGAATGGACCTCCTTTAGTGGATCGTTGGTCAGATTAGTCCAATTTATGCGAAAATTCGAAAGATTTTCCAAAAACTTTGAACGGAAAACATCTTATCTAGCTAGACGGCATAAGAAAAACAAACATTCGTAGAGTAAATTGGTCTATAGTGAAACCCTTAGCTTTATTAACCTATACTGGACCACCCGTCACTCAATTTCTCTTTACATAAAACGGAATTATTAAATGGTTGTAATACAAATTGGCTACGGTATATTAACCTATTGTGGAAGATGTCTAACCAATCTGCATCAAATTCATGAGAAACATTTATAAGTTCATGCAAAGATTTTATGTCGATTCATGTTAAGAAAAATTGAGCTATTCTAACTGGTAGTCCACTATACGTTAATAAAACGAAGTGGTCCACTAGAGGTTAATTTACCCTAGATTAGATGTTACCTGATGGAAGTTTACTTAAAATCCCTCTAATTTTTACATATGGTAAATTACCTTATAGTGGACCCCTTTATTCTATTAACTTACAATGGACCTGTTAGATTAATTCAATTTCAATTAACATAAATCGGAATTTGTAAATTTGTAATGCAGATTGGCTGGAGGTTTCCAGATAAAGGTAGGATAAATTAACCTATAGTGGACCTCTTTACTCTATTAACCTGTAGTGGACCTGTCAGATTAATTAAATTTTAATTACATGAATCGAAATTTATAAATAGGGTAAATTACCCTATAGAGGACCTCTTTACTTTATTAACCTATAGTGGACCACCTGTCAGATTAATTAAATTTCTCTTCACATAAATCGAAATTTGTAAATGTTTGTGATGTAGACCGGCTGGTCAAGATGTTCTCCGATGAAAGTTTGCTAGAAATCTCACGAGTTCTCGCATCAATTGAGTTTATCTGGCGAATGGTCCACTATAGGAAAACGGTCCACTATAGGTTAATTTACCCTATTTGTGATGCAGACAGGCTGGACAAGATGTTTTCCGATGGAAGTTTGCTGAAAATCCCTCGAGCTCTCGCATAAATTGAGTTAATCTGCTGGTAGGAAAACGGTCCACTATAGGTTAATTTACTCTATTCTGAAAAACTCTCAAGTTTTCTCATAAATTTAGTTGATCTGGAGGGTGGTGCACTATAGGAAAGGGGCTAATTTACTTTATATCAATAGAATAAACAGTTTTTCGTGAGGGTGGTCCACTCAAGGATGTGATCCATCTAAGGCTCTCAAGTTTTCTCATAAATTTAGTTGATCTGGAGGGTGGTGCACTATAGGAAAGGGGCTAATTTACTTTATATCAATAGAATAAACAGTTTTTCGTGAGGGTGGTCCACTCAAGGATGTGATCCATCTAAGGCAGTTATACCCTAGAGCTATTCAAAAGAAAAATTGAACAGTCTGTCTAATATCAACGTAGTGTAAATTAACCTATAGTGAACTCCTTTTCTTTAGTAGACCACTCACAAGATCACCTCAATATCTCTTAACATAGTAAATCAACTTATGGTGAACCCCTCTCCTATACTAGACCACTCAATTTCTCTTAACATAGGGTAAACTAACCTATAATGGACCCCTTTCCTATAGTGGACCACCCGTCAGATGAACTAAAAATTCTGCGAAAACGCGAGGGATTTTCAGGAAAATTCCATCGGGAAACATGTTATCCATCCAATTTGCATCATATAGGGTAAACTAACCTATAGTGGACCCCTTTCCTATAGTGGACCACCCGCCAGATGAACTAAAAATTCTGCGAAAACGCGTGGGATTTTCAGGAAAATTCCATCGGGAAACATGTTATCCATCCAATCTGCATCATATACATTTATAAAATTCGATGGATGTTAAGAGAAATGGAGCTAATCTGATTGGTGGTCCACTATGGGTTGATAAAATAAGGAGGTCCACTAAAGGTTGATTTACCCTACATTTATAAATTTCGATGGATGTTAAGAGAAATGGAGCTAATCTGATGGGTGGTCCACTATGGGTTAATAAATAAAGGGGGTCCACTATAGGTTAATTTACCCTAAATCGAAATTTTCTTAATGATTCTCCTGATTCTGACGCAGAATGCCTGAGGACGATGTTTCCCTATGGAATTTTTCTGAAAATTTCTCGAAATTTTTGCATAAATTGAGTTAATCTGGCGTGTGGTCCACTTTAGTTCAATTTACCCTAAATCGAAATATTTATATGTTTCTCGTGATTCTGATTCTGGAGTTTTCGTATAAATTGAATCAATTCCACTATAGAAATGGGGTTCACTGTAAGGTAATTTGCTCTATTTTCTCTTTCTAATTATATTGTCGAAAGACGTAATTCTACGTCAAAAATATTTCGATATTTTGAAACAGTAAAAGTGACAGTCCTCCTTACAAACATATTGAAAGGGCGCTCTAACATCTACATGATGGTGATGGTGATGAAACCTATCGCACCCTGGATGGCAACGACTGGCGGGGCACTTCGTATTTTACTTCCCCACGAAGGAAGTGAGCCTCGGGGTGAAGATTATTGCACACACCAAGTTCTCCAAGAAGGTGCTGCTGTGGTTGACAATCAGCGTGAAGGGATGTCCAAACCGCTCTTCTTTCGCTCCGGACGGGTGAACGGGGAAATTTATAGTACAAAGTGCCTGCCTTAAGTTGCATCGTTCATCAAGAAATACTATAATGCCAAAAACGCAGTGTTTTGGCCGAATCTGGCGTTGGTCCACTACTCGAAGTGATCGTTGGAAGTGTTGGAGCGGCTGAATATCGATGTGGTACCCAAGTTGGCGAGCCCGCCCAACGTCCCAAAGTAACGCCCCATGGAGGATTTCTGGGCAAACCTAAGGGCAAGATCTACTTCAACAATTTTGTCGCGCAAACTGAGGAGGAATTGATAAAAAAGCGAAGGAAGAACTTAAAACCATATCTACAGGCATGTTTTTGTCCGCCATGAAGGATGTTCTGGTTAACTGCCGCGAGACCGCCCTTGGCGTAGAATTTCTCGCGAGTAAGCTTACAAAATTATCTTTCATGGAAAATTTTTTACCACCATCCAAAAAATACCGCATACATTAGAAGACCTGTAAAAGTGTCTTCATGAAACACAGCTTCGTGTTAAGTAAAGCAGGTATTACACGAAGCAAATATTTGCTATTTTTGGTACGGATTTTATTTTGTGCAAATAAAAATCGTACCAAAAATAGCAAATATTCGCTTCGTCTAATACCTGCTTAAGTACCATGGAACGGGGTGAAATTGATCAATTTTTATAACAAGTACCAATTACCTAGCTTCATGTACATTTTTCCCGAAATAGTATAATTTTAAAACAAGTACTGGTAAGTGCTCCAGAAAACCTCTATGGCTATTGGTGAAATTTCTATCGTCTACTTCATGAAATAAATTAATAATTCTATAAGGTACTATGAGGTAAATTGGGGTGAAATTGATCACCATTGAAATCCTTACATTCTTTCGGCAATGTGCTTTTTTTCGATATACCAAAGATAAATAATGATTTCTGTACTGAAAAATATCATTTACAGCTAGTTTGGAAACGAAAATAGCGATATTTCAGGATAAAATTTGTTTATTTTGGTTCAAGAGCTGCTTGTTGCTAAATTTGCTCTTATTTGATCGTCGTTAGACCGATTTCAATTCGGTTTGTTGCACTAGCTCAAGAACTAGCTCTGAAATAAAAATCTTTGTGGTTTCCTGCGAATTCATCAGTATTTCTTTAATGGTATGGAATGATCATTGTTGAAAATTACAATTTTTGAGCTTTTATCAAACTTTACTCACTTCTCCAAATTTAACGTAATTAGCCCTCAACTAAGATTACTTTAAGTAAATTCAACACTTTTTTTGTTATTTGGAAACTTTTTGATCAAATTTGATTGATTTTTGACTGAGCTAGAAGATTTTTTCGAGAATATGAAAAATTGCACCGGGCATGCAAGGATTAACTTCGACAGGTATGTGAATCAGGCAAAAGTTGCGTTTAAGGACACGCTAACATTGCCTAGTGTTGTAAGATATATTTTGATTAGTATTT
The DNA here is from genome assembly GCF_029784165.1 of Wyeomyia smithii. Classification (NCBI taxonomy): domain Eukaryota; kingdom Metazoa; phylum Arthropoda; class Insecta; order Diptera; family Culicidae; genus Wyeomyia; species Wyeomyia smithii. Next base: position 56,590,790 of record NC_073695.1, on the reverse strand, counting down.
TTTATCACGAATTCTCAGTTGATCAATTTCACCCCACTGATCAATTTCACCCCATTCCACGGTGTATGTTTTCCGACGAATTTTTGTTCCTAGTTAAAAGGAAGGTATATCTATTAAACATTTGAATTTCGTAGTTTGCGGTACTGGCAGGTATTTGCTGTAGACTTTTGCAGCTACTTTTTTTTCCTGCCACATATAAACAGTATCGCATGTACTTATTCTCAAACTGGGTTAATAGTCTTCGGAAGTTTTACTGTACTAAAACAAAAAAAAGATTGCAAAAGAAATATGATTGAAAAACCCCCTGTTTTTCTTTGATGTATGACTATAGAGTGATGTTTAAGATTCGAGTAAAAGCAACCGAACTCAATCGAAATAAAAGTTGAATTCTGTTTGAAATAAGACAGTTTCCAAGAAAAAAACTAGTCATTCTGATTTCCTGCCGGGACACATTTCATATCGTCATCCTCTGGCATTAACCAGCGAACCACTTTCCGGCAGCCACCATTCTTCGTTGAGGCTAATAAAATATGCTCCATTTTCCCGAACTGCCACTACATTGTTGAGAGCCTTTCACCAGCTCTTTCTCGAGGAAACCTTTTCCCTGCCGTTACCTTCGTTACGTTGGTTGCTTGTAATAATGTATACGTGCGTAATTCACCCCATCAATCGCAGAAAACATGCGTTTCACCGTAGGACGACATACGCATGGGAATAAAAATTCGCTTCGTTACACCAACGAACGACTCCAATGACAGCGGCGGAGCTGGCTTCCGTGGGAAAAGCGCGAAATGCGTAATGACAATTTATGCGCTTGAACTACAGCAGCAGCGGCGAGCGGGACGCGGTCCGACCAAGTTGATACGATTTAGTACATCTGCAGTATTTACTTCCTCGTCGCTTCGGATCCGGTTGTCCGTCAGGGGGCTCTTACTGCGCGTGACAGTTGATGGAGATCAGGTTGGTGTTGTGGTGTGGTGAGAACCAGTTAGCGCTAAACGCCACCGAAGAGGCAACAACGAAAATCCTGTACCGTGGAATAGGTCTAAACATCTGCGTTCCCATGTGTAGATTTATAATGACACACAAAAAGTTCTACAATGGCATCGTTTTATCAAAATAAATTGAATCTTCTACTTCGAAAGACTTTTACATCCCCTTCCTTCAACCGAGTCGCGAGCGATAATGGTCGGGTCTGAGGAAATGTGTCTTGTCGTTTTCTTGCTTTAACTTCTAATAACTGTAGGGGCTGTTTTCGTGCCTCCTTCTCGAGGATGGCGAAAGTTTTGCCTCGCAGGAAGTAGGCATAAATCAGGGGGGCCAGTAAAAACATCGATGGTAATGAGAGAGCGGGTCCTTGCATGATGGGAGCACATGTGTTAACTGTCTATTAACTTTTGCGTGCTACTTGTGGCGGGCCGTCCATGGTCGTATCGTGTGTATGCTACAAACCATTCAATTAATCTAGAACATTTATGCTCCTGCTACCACAAGATTCGAGCTCATTTTCATTGAGATGTCATTAGTTACAGTCGGAGTATTTAAAAACTTCCTCTACCAGTGCTTCGTGACACAATGAGTTATGTGGAGTTGTTGGAAATTCAGCAGTCAGGACTCATTAAATTAAAACACTATATCACTATGTCAATAGTAATTTTAAAAAAGTTCTGGGCACTAGTTTTGGGAGTTTAATGAATGAAAAAATCGATCATAAATACTAAAAAAACTAAATTTCTGAGCCTGATTATGACTAGTTATAAAATAATCATTTAAAGACCCAATTAAATGTACGAATCTCAGTTAAATCTCGCATAAGTTTAACTTATCAGAAAAAGTATTTCAAACTTTTACCATGAAAACACTAAATAAAAACTTTCTTGTCAACAGCCTAGATGATTCGTACGAAAAAATCATTTTAAACAATTTGGGAAATGGTATTCCCATTGTTGAATGGACCAAACAGAGTGACTTGATTCGAACAAAACTGGAAATGCAAATTTCCGATACTTTCTCATGACTGTGATACGGTTGTAAACAAAAGCACTCGATACAAGTTCACTATCCCATACTATACAATAGTTACAAAAATCGAACGGCTGGAAAAACAACAGAAATTGGCCCAATGAAACACTCCATCAGTATTGTCAAGCCTATACAAACAGCCAAGCGCCCGACGTTAGAAGAAAGGTCGAAGACGATCTTGAGGAAGCACCCTCGATTGGAGTACGTTTTGCCTTACCGGGCTAGAACAATGGATGTTGGTGATGGGGTTGAACAAATATTTTTCGATGGGAAACTTAACAACCAACGTCGCCATTGACTGACTGCTTACATGCCATTGGCGAGTGGAATGGGGACGCTTGGTGTTCGGTAAGTGGTACCTTTGGCTGTGTTTTCCCACTGAACCGAGTTGAGAAAATCGCGTCAAAAGTAAACATTTACTTTGTCACCTAGCTTGAGTACCGGAGCGGAATACTGGAGGACTTCATCTACGACAATTCAATCAGTTTCGAATCCGATAAATTTACACAATTTGAATGTTCATCACCGGATGGATAGTGTTGACTCCTGGCATATTTTAGCACCCGAAGTAGAGTGGAATACCAACTCAAATTCATCAATTGATTATGCAAAGACTGTATGCAAATTGGCTTCGGTTGGAAGGTTAACACGTACAAACTTTGAGACAGGGAAGCTTCGTAGGTTTCTTGGTCGATAAATTTTTTCTGAAACATGCTCGAAAGCGACACAGTTATCGCTTAGCTGATTCTTTATTCAATTGGATCTCACAACCAGCCTCATATCTTGTTTCTGTTATAGAGAATATACTACTGGGGTTATATTTCCAGTGCATATGTGTAGTGAACTGATATCTCTTCCATCGTTTGTGAGCAGAAAATTTCCGGAAAGCATATAACACTGATCCCATTACTGCAATCGACATCCTGCAAACCGACTACATATTGATACAACTATCGAAATGCGAGAAAGCTGCTCTGCATAGTTTCTGTATTTCAATTTTCATTCAACAAGCTACTCAATATTGTCTGCCAGCGTTGCTGGTTTTGTGTAGCCAGAGAAGATGTTTTTTGTCACTCACATGCACGAGCGACTCGAAAGCTACGTGTATGAGATGGCATAAAAAAAGTTCTACTGAACGTCTTCATTGCAAGTTGAAGAATAGAATAGAGATCTTGAAAAATTTTACCCTGTATGAGTCAGTGTCATTGTTGGAGTTATTGTGCGCACAGCCTTTCAATCATGAATACAACATGGAACGTTACCTATAAAGGTTAGCAAAAATTATGTAATTACATAATACCTTCCGTTATTCTGCTAGGATAATTTTATAGTGATTGAATGCTCATTAGGGATTTATTCATTGGCATAGTGCAAATTATATTTGGCTTGTATCTAATTAAACTTGAAGTGAAAATTTGCCAATAAGATCAAAACCATGCATCGCCGTTTACAGTGTTTATGTGCTATCTCTTCTCAACGAATGAAATGTTGTATGGATTAAACGAGTGTGTGAAGGCATACATGCATGTTGCCACTGTACTTCCATTTAAAGAAAAGTCCAAAAACGATGAAAACAACTGGAAAATGAAGAGATGAAAGCTAAGTATACGTTTTGTCTTGTCTGTATTGTAAAGTGATATTTTGATGCTTGTTTCTAGTTTTACTTTATGTGAGAAAACAGATACAGAGAGATTTTGATTTCATCGTTGAAATTGTGTGCGCGGTATTTTTTTCCGCAGGGTTTCAATAACAAGTTTTATTTTTGTCCACAAAGTGTTAGTGTGGTTTGTGGAGTTTGGAGTATATGTTTCTCAGGAATCATATGCTTTGATTTTTTGATTGTTCTAGCTTTTGACCAGTTGTTTTACATAATTTGTTATATTTATGACTAGTTCGGCACTTTGTCAATAAATTCAAAAATATATTCAGGCTTATATGTATATTTGCTTTTATTAAATTGTTGAGGCTTTGGATGCATGGAACATTGCCAATTTTCATATTTATTAGGAGTATTAGGCGTACATTGTTAAGAGATAATCGACGTAAACGCCGAGTTCCTGCGCGTATGTGTCGGCCGGGAGGATTAAAGCGGTTGTTCGTAACGCTTCGGTGTAAACGCGTATTCAGCCCGGGCGAGTTTTGCTGATATATGGACTTCCGGCGTGTGGTGATTTCGCGAAGTGAACCCAGATATTTCATCATATCTTTCTCATCTTCATCAACGTTAAGTCGGAGACTGCTCGCGCGTTGCATCTAAATTATTACACCGGAAATCGAAGTCGATTTCGTTCAGTCGATAAATATCATTTCAACCCCCGCGTCGGTACCTTCCATGAGGTCGTATTATCTACAGATGGATCAACAACGCGCAATAGTTTTAGGTATAAAGAGCATCACCTTACGAGGTGATATACGGTAATTTTAAGTTGTCTCGGTTTAGTCAAAAATCCTGTATCCTCGCGTACGTTTTATTGTTGCGGTGTTACATTGTCAAACTAAATAAGTTCGAATCACATTATGAATATCGTGGCGGATGTAATAAACTTGTAGACGCGGCACTTGTTCTGAAGAACCCGACATTAGCGCATTAGCGCATCGTTTACCAAAACGAACCCTGCTGTATACCTTCCCCTTTATCCAACATCCCAGTGATTTCTCGTGGAAGTGCAGAGGTGTTCTCGGCTTCCAATAAAGCGAGTATCACGTCAACATATTCCTATACAAACTCCTTCTTTGACCTGCATTCGGATGCGGCCGGCGCTGGTATTGCCTAATATAAAGATTTAGGTCACCTGTTTTTACACATTGAGGATGCATGTTGGTCCCAAACATCATCTGTTGGTTCTTTGTGTAATTACAGCTGATCTGGCAATAACGGAGTAGCAACCGCGGGCGGTCAATCATGCTCATGCTCATGCTCAATACCTTCCGTTATTCTGCTAGCTCAGAAAGCGACCACTAGCATTGGTAGTGGTACGAACGAGGACTAAAAAGAAGTAAACAGTGTTGTAGACTATAACACAAACAGATAAATTACTAACAATAGAAAAAAATTCTGTCTGATATATGAAATATTTGTATTTAGTTTGTCTGTTTTGTGTATATTATACATATTTTATATTTTTTTTTTTCTTTTGGTTTATACGGTGTCTGTTAACTGTTTTCATGTATTTTGCATGTAAAATTTATATATTTTACCTCTTTGCTGTGACTACATGTCATGATTATCATATCTAGCTTTCAACAGGTCCCCAGTGCATAATCTAAATGAAATAGTGATGCTCGTGGTTTCCTTGAAACTGACAAGTCTCTACGGACGACAACTTCGTCTATATATTGTACAAATTACTGTTCCCGAAGAGTTTCAGGAAGCACTTTATTTTTCCACTTCCGAGAAGCATCAGCCAAAAAATCATTCATTCGCTTCCAGCAAACATGCCCTGGAACTGGAAATAGGCGAAGTTTAGCCTTAACGTTGGTTTCTTCGACCACAGCGATGCATGATGGGGTTTTTGTTAGCTTCTGTGTACGATATTTTGGTTTTTATTCCTATTCGTGGCCGGTGCTGTCGTATCAGTCAGGATCTTTTATGATTTCCTAGGTAGAGTAGATTCACACACCATTAATTTTCTAATGTCATTATATCTCTACCGTTTTATAGTTGGAGGGTTTTTTCATGTTATTTCACACAAGTGACGTGGTTATAGCATAATGTTCTAAATTATTTTTCACTCTATGTGCTAGTCGTTTCGAGTAACATGACGAGGCGAACTATTCCACGATAATGCCATTCTATCATATAACTATATGCAACTCAAAAAATATTTTTAGGCTCAACACAAAAAAAACAACCACACACAAGAGCAATAACTATGTGTTGAAACCATTGCTGCTCGTAATTGAAACGCTGAACAAATACAGCAGCCAATTGTATCCCATCTAAAACCGACAACAGTTTATCTTGCGGTTATTGGCGAATGGACGCCCGGTGACCAAATAATGTTATAAATCATTTGATCTCACTTCACGGTCAGAAAAGCCGCAACGTCAGGCATTTAACGAGTGACCAGCAGTATGGGCTCACAACAGTAAAGGGGACCGTATGCTTTGGTGCTAAACAAACGACCGACGCACATCCACACTAGTGTGGATATTGTCTACGTCAAGCAGAAGTTGTTTATATGCATAGATAGGACGTGTGAACGAATGGACCAAACCGATAAGGTCCTTCCTGAGCTCGTTTATTACATTCACGCTCCATAAGGTTAGGACAATGTTCGGTCAGTGGCAGTGGAATTAAGTTTCATGTGGGTTCCGAATTGCTGTTGTTATAACGCCTTGAGCCACATGTTTGTATGACTCTGAGAGATTGAAGGTGACATATCTAACCCAGACTACCGAAGTCGTTTAGCCAGGCAGTCTAGTGCAGCCTAATTGCAGACATGCTGTGAAATGGCATGCTGTACTGTTCTGTAATAGTTTACAAATTAAAAGGTAAATGTGTTTTTTTTTTCAATTTGTAGCATTCACTTAAACAGTCTGACGTCACATTTGTTATGCTGGGAAAATTGATATAAGACAAATGACTAAATGACTAACTCTGAATCTACGATGAGAAACACAACGAAATCTCAAACCTCTCTCTGAAATTTCCTAAAATGCATGTTGCTAGCGCACTTCAGAATTTCAGAAGCAAAAATTGAACATGTTGAATTGTTAAGTGCAATTGAGAACTATTTTCTAATCTTTTTGTACAGTTTTTGTCCATGGTTGATGTTCCTTTTTTTTTAAGTCACTTTTTTCGATTTTCGAGCTTACCAATCGTCGTTCAATCATACTGGTGAACATTTTTAACTGTCCTTTAAAACGCCAAATGACTTAAGTATAGGTTAGTAAAATTATCACAATTCCGATCTTCTTCTGAAAAAAAAAAAACCCTTGCACTTGTAAAAAAAGTTTAATTTTGTCTTGTGAATATTTTGGATAAAATCTCAAGACCATAGTCATTTTAATGAAAGCCTGGCAACACTGCTGAGCAGAATATGTCGCGAATAATGTGATCGTGGAAAACTTTAATTTTTGATAAGCTACCTCACCCGTGCGTACCTCGAGTTTACTCCAGATTAGTCAATGACCACAGTCTCGTGTGTGCCCGTGTTTGTTCCTGCGAAAACAACTGAAATCAACCGAAAAATATCGATTTTACTGTGAGCTCGCTGTGCCTGATTGGTGGCTATTGTTTGTTAGAACCAACTCCCCGCTCATGGACAGAGCATTCTTTCGTTTGAAGGCTAACAGCGAAATGCCGGGTGTTACGAAAAGTAGTGGAATCACCAAGCGGTTACGTTGCGACGATGATGGCACTGGCGATGCGGCTTCATCAAATACCCTAGATTCTATCGTACAATTGCTGCTTACTCAGTTTAATGAGACGAAGGAAAAGATCGACCAGCTGCAAACAAACATTGACGTCAAAATTGATGCCGTGAAAGTTGAGTTAGAGGAAAAGTTATCCCTTGTATCGTCAGATATCCAGTCGCTGAGATCTGATTGTGCTGAAAAAATTAATGACTGATGCAGTGTGCAGTTTGAAAAACAGAAACGAACTCATCATTAGTGGAATCCTCTTTCTGACGGGGGAAAATCTGGAAGTTATTTTTGCGGATATATGTAAACAGTTAGACCTGAAAGCATCAATAGTTCCTTTAGCTGACCTCTGGTGAATGAGTACTGGTAAGCAGTCGAATGGTAGTGAAAGCCTTATTGTTGCGCAGTTTGCTTTGCGGAACGCCCGTGATGACTTTTATGGTGCTTACCTTCGGACACGAAATTTGAATCTTTGGCACCTTGGCTTTGACCAAGGTTGTTAATACGATAGATTATATTCGATAATCGTCATCGCCGTTACCGATAATGTATGGTATCGTTATTGACGATGACGATAGCGTCTTCGAACATTAACGATATCGGCGATGACGATAGTCACTAGACGTTATCAGCTCACTAACGCCTTATGCCAGTTTCGTAAATCAGGCACGGGTCGAGGAAACGTTTTTTCACTTCGGAGGGTTGGAGACGAAACATCACTAGGCAACAGAAAGAAACTTTTCCTTATTTGTTTATGTTTCGCTTCTCATCAGGAAAATAAATGTCTCTGTTTTGATTATTTCAACTTATGAGGCCTTTTTTAAAGCACAAATTCGAATAGTAAGGTATGTAGCATTGTCATATTTGCATTTAAAATGCATCTAAATGATATATCTAATCGAGCAAAAGATGGTATTGCAGTGGTTGGTAATAAACAAACGTTATTGATTCGATACCGTCCAGTAGCTATCGTCTTTGACAATGACGATAATGTCTGAAGACGTAAGCGTCATCGTCGATAACGATAACAGACGGTATCGTTATCGGCGTTTACGATAAATTATCGATTAACAACCTTGCCTTTGACTTAGATAGACGTGTTTAAGTCAACGAAAATCTCACGGTTGCAGCACGCAAAATTAAGCAATCTGCTGTGCGACTCAAAACGAATGGTGATGTAGCGACTGTTTTCACCAAGCTGGGAGCAGTTAACCCGAAATTAGTTAATCATGCTTAAAGTTTGTTTTCAATTATTTATATGTGTTTAATGTATCAACGACGAATATTTGTATTATTGTTTATGTGTAACTATAATAAGACGAAAATTGTTAGTTTGAATGTATTAGTTGCCCTACAGCCCCTTGAAAAATGCTTCCTTAAGAGCCATGATCCAAACTAACAACGCAACAGCGAATATTCCTGGAGCAGTTATGAATACTGTGCTGCTCTCAGGAATGCTTAATCTAGTCCATGGTAATGCCCAAAGCCTTTGCGCAAGCAGGTTTGAAAAACTGGAAGAAACTAGGCTTGCACTTCAATACCATAAAATCTGCATCGCCTGTTTTACTGAAACTTGGTTGACCGATAATAAAACTAACAAATGTGTATCTATCCCGGGATACGCTGCGATCGTGGTTATAATCGTGGAGAAGGCATCGTTGTTTATTTTCGTTCTTACCTGCGCTGTAATAAATTATTCTGCACAGGTTTGACTGGTGACGCTGAGGATAAAACCGAATGCCTTGGCTTGGATGTTAACGTGAGCAACGAAAGGATCTTATTACTAGTTATATACAACCCGAGAATGATTGCTTTCGCTACATAGCTGACAAAATTCGGAGATCTAAATACTGACATGTTGCAATCAGGTCGAAAACAAAGCAGACTAGCATCGGTGTTTCAAACTTTCTCTTTGGACTGCATAGGTGAGGAGCCTACTTTTTCCACCACTCAGGTTGCTCTCAACTGGACTTATTCGTAACAAACGCTAGCCCGAAAATTCTTCGGTTTGGACAAGTTGGTTTCTCCGGACTCTCACAACATGATTTGATATTTGCTACACTGGATTTTAAGATAACCTGGACAGAGAAGAAAGTCACCTATCGGGACTACGTAAACTTTGATGTTGAAGCCGTCTCACGTGCTGTTTTGACTGTACCCTGGTCTGAGTACTTCGATATGACTGATGTTAATGAGCTCACCGATTTCTTCAACCACCATATAAAATCCATTCATGAACAGTATATCAGGCTTCGAGAAGTGCGTGCTCAGAAGAGACAGAATCCTTGGTTTAATGCTGATATTCGCAAATCTATTGTGGAAAGAGAACTTGCTTACAAGGACTGGCAACAATCTCCTCCACACCTGAATGATACAAAGCGCCAACAGTTTGCAACACTAAGGAACCGTACCACTTCATTAATACATCGAGCTAAAAAAACCTATCTGGATCATTTCCTGAACGTAGATCTCAACAGTAGTGACTTGTGGAGGCGCGTGAAAAGCCTTGGTGGTAGAAGTAAAACTAAGCATGAGCACTGCAGCTTTGATCCTGATGAAGTAAATGCAATGTTTATATCCAGCTGTGCAGCACCATCGTCAGCCTACCGGAAATATAACGACTTCCGCTGAAGCTTTTGGTTTTCGACATGTCGAAGCGTGGGCAGTAGTCAATGCAATCTGGGAGAGTAAATCAATTGCTGTTGGCTCCGATGGTATTCCACTGAAATTTATCAAGATTCTGCTTCCACTAATTATCGAACAAATCACATATTTATTCAATACCATCATAGATACTGGTATGTTCCCTGATACCTGGAAACAAATTATTGTACTGCCGCATAGAAAAAACCTCATCTGAATGCACTTTCAAACCTCAGACCAATCAGCATTTTATGCATCCTGTCGAAAATTTTCGAAAAGCTTATAGAACAGCAGATATCTGTCTACCTTAGAGAAAATGAATTGCTCTCCGAACAACAAGCAGGATTTCAAAGAGGACAAAGTGTAAAAACGGCTGTACTGAAAGTAACTGACGACCTTTATGGCACGTTGGATAAAAATGGCATTAGTTTAGTGTTGTTGCTGGATTTCTCGAAAGCATTTGATACTGTTTCTCACCATTTGCTCTGTAAAAAGCTAGTTACCCAGCTCAGTTTTTCTACCAAGGCTGTCAGTCTTGTTGGCTCTTATCTCACCAAACGTACACAATGTGTGTCATGTGCAGGTAAATTTTCACGTAGTGCGTAGCTATATTCTGGTATACCACAGGGATCCGTGCTTGGACTTTTGCTTTTCGGCTGTTACATAAACGACCTCCCCAATGTGCTTAAATATTGCTCGATTCAACTGTATGCTGACGATACTGTATACTCTCCAAACTGGTGTACCTGCAGCTGAAATTGTACGAAGGTTAACGAAGACCTTACCCGAATATCATCATGGTCCAAGAAAAATGGTTTGCTAATCAACAAAAGTATTGCAATGTGGATGAGAAAACGCAGGAATTATCGACTGGATCTGACTGCATTGCCACCAGTTATGATGGATGACCAGCCTATCAAGTATTCTACCAGCGCGATCAACTTGGAGTTAATGTTCCACACTGACGGAATGATCAACCAACAATGTGGCAAGATTTACGCGGCTTTGCGTACATTGCGTTGCAACACAACATCAGCGTCTACTACTATAAAGCTAAAGCTCTTCAAGGCATTAAGTCTGCCTCACTTCCTTTTTGACGACGCTATCCACGTGAAGCCTGGTGCATCTGCCATGCAAAGGTTACATGTGGCAGTGAACAGGTGTGTACGATATGTCTACGGACAGAGTAGATACTCTTCTGCTACCCATTTACAGAGGAATCTTTTAGGATGCCCTTTTAACGTCCTGTACAACCACCGCTCGTGCATATTCTTGCATAATCTCATCCCTTCGCAAGCTCCTGCATCTCTGTACCGAAAACTAAGTTTTCTCCGAGGACAACGTCAACAAAACTTGATGGTCCCTGTAAACATGACCTCAGGCTGCGCCAATTCGCTGATTGTGCATGGTGCGACAAATTGGAACTATCTACCTACCTCATTCGACGTGAAGAAAGCATTTTTCAAAAGGGGCTCATTATATTTTTGGAACCGTCAGTAAATGGTTAGATTTAAGATAATTATTAGAGTGTGACTACGTCGACATTCGGAGAAAGCAAATTAAAAAGGTTCGCCTTACGGTATTGGACAATAAACAATAAATAATAAATAAACAATAAAAATAAAATCACATAGTTATTTTAATAAAAGCTAGTGAATACTCAAGAACGATATTATGTACTCTGAATCTACGATTTTTTTTTCTATGTATGGATAGAAACATGTGATCTATTCCGATATTGCTCAATCGATGATGACAACCAATTTTTGCACGAGCAATAAGCAAAAATATTCCGTGAATATTGAAGAGTGATACATTATGTGGACTAGCTAGAGTGCTGCTTCAGTTAAAAACCTGAAACTGAAATACTGGACAAGGACAAGGATATGATTCGGAATATATGTTCGATAAGCGAGTAGCAGCAAGCAATTTTGGGTGTCGTTTTTAGAATTTCGTGAACGAACATATAGGGCAACACACCGTACACAGTTGAATCAGCTCTCCGCTGCTTTTCAACTATCGCAAGTATGTCCTCCATGTCTTGAATATTCAAAAAATGTATTTATTTATTAAATTAGCTATTTCAAATGATCGAATTGTAAAAAACATGCTAGAAACAGTAGAGCACTTGATTAAAGTGTTCATGACAGATTTCACACACTGTTTTTAATGTTGTGTAGCTGTCAAAGTCAATTTTGCAAGTTGGTCAATTTCGTATCAAAAGTCTAAACAATGACGAAAACCACAATAATATTTCGCAGTGCTGCTAGAACGTAGGTTTTCAAGCTGAATCGGGACGAATTCCAAATTTTTTATCATTGTTAACAGTTTGATGCCATAAAATTAAACAAAATCATAACAATTTGCACATTTCTACATGCTGGCGCAGCCTGCTGCTGTCAGTGCTGACAACACTGGGCGCAGAATTTGACGCACGCAGTTGACTTGAAACTATTAGCGATTTTCTTTTCCACAACTCATCAATTGCTCAGAGTTACTAATATGATACGAGCTAACAAATCTGAAGGTTATTCCACTGGAGCTGCTCTTTTAGACATAGAAAAAGCATTCGACAGTGTTTGGCATAAAGGTTTGATTGCGAAATTGCAAACTTTTAATTTTCCAATTTTCCTAATCAAAATTTCAAAAAATTATCTTACTGATCGAACTCTGCAGGTTGTCTATCAGAATTCAAAATCTGATAGATTTCCTGTCAGAGCAGGTGTGCCTCAAGGTTCAGTCTTGGGTCCAGTCCTGTACAACATATTCACTTCAGATCTTCCTGATTTGCCTCCAGGATGCACAAAGTCATTGTTCTGCGATGACACAAGCATTTCCGTAAAAGGAAAAAGTCTTCGTGTCATATGCAGTCGATTGCAGAAAAGTTTAGATATTTTTTCTTCCTACTTGCAAAAGTGGAAAATCTCTCCCAATGCTTCTAAAACTCAAATGATAATTTTTCCGCATAAGCCTAGGGCGTCTTTCCTCAAGCCAAACAATAATCACGTTGTCAAGATGAATGGGGTTATTTTAAGTTGGTCCGACAAGGTTAAGTACTTGGGACTAATTTATGATAAAAAACTTATTTTCAAAGAGCACATTGAGAGTATACAAGCCAAGTGCATCAAATATACGAGATGTTTATATCCTCTCATTAACAGGAATTCTAAACTTTGTTTAAAGAGCAAACTTTTGATTTACAAACAAATTTTTAGACCAGCAATGCTTTATGCTGTACCGATCTGGTCAAGTTGCTGTTCAACAAGGAAGAAAACGCTCCAAAGGATTCAGAATAAAATTCTGAAAATGATTTTGAAGCGTCCTCCTTGGTTTGGTACACTCGAATTACATAGACTTATTGGTGTTGAACCATTAGAAGCTATGTCAAATAAAATTATTAACAATTTTCGACAAAAATCGTTGCAATCCCCAATTGCTACGATAAGCTCTCTTTATAGCCAATAAGTTAGCAATTAAGTTAGTTGTAAGTTTACTTCCCCTTTTCTGACAAGTAGGTTTAAATCCCTACGAATGATAAGTCCTAATTGCGAAAGCAAACAAATCCTAACAATTAAAATTACAAATTTCTAACAGTGTTGAGAAGTCACCATTTGTGATTGGACACACATACTCATTATTTACTAATATTTATCATAAATACTTAAGCTACTAACAAATCCCCCCAAAAAAAAAAAAAAAAAAGCGATTTTCTTTATTCCACTGTGTGCGGGCAAAACTGCCGAGGAATGATAAAACGTCAACGCCATTTAAGACGCAAGTAAGAAAGAGATGCCAGATAATAGTTTACGAACCTAGCACGAGCGGTGGTGGGTTGAAGCTGACAATTTTTACAGTGCGCTTCGGGCAGCACGGCAGGTCAAAACTGAGTCAAAATCGAGCAAATAAAGAAGGGTTTTGACAGCAGTTAGTGCGCTTCCAGGTCAAAACGAGGTGAGCTGGTGGAAAAAAGAAATTCGTTATATGAAAAAGCTGCGAGGCGCTACACTTTTGAAGCAAGTTTTAGTTCTTTTTGGCCTATTTTTCGCGAAAGTTAGATACGATCGCCAGTGGAAAGAGAAAAGTATAAGTAGTTTGAGTGTGTCTCGTACGTGCTGGTATTCGTGGAAAATATTCTAGTGGCTACCGACGTGAAAATGTAAACAACACCGGGAGAGAAAAAATAGTGATGTGCAAGAGGGCAAGATAAAAACGTTTTGAAGCTTTCACGCTAAAACCAGAGGTGCAAATTTATTAAACTAGGTGCTCCGGTGCTGGGTTAGCATATCTACAATAAAAAATTGCTGGTTAATCGAATAATTTATGGTATTTAATGAGACACTCCCGAAATGCGGTAGTATGCAGGAGGAAGCTATCATTCCTCTTATGCTTGGATGCCGTCCCGATTCACGTTTAACTCTTTATTCGTGAAAGGTCAAAAAATATTTAACATTCTCGCAATTTTAAATTAGAGAAAAAAAAACAATAGTAGGGGAACTGCTCCATTAGAATGCACGGTTTAAACACCAAATTTTTACGAAATCATTGAACAAATAAACAAAATACGCTTACGTGCTCTTATGGAATCGTTTAGCACTGTATATTTAGTAAAATTGGCTAGATTTATCCTGAATTTTGGCAACTTTTGATTTTCTTCAAATCAGTTAAAACAGATGAAAATACATACAGTTGAAATTTAGGAATTGTAGAAATTCATTTAATATATTTGTGCTAATTCAAGCTTGTTTTAGGAAACTTGAGGTGAACATTTCAAAGATCAAAGTATTCGTAGTGTAGTGAGTGATTTAGTTTAGTGATTAAAATAAAAAGTGGTCTTTTTATTTTCAACTTTGGTTGGCTGCTCAACGAGTCCCGTTGTAGCCGTATAGAACAATGCGCGGATTTTGTTTCCTGAGGTAGGTGATTGAATTAAATGAGTTTCGAAACAGTGCAGATGCCTGACTATAATATCAAATTTAGTGCTTTTAAGTGCGTTTTTGAGGATTATACTTTATGAGGAATCTAAGTTGTGAACTAGGAAGAATCCATTCCATGGTTTAGCAGATTGGTTTAAGAAGAAAATATGTGTTTTTTCCTGTTTTCAATTGTGTTTTCACGTTTTATGAGATGAATAATGGAGCAGTTCCCCTAAATGTAACACTCACAGGGAAAATACTAGATTGTTATATTTCTTATCATCCCGGGTTTTTACTTTTTTTCTCATCGTGAAAATTATAGCACGGCAAATGCAAACTAACTATCGTTCTACGGTGCCGAGTTTATGAGATACATGTTGTTTTAAATTCCCACTTTGTTGGTGATAATTTCTCTCCGAATGAAATTATTACACAGCGAATTGGCACACCTACTATATTTTTCCGACGATGCATAAATTATCTGCTATCGTTGGCAATGTCCAAGTGAACCGGATTGAACCGGAGAAACTCTTTTAGGGTTTTACGGGACAGCTGGCGATTAAATTTTGTGTTCGTTTAATCATCCATAAATTTCTACTGCGGAAAAAAACGTTAAATTCCGAGATACCCAGCGTACCTTTTTGTATACGACAAGAAAAAAAATTTTCATTTACTGATTGTTAAATTTGTGCCTCTCACGACTGACATGCACTATTACAAAAATAATAATCCTTCTGAATAAAGTGTAACATTTCCAGGCACAACTTTTACTCTAAACATCAAAATCGCAGGCTTAAACTTCTTGTCTGTGCAGATATTTTTCACTCAGGCCAGCCTGCGGACTTGCCCGAACCCCCGTGGGCCAGTTTAAATAAATTAATTATGCAACAGAAAATTTTACGCCCGGTACTCCCTGCGGGTTGTTGTACTTATATACATCCCGGATGTGATTACTTTGCAGTGGCTACGAGTCATCATTTCCGTCTGAGCTTTCCGAGCTACTCTAATTTGCCACTCTCCAGCTAATGGCGTTGCGCTGGTTGATGTCGATGGCTACAACCTTTACGTACTTTAGCCAACCTTTGTTTTTCTTCCTCCTCGACAAGTTCAGACAGATGAAATTTAATTTTCGACTCGCGCGCGTTATGACCAGATATCCTCGGGGCAACTTGCTTTCAACACAATGCGGGGGAAATTAAATTACGAGCTTTAAAGTGAATTTCAACGCATTTATTTTTCATTCATTTAAAATAATTTTTCTGTCTGGTTTTGCAAGAAAGCTTCACTCTCGAAGTAAGCACGAACCACTGACCGACACAGTGAAGTCAAATCTACGAACTAGTTTCCGGAGCTGGTCGTCCAGATTCACACAAAGTGATGAATCCCCCCACTTGCTTTGTTCGACGGTAATTGGTTTGTTTGCAACCCACTCATCTGGCAGCTCAGAGTCGTTCTCCGAATCATTTCCCCCCGCGGGCGACACCAACTGGTACCAAGAGCCAAGCGCCGTAAAATGCATGTCGTTTGCGAAAGTCATAAAATTTGAACTGGAAATACTTGAGAATAGAGTTAACTCATAAAAACAAAAGTTGGAAATTGGCTTGGAAGCTGTTCTGCATTTCCAACCTAGATCGCAGCAAAAGAGAGAAGGGAGGGTAAACGAAATGACTTGGCAAAGAAACAATTGGTGCCTGGGGAGTATCCGTTGTGTTGTTACTTTGTTCCACAGAATCACTCACTGTGGAATATTGAGTTGTATTATTTATGTTTGAAGTCTTAAAATTTACGACACCCACTCGATTGCTATTAATTCGCTATACTATATAAGCTCGAGTTTTGCAAAACTAATTCAAAGTTCAAATGGGCAAGTGGGCAAGTGGGTTCTGAATAGCAATTAAATTTGGTAAGTTCTTATTCAGTTTTCTGTAATCAAGGTAGATAATAAAATAAATACCTCAGTATTTTATATATTTAACAGTAGAAAAATTCTACCCGCGTAGGTACTTATTATTTGTTACATAAGATTCAGTGAGATAACCTTCCTAACTAGGAAAGTCACTGAACATTCTAGAAGGCACGCCAATTTCGTAGCTGTAGCTTATTGAATGCTGGATATTCCAAAGGTCACACATTTTTTCACGCATACTGACGGTATGCAATTCATCATACTTGGGCAACAGATTTAAGCGGCATTCGAAGCATTTCATCCTTGGCGACGAAGTGGAAAGGAACACGATGATATATCTCGAGTGTATATCCTGCGGAGAGATGAAAAGAAGCACATACAGGTTACTTCAGGAGATTATAACCGAGGGCGTTTTGGCGGTCCGTTATGTGACAGGGCGTCATTCGAAGCTGAGGGTGGGTGTCTTGCGAATAGTTTCTGGTCCCCTGAAGTGCACGTGCTTGGCAAAACGATGCGCACCATGTGCACAAGGGCAATGCATCAAAGCGCTAGGCCAGATGCAAAGTTTTCACGTACCTGGCGTCTTCGTTTGTGCTTGCTCTCGAAGCTGGATCCTTACTGTCCTGTATTTGGAACAAGGTGAAAATTTTTCAAACATGTGTGTATGTCCACTTGAGAAGTGACCAGCAAATGTAAAAAAATGCTCATGGCATTAGTGTACGCTCCAGAACTAGTGAAAAACATTTTGCATTTATTTTAATGAAAATGATAAACATAAATTTCGTCAAACTAGACAATCGTGTGACCATTGACAAACATTTAAGCGAAAAATCTCCAAGAACAAACAAAATAGGAAAATTCAAAACTTTCTTATGATAAAGGTTGCACTGGTATCACAACTGGTATCAAATAAGGAATTAGCCCTCAGCGTTATTTACACCACTGAGATGAGGAAAAAATAATACCATAGCAACATACCCCTCATTTTCAAAACCCCTTGCATATAAACTCAAGTTAGCAGTGCAAAATTTCAGCAGCCCTTTGCAAACGCTAATAAAATAAAGGTACACTGATGTGATAGAAACATACCCCCTAGAGGAAAACCCTCTATACATATTTTCATAATGTACTACTCTACAGTTGAAAAAACTAAAGGCTGATTCACCGAAAGTTTCGAACTAATGGGAATGAGTTAATATCACGGTTTGTTCCAGCATTCCAGCTTCTATTGGAAGCTATCAGTTTTCATGGTGATTTTATCCCATCAATTATTGACATACCAAGATTAAGAGGAGCTCAACCCTTTTAAAACAATTTTATATATTTACATATATATCATATCGCCAAAACTTAATTTGTCTTCTGGAACACATTTAAATCCATAAAATGATCCTTACTTGGATTTTGCATTTGGAATTTTGGAATTTGCATAGGGCATATAGTCGCTAGTCACTAGCCCGAAAATTTTGTGAACTGCCAGGAGACAGTTCGCACAGAGAGATGAAGAAGAATAATAATTTGCATTAAAAATTACAAAAATGACCGATTCAAATATTTTCAAGTTGTTGAACCCTGAATGTATAACTGAATATTTTATAAATAATCAATAACGAACAATTTTCACTAAAAAACCTCCTTTTAATGAGAAAAAGTTAACTCTTTAAACAAAGTTTAGAATTCCTGTCAATGAGCGGATATAAACATCTCGTATATTTGATGCAATGTGCTCTTTGAAAATAAGGTTTTATCGTAAATTAGACCTCAGTACTTAAGGGGTAATCCACCAAAATAAATATTTCGTCTATTTTTATTGGCTTAAATGATGCTGAAACTATCCTATAATCAAAATCTACATTTCCCAAGTACTGATCTAAACTCAAAATTCGTTTACATCAATTTTTACCGAACCACTTTTATGCTCCAAAATAGCATTTTTCGTTTATTTTGGCGATGCTCGTTTTATTTTAAATTAAGAGGTTTTGTAAACTAGTAAAAGTTACCTACGATCGATTTTGTGTTTCAAATTTGAAGTATAGAGGTCGCTGCATCAAGTTTTGACCGTTACAGCGTCTTTACAGCGCGTGCTTACTCACAATTTCTTTTTGCTTAGTCGATCAGCCGTTCTCGTTGTATACGTTCTTTGTTTGAGTTTTTCTATACTTTTTAACTGTGACTTATATTCAAAAGTACTCAAATATGAGTGACAAGTTTGAGAGGAGGGGTGTTACAATTTTGTTTTTAACTTTTTTATATTACAGAATGTATTCATTTGTACGTGGCTAATCAGTGATGTTCTATTTGAGCAGTTTTGGTCTGAGGTGTCTGCGTAAACATAGAGATGCCGAGTCTTCGTTTTAGTGTCTCCAGCCGGGTGTATCATTCTCTTTCAGTTTGTGACAGAAATTGTATTCTAGCAAATAGATAAAAGAAATCAAATTTTAATGCCAGCATTTTTTATAAACCCGGATAGCTGTGTCATGTACTGGAGATTACCGCTTCCCAGAATGTCTCTAACGGGTACGTTCGGTTGTTTTCCTCGGGCCCGAAGGGAATCTATTAGCTCAGACCTAACACCACAGTATTCGGTACACGACCAAACAACATGCTCGATGTCATGGTAGCCATCGCCACAAACGCAGTGATTACTGTCTACAAGCCCTATACGAAAGAGATGCGTGTTCAACGTATAGTGATTGGACATCAGTCTGGACATCACGCGAATGAAGTCCCGACCTTCATCCAACCCCTTGAACCATGCTTTCGTCGATACCCTAGGAAAAATGGAATGAAGCCACCGTCCCAGTTCATCTGAGTTCCTGCCAACTGTTGAGTGTTCTCTGACGCAAAATGCTATAAAATTCATCATAAGCAATTGGTCTTACATAAATATCGCCATCAATAGCACCCACCTTAGCTGAAGCGTCAGCCTTTTTATTGCCCGGAATGGAACAATGAGAAGGGACCCACGCTAAGGTAACCCGGTAATTTTTATCTGTTAAAGCACTTAAAAACCGCCGTATTTCCCCCAGGAAATACGGGGTGTGCTTCACAGTCTTCATCGATCGCAGAGCCTCAATGGCACTGAGACTGTATGTGAAGATGAAGTAGTGGTCTATGGGCAGGGTTTCGATGATCCCAAGAGAGTACTGAATGGCAGCAAGTTCTGCGACGTACACGGAAGCAGGAGCATCGAGTTTGTAGGAGGCGGTAAAATTTTCGTGAAAAACACCGAAGCCAGTGGACTCATCTAGATTAGATCCGTCAGTGTAAAACCTTTTATCATAACTAACATGTTTAAACTTATTGGAAAAAAATTTAGGGATCTCTTGGGGTCGCAATTGATCCGGGATACCAGAAATGTCTTGTTTCATGGTGGTGTCGAAGAATATATCATTATTAGAAGTATCTAAAAGTGCGACATTGGAGGAATCGTATGAAGAAGGATTAATATCTTGAGCCATATAGTCAAAATATAAAGTCATAAATCTGGATTGAGATTGAAGGTCGACCAACCTTTCGAAATTTTCAATTACTAATGGGTTCATAACTGTGCATCGAATTAGCAACCGGTAAGAGAGATTCCAAAAACGATGTTTCAACGGAAGAATACCCGCTAGCACTTCAAGACTCATCGTATGGGTCGACTGCATGCAACCTAAGGCAATACGCAAACAACGATACTGTATTCGTTCCAGTTTGATCAAATGTGTGTTTGCTGCGGAGCGGAAGCAGAAACACCCGTACTCAATTACAGACAATATCGTTGTTTGGTAAAGCCTTAGAAGGACTCCTGGGTGGGCTCCCCACCAGGTTCCGGTAATCGTACGAAGAAAATTATTCCTCTCTTGGCATTTTTGTGTCAGATACCTAATATGACAAGCCCAGGTGCATTTAGAGTCGAACCAGACCCCGAGATATTTAGCGACTAAAACCTGAGAGATCGTTTTACCCGTTAGTAGGAGCTGCAGCTGAGCTGGATTATGCTTCCTAGAAAAAACGACCAGCTCAGTTTTCTCCGGAGAGAATTCGATACCCAGCTTAAGAGCCCATTCAGACAAATTGTCTAAGGTATCTTGCAATGGTCCTTGCAGATCGCTAGCCTCGCTACCAGTAATGGATACAACGCTCTCGTCTGCAAGTTGCCTTAGCGTGCATGAATTTGCAAGACATTCATCGATGTCATTGACGTAAAAATTATATAAGAGAGGACTTAAACATGAACCCTGGGGAAGACCCATGTAACTAATTCGGGAAGTTGTCGAATCGCCATGTGAGAAATACATATGCTTTTCTGACAACAAATTGAGCAAAAAGTTATTCAAATTTGGTGAAAGTCCCTGCGAATGAAGTTTCGCGCTTAAAACTTCTACAGAGACAGAGTCAAAAGCCCCCTTAATATCCATGAACGCAGAAGTCATTTGCTCTTTTCGAGCAAAGGCTAGTTGAATTTCAGTAGAAGCAACGCTAGGCAATCGTTCGTCCCTTTGCCCCGGCGAAAGCCAAATTGAGTATCTGAAAGTAAACCGTTTGTTTCGACCCATTTGTCTAACCGTAAGAGGATCATTTTCTCCATTAATTTCCGGAGGCAAGAGAGCATCGCAATCGGCCTATATGAATTGTGATCAGAGACAGGTTTCCCGGGTTTTCGAATAGCAATGACTTTTTCCTCCCTCCAGTCATGCGGAACAATATTTAGCTCAAGAAACTTGTTGAACAAATTCAACAAGCGTCTTTTTGCAGAGTCGGGTAGATTCTTCAACAGGTTGAATTTTATTCTATCTAACCCTGGAGCCTTATTGTTGCACGACAGGAGAGCCATTGAAAATTCCAACATCGAAAATGGAGGCTCTTCCGTAGTTACTAATAACGCGTCGCGAAAGGTTTTCTGTTCCGGTACAGAGTCTGGACAGACCTTTTTGGCAAAATCGAGTATCCAGCGATCTGAATAATCCTCGCTTTCATTCGAAACGTCACGGTTCCGCATGCGCCTGGCGGTATCCCAAAGAGTGCTCATCGCTGTTTCCCTCGACAACGCGTTTACGAACCGCCGCCAGTACCCGCGTTTTTTCGCCTTTACTAAGCTCTTCATCTGCCTGCCCAGTGCCTCGTACTTTCAAAGCAGGTTGACAGTGCCGTACTCCCGGTAGTCCTTATACGCCGCGGACCTTCGCACGTACAGCTCAGAGCACTCTTTGTCCCACCATTTGATGGGAGGGCGCTGTCTAATCGTTACCCCGGGTATCGGTTTCGTCTGAGCTTGAGTCGCGGCGTCGATTATCAAGCCAGCTAAGAACGCGTATTCTTCCTCCGGAGGAAGTTCCTCGTGAGTCTCGATAGATTGCGCTATAATAGACTCATAACACTTCCAATCAATATTACGTGTAAGGTCGTAGGAAATATTGATTGGATTCGGGGGAGTTGAACCATTAGCAATTGATATAACGATTGGAAGATGATCACTACCGTGGGGATCGTTGATTACTTTCCACTGGCAATCTAACGCGAGTGATGTCGAGCAGAGGGATAGGTCAAGCACGCTTTCACGTGCTGGAGGATTAGGTACGCGTGTCGCTTCCCCAGTATTCAAAACTGTCATATTGAAGTCGTCGATCAAGTTACAGATTAAAGAAGATCGGTTATCGTCGTACAGCGACCCCCATAGCGAACAGTGAGAGTTAAAATCTCCCAAAATCAAAAAAGGTGCGGGAAGCAATTCTGCTATATCAAGGAGTTGCTTCTGTTCAATCCGCGCGGATGGGGGAATATATAACGAAACAAGGCAAAGATCTTTTCCTTTCATATTCGTTTGAATGGCAACAACTTCAATATTCGAGATCGAGGGGAGGTCGATTCTGAAAAAAGAATAGCACTTTTTGATCCCTAAAACTACCGTGTGAGTCTCGATCTCGACGAATGATGTTGAAATCGTGGAAATTAAGTTGGTCATTTGAACTGAGAAAAGTTTCACAGAGCGCGAACGCATCACAATTGTATGTGTTTATCAAATGTGAAAATAAATCGAATTTGGGGATGATACTTCTGCAGTTCCACTGTAACACAGTGACAAAATTCCTAACCTCTTTCGACGTATTAGTCATCGAAAGATACGATAGCTGAAATGAGGGGCCAAGTTGCTGTGAGTTGTTTCAAATAGGTTTTCACTGTAGGGAGAAAGGCAAGAAGAATGTTTTGAAGGGGATCTGGTATGTTGAATGTTTTAAATGATGACACCCCGTTAGGCATATAGACGCGAGGCATACGGACGCGAGGCATAGTACGCTAGGCATAATGGACGGCAGGCATACGGACACGAGGCATATGGACGCGAGGCCGAATAGACGCAAGGCCGAATGGACGCGAGGCCGAATGGACGCGAGGCCGAATGGACGCGAGGCCGAATGGACGCGAGGCCGAATGGACGCGAGGCCGAATGGACGCGAGGCCGAATGGACGCGAGGCCGAATGGACGCGAGGCCGAATGGACGCGAGGCCGAATGGACGCGAGGCCGAATGGACGCGAGGCCGAATGGATACAAGGCCGAAAGGACACAAGGCCAAAGGGAAGTGATGTGGAATATGTTATCATCGACATCATCTACACAGCATTCGATAACATGTATTTCGCTTCAAAGTGTCATTTATAAAGCAGTACACTCGCGGCCTTCGGCCGACTCGCTGTTCGAGCGAATGCTGTCCTTACTCGCTACCGCTTAACTAAGGGAAGAAAACTCTGTTTGAGTAGACCTAGCAAACCAGTAAATCAGTCGTTTGGGTGCGAGAGGCCGCCGCTTCCGATGGCGGGTCGGCGGCCGGCTCGGACTGCGGAAACCACGGCGGCTTAGTGCCGCCTCGTTTCCTTGCCCTCGATTATGCGTCTTCGCCGCATGATTTCAAGAAAGGTATTATACCCAACTTAAACTCTGTAGGAATATAATAACACCTGAACTACATTATTGGATCTCATGCGATCGTACAACATCGCATTCGGCCTCGCGTCCATTCGGCCTTGCGTCCATTCGGCCTCGCGTCCATTCGGCCTCGCGTCCATTCGGCCTCGCGTCCATTCGGCCTCGCGTCCGTTATGCCTTTTGGCAGGCATTCTTTGTTGTCTTATTGGTCATTCCGCTAGGGGTTGTCTTACGACCTTTGCGAGAAAGATTAGGAGAGTTGAGCATTCTCCTCTTCCTAGATCCCTCTGGCAAGGCATAAGAACACCCTTCGACGGGATCGTCAGATGTACCCTCATCGGTTGGCAAAAAGGAAAAGATGTTTCCTGTCGAGGGTGGCTCAGCCCTCTTAAGCATTTCTGCAAAAGAGCGCTTTGATCGTTCCTTAAGGGAACGCTTATTTTTTTCCTCGCGCTGTTTGTACGCGGGACACGCCGAAAGGTCATGCCGAGTTCCCTCGCAGTAAAGACACTTTTCAGTATCCTCACTGCAAGCGGTCTCAGCATGATTGCCTCCGCACTTGCTGCAGCGTGCCTTGTTGCAGCAGTAGGTGGCTGTATGACCTAACTGCTTGCAGTTTTGGCAATGCATGACCCGCGGTACAAACAGGCGTACAGGCAGACGAACCCTGTCCAAAGAGATGTAGTTCGGCAGTGCGGATCCGGCGAATGTTACACGGAAGGAATCCGAAGGGAGGAATTTCTTCTTCCCTTCTTCGATGGATACTGAATGTAATTGCTTGACATCCAGTATCTTTACATCTTGAATCAGGGGGTTCTTGAAGCAGCCAACCCCGTGACGCAAAATGTCATCGACCGTGAGGCTTCCTTCGGTAACCACACCGTCGATCTCCACGTCCTTGGCAGGGATGTACACGCGGTACTCCCTTGTAAAGAGCTCGTAGCTAGCAATTCCGTTTGCTTGCTTCAAGCTACTCACGACAACTCGCAGTTTGTTCGGCCTCACCTTCGTAATCTCGGTTACGGCCGAAAACTGTTTTGCCAGGTCCTTGCCTATTTGTATAATGTTAAGAGGCTTCTTTATGGGCCTAAAGTAAACTACGAACGGACCTTTCGAAGCATCTGGGTAAGCTTTCACCCGTGTTGCCGGTACCCTTGGTACGGGGCTAGGTAGCGGGGAAGGTAGAGGGGAATTGATGGGGGAGATCTCAATCTCTTCCCCATTTGTTTCCACATCCAGGAATAGTTGCACCTGCATGTCGTCCATTTTGCGGGAGCGTTACGCTCTACCACACACAAACGATAAATATTCGAATGTGGGGGGTGGGGGGATCAAGTAGTTGATATTAAATTTTAAAAACAATTTTTCAAACTACAATGGATCAAAATAAAAAAAGTAATAATAATAATAATAATTTTAACAATAATAATAATAATAATAACAATAATAATAATAATAATTATAATAATAACAATAATAATAATAATATTAATAATAATGATAAAAGTGAATACTTCACCGAACGTCTAAGTCACGACCTCACGGCTAATAGTTGGATTAATCGAGTGTCTCCGCAGAACAAACAATGACGATCCAGCTTCGTGTTGTGACACAGTGGCCGTATCTTACACTCGACCTTATAGATGCCACTTGTAGTTGACTTCCACTCGCTCGATGGTATGATGGTCCGTGCTGCTAGCGGGGTAACAGCGGTGCGGGAGAATTATTCTTGCTTATATATCAGCTGCGTATCAGATCACTGGCGGGGTAGCCTGCCCCTACCAGTGTGCAGAAGATGTTTCTGCCGATATATTGCAGGCTATTGTTATCGCACACAAGAACTAATCGAAAAAAAAACACCCGTACGATAACTCGTGTATTGTTATTTTGCGAATCAAACGGAGATAAACAATTTGCGTCTAATCAAGACGAAAGCAAAACAACGAATGATCAATTAGTTAATTTTTTATAGTTTTGATTAGAAAAATGAGAAAATTAAAAGTTGCAACTTCGCAATCAAGCCCTTATGCCAAACACTGTCGAATGCTTTTTCTATGTCTAAAAGAGCAGCTCCAGTGGAATAACCTTCAGATTTGTTAGCTCGTATCATATCAGTAACTCGGACCAATTGATGAGTAGTGGAATGCCCATGGCGAATTCCAAACTGTTCATCTGCAAAAATCGGATTTTCATTGATGTGTGACATCATCCTGTTAAGATAAATTCGATTACTTATTGAAGAAAGCAAACTGATTGGTCGATAACTTGAAACCTCAGCTGGATTCTTATCCGGCTTTAAAATAAAAGTAATTTTCGCATTTTTCCATAATTTGGGAAAATATGCAATTTTAGAACAGCAATTGCAAATTTCAACCATTGTGCTCTCAGAAAGATGTTTGATTAAAATGTCAAAGATCCCATCATCACCAGGTGCTTTCATATTTTTTGAAATTTTTAACAATTGATTTATTCTCATTCAAGTTAGTTTCAATTATGTCTACATAAGGCGGGGGCCTAGCGTGGTTGGTAACGTCTCCGCCAACAACGCTCGACGCCTGGGTTCGAATTCCAACGCCGACATAGGTGTCGATGGTTGTGGGGTGGCGTTATCCACTCACAACCAACCCAACTGG
Source organism: Wyeomyia smithii (assembly GCF_029784165.1). Lineage (NCBI taxonomy): Eukaryota > Metazoa > Arthropoda > Insecta > Diptera > Culicidae > Wyeomyia > Wyeomyia smithii. Next base: position 56,564,398 of record NC_073695.1, on the reverse strand, counting down.
TCTAGATACTATTCTAGCCGACACCGGGAGATTTTCTGAGGCGAAAATTCTCTGGGATCACGCCTTCCATCGCATGAGGAAGTAAAGCCGCTGGCGCCGCGCCGGTCCGTTAATCAACACGTCGTAAGTTAGGGTACTGGGTGGAGTCACCTCCCTGGGCGTCGGTGATTGGCACAACAAAAGTGGCAGAACTAGACCGACGGAAAATAAGCGAGAATAAAAAAAAATTATGTCTTCAGGTAAAAAAATTTGGGAAGAAATTAAATCAAATTGACGTGGGACTTCATTTTCAATTGAGGTTACAAAATTTAAATTTGAATTATGAACACTCTCGAATCGCTGAGCAAGTCTTTGAGCCTTTTGTTAATTGGATACAAGAAAACATTCACTATCTTTTAAAACTGGAATTTAGCATTGAAGGTTTCTTAAGCATCTTCGACAGCTTCCAAAAAATTTTTGAATATGGTTTAAATTTTTCAACTTTAGTCTCAAAATTTTGATTGTTCAGAGGAGCAAATCTATGTTTAACCTCTTTCTGTAAATCTTTATAAATAGTTCGACAAACAGGGTCACGAGAACGTTGATATTGACGTCTGCGGATATTTTTCAAACGAATTAGAAGTTGAAGATTTTCGTCAATTACTGGTAGATCAAATTTCACTTGAGCCTTTGGAACAGAATCATTCCTGGCATTAATATACACATTTTAATACTTCCAAAGCGGAATAAATATTCACTTCGCTCCGCAAATCCAGCTCATAATTTAAATTACTCTTAATATGAGTTTTATATCATTCCCAATTAGCCTTGTGATAATTGAAAACAGAACTCATAGGATTTAAAACTAATTCATGTGATATGGAAAAAGTTATTGAAAGATGGTCAGAATCAAAATCAGCATATGTGATCAATTCACTACATACATGACTTTGATCTGTTAGTACCAAATCGATTGTTGATGGATTTCTTGCAGAAGAAAAACATGTAGGACTATTCGGAGATAAAATAGAATAGTATCCTGAGGAACAATCATTGAATAAAATTTTGCCATTAGAATTACTTTCAGAATTATTCCATGATCGATGTTTACCGTTGAAATTGCCGATTATAAAAATATTTTGAACGATATCTGGTGAGTTTTTATAAATCATCTTTAAAATAATGTTTGTGCTCGCATGTGCATTGGAATGGTAAATACGCTGCGGTAATAAATGAATTGCCAAATTCAGTTTGAACTTCAATTCCCAAAGCTTCAATAACTTTCGTCTCAAGATGGGGAGGAACACGATATTTGATTCGGCGATGAATAACAATTGCAACTCCACCGCCGGAACCCAGAATTCGTTCATATCTATGAACCACGCAATTGGGATCATATTTTAATTTAATGTTAGGCTTCAAAAATGTTTCAGTAATTAATTGAAATGTGCACATTCTTTACTGTTAAAAAATTAAAAAGCTCATTCTCATCCAATTTCAACTATTTTTGCCTTGTGGTTTTTGTTTCATTCGAATTATTTGCGTAGGGGCTATACCAAGTAATTCTATTAAAGTATGTACCTTTCAAGACAACCTTGAACGGCTTGACGTTCTTGTCACATAGGAGAAAATTTTTATATCTTGTCAGTTAAATACCGAACGAGACTATTATGGCCTTTTATTGACTCTGGTAATAAGCGGTATTCCAGATGGACTCGAGGTGCGATGCTGGCCTAACAAGCCAGTCATCGTAGCTTCCAGTCTCGGCTAGTGTCAAAAGGATCGTAGCGCTAGCCCCGCAACTGTCATGTACACTAAACAGTTGGATGCGAAGTCTGTGTATAAATAAACAGAAGGTCGAGTTCCGAATCGGAAGGTAGCACCGAGGCTTTGCTTTTTTAAGAGCGGCATTCGCCTCTACAGTCAATTTCATAGGTAACTTTCCGAAGAAATAGTTACCACCAAGGATGGAAAAAATCGTATCGCATAACAATCATTCGGGTATAATTTCTGAACGTGCTATTCATAAGCTTTCAATCCTAGCAAACCATCGCTATTAAAAGTAGCTTTTTTTTCTGATGATTTTGTTTCAGTATTGCCTGCTTTAGGCTTTAGGAGCGAGCAACATATAGCGAATGTTTCACGAAAGAATCGTAAACGATTGCACTCAAGCGATCGCAACGATTCTTTCAAATGTTGGTTGCTCGTAGGCGGAATTCGGCTACTCCACGTCATGCTTTCACCGTGATATGCCACGAAGATTCTTGGTGATTTCAAATATCACATGCTAATGCACCAGGCTACCATTTCCGTAAGCATTGATGATACCTACTTGCTCCGGTAAGCAAACAGTTGAACGCAATCTAACGTTCATTCGGATTCATAATTTTGTATCACTGGCGATAATCTCAAAGCGTCTCGCGATACTGTTGAATGCAAGTGAACTGGGATACAATAAATACTATCATGTTTGAATCATTCAGTCTCCTTCTATGGTATTCGGAACTCTTAGAAGCGAAAAACAATCAGCAGCGTTTCTATGGAAAACTTGTACGCGAGTGGAAATACCTGAACGATACCTGATGAATCAAAGAACACATTTGCATGGAATATTGCTAGTGAGTGAATTTTCCATGCTTGGTTACCACAATAGGTGGAACTTTTTCCTCTTTAAAATAAATTACTTTTTGTATAGATTCATTAGCAATAACTCTCATTTCACCGACTTCTTGCTCAGGCAAAATATCAAACATATTTTCGCTGCATACACTCGAATTGTCCGAAAGAGAATACTCTATCTTTCTCCTCGTAGTGATGCGCGGTTTCTTTTTTCACCCTATTATTTCAGGTGGAACGAAAAAAGTTAAAAACAAATGTTAAATTCTAAAACAAGTAGTCTTGAAAAAGACTGATGTGAACTAACTTTCAGATAGTATTCAAAAGACGCACTGACAAAACACAAACTTTGAAGCTATAGGCAGTCAAAGACCAGTCCACAAGCAACCGAAAACACGTCTGATCTGTAGGACAGTCCGAGACGCGTGTATTAGTTTGTTCGTTGTACGCATACATTGTAGAGAAAAAGTATGACAAGAGCTGCCAAGCATAATTTTTACATACATCGTCATACAGTATGCCAACGTTGATGATTTCAAAGACTTCACATGCGTTTTGAAATCACATCACCATCTGTGAAATGCGTTAGAGAATAACACAAACATTTGCTTTTTGCAAGCGAATGCACCAACGAGAAAATAACGCACAAATCCCTTCACGCAACTCTTTTGGACCTGTTTGAAAATACGAACCTCGTGCCCATCCAAAACAACATTCGCATCCCCGGCAACTCTGGTCACACGGTATTACAGGTCGGACTCGTTTATCCGGAACATCAAAAAAAAATTCATTCCGGATAATCGAGTTTTCCGGATAATCGAATCACAAAAAAATACTGAAATTTCGCGATTAACGAACATAAAATAAATATTTTTTTTCTTCATTTTACTTGTATGCAGTGGGGTAACCAGAAGTTATTTCTGAGACGAAAAGGGGTAACATTTTAAGAAGCAAAAAACATAAATTGGACATTGATTATTTTCACTCAATTCGAACATGTCCCAAACATGCCGGAAGTGACTTAAATGGTAACAAATATGCCATAAGGGATGGTACAGGAAAAATTTCAGAATGAAAATTGAAAACGGACACCAAAAAAATAAAATTCCGGATAATCGAGTCTAAAATTCCGGATAATCGAATTCCGGATAATCGAGTTTCCGGATAATCGAGTCTCCGGATAATCGAGTCCGACCTGTATACGTAATCCATTTCAAGCAAATACTGGGGAACGAAACATTGGACAATTAGCCATATAAATTCTTTTTTTTTGTAAGGACCGTGGACATTAAACAACCCTCCCCCCCTTGTTGTCCACGTGGTAAGTGGATGGCCCCTTAGACATTCGAGGCTGACCGGTAAGATTCTGCTTATGTGTGAATAAAGGAGACAAAAATGCCCCTTATCGTTGCATTGTCTCGATAACACATGCATTGTGGTTCTTGGTTGTATGTTCTCCTACAGAAGCACATACAAGCGTGTAGCCGTCAAATACTTTGTTACTTTTTGGTTATTACCTTTTGTGTCTAATGTGCGGTCATAAGACACAAAAAGACATAAAATGTTGCTCAAAAGTAACAATATATTCCCCGTTTGTGTTGGGTGCAGGATTGCAGCTCTCGACGAAAGCTGACAATCATCGTGAATTAGCTCACATACATTTGTCCATGGTTCCTGGATTAACGCAACATCCAGTTTGCTCTCTGTGAGTCTCTTCCAAAGTATAACGGTTGCTCCCTTTACGTGGTGCAGATTCACTTGAACCCATTTGATATATCTATCGTTCATTGCTTCTGCTTGGATTTCCGCATCGTTTTAGTGGTCTTTGTTTCCCAATGTTTGCTATACGGTTGTCAGAGTTTGGATTTTCATTTGATCGCAGTTTAATCCTCCTGTAATTTACATTTTGTGTGGTACAATCGATTTGCTTGCCTGGGATTTGGCTTTGAACGTTCATGTTCGTTTCAGCATCGCCAGTTTCCTTGTGGATTTTTACGATAATGGGAGCGCTCGTGAGATCTGATCCCTCACTAGTTGGATTGTTTTGCTCTTTTGATTCAGTTGTTTCCACCTGAACTTTTTTCTTGAGCTTCAGCCTCAGTTGGGCAGATCCAAGTTTATAATCCAGTAGGATCCTACGCTCGAAAAGTCCGAGTGCTTACAGGGCGGCCTTTGGATAATCATCGTTCATAACTGTATTCGCTTAACTAAATCATATGCCGCCTTGAAGTCCATAAACCGATAGTGAGTCTGCAAGTTTACTTCTCTGAACTTGCTAATGTTTTGAACATTTGGTCCGTTGTAGATCGCCCTCCCGCAATAATGTCACACGATTTGATGCTACAATCGTACAAGCACGGGTCCGGTTTTTGTCATCTATCACCTGGTAACACTTCGCATCAAACTACGTATTACGTATGGTTCCTGCGGTCGATGATGTTTTTGAATGTGTACCTACAGCCCCGGATTTGAAAAGTATCTGACGCAGGATGGACTTTTTGTCCATTGTAAATGACCGCTTCCCAACAACCGGTCAGTCGGCCCTTTCTGTAAATTAAGCATAGGAGTCTGTTTGAGCCAGTCTGCAGGAAACCTACCTTTAAATGCTAACTCCCGACTTTAAAAAAATCATTTTCGCATTTCATAATTACGAACACTGTCTGTGGTGCAGAATTTAAATATCGAGATGTTTGAGGAATAAACAATATGATAATATCTAGAAAACAAAAAAATCTGAAGATTGAGTTAATATGCTTTTCACTTCAAGGGCATAGAATATTATTTGAACTTTGATGAAAAATTTGAGTTTTCAAGTTTTCAAACATGTTTGCTTACACAAATGTATAACTCAAGATATTCGATATTACCGGAATGTTAAGAATATGTGATGTCTTCGAAAAAAGTTCACCAATTAGGATGAAAACTTTGTTATTATGGGCTTAATTGAAAACATTTGAGCCTACATAAATTGATTTCCAATAGGCTTTTTTCATAAGAATATACTAAGCGTGTGTAGAAAGCAATTTTACCTCCAGTACACAAACAATCATATCATACCCACACGGTTTTGAATTGATATTTTACCTTCACACAGTCAATATAAAAGACCTAATATTGCTTCCCAGAGCCCAACCAGTAACTAGCGAGGCTCCGTCGCGTGCCACACGCACAGAAGCAAGTCAGAAACTCGTCGGACGACTCTGGTTCAAATCGACCGCCACTGGATTTAAGCAATGGCCCCACGCTTAGTCGACGGTCAATGCCGCAGAGAATACACCTGATCAGCCGCACGATTAATGTAGTCGAAACTTATTCATTCAAGACTAGCCTTTAATGGAGGGGATATCTTTTAAAATTTTTATGAAATCAATATTTTTCTTTATATTTTGTATTGAACTTTTTCTAACAAAATCTGTATATCTGCTTTAAAAGAGCAAATTCGGTTGTTTTTATGCCTATCTACAAAGGTAAGAAACATACAAAAATGAACAATTTATTACATCTCTTCTGGTGCCAGCGGCACACTTTGCTATGAATAAATTACGTTCACACCACTTGGAATAGATCGCAAATTTACGAAGAATACGAAAGCGACATAAGCTTCCTCCCATCACACAACCAACTGTTCGGGCATAAAACATCGGCAGGAAGCTCCTTGGCCGGCCGACCGACAGACACCCATCACCCTTCTTCCGACGAATGCTGGAGTCAGCCGAAAGAAAAACATCCCTTTTATCGCCTTTTATTGAGTGTTTTGATTCACAGAGGAAACACATCCATAAACATCTTCCCTCACCATCAGCCACGACGGCCTTTTCTCTATTCAATTGTACGAACTCATCCGGAGGACGCCCTTCTTTCATTCCGGTCAATGGGTATTGTGTGGTCCGGTACTGTCTGAGTAGTGATATCAACACCAACTCAGGACTGCAACAAATCTGCTTGATGGCCGAAATGGCGTGATGTTCTACAATATAAATTAGGAGTAAATTAGTCCTGCCGGCACTACCGATATACAGCCAATGGAAGGAAACCCATTACGGTACGCATTTCGGTACGATTCCGCCCGGCGGCGGTGCTTTGGATTTTCTTCTTCGATTCGATTCGATTTTGTTTACTTTCGAACTTTTCCGACAAAAAGAAGGATCTTTTGTTGGTTCTGTTTGCCATTTGGGTTGTTATCTTGACTCATTATTCTCAATCAACCCAGCAAATGAAGTTTGCAAATATTGGCCATTTTTTAAATTATCTGTGAAAAGGAAAACACTTGTCGTGTCATTCTACATAACATTGAACTTTAAAACAATAAAAAGGAAAAGTTATGAACAAACTAAGTTGTGATTCTGTACACAGATATACACCTGCGAAACACGCTTCTTCAAAGACAAAAAATGGTGATAATATTAGTATGAATACGATGACGTTACGAACATTTCGGGGAGAGGAATAAACTGTTGAAACGGAAATGAAATGAATTTTTCTTGGAGCCATTTTGTAAATCAATAATGCGTGATGTTTTGCAAATATTCTATAGTTTCCATCGGCCAATGGCTTGGAAAAACACATGTACGGTTTCTTGGTAACAAAACTCGTATGATGTTACAGCAGCATTGATTTTGCTGTTCAGTACAACCAACTAGATATGTTTCGAATAAGTACAATACAGTTGTTTGATGTGAGATTTAATACATTGCGAGCTCGCTAAGAATATTCGTAGTTATGTCATCTCCGTTCTAATCGACTATCGCTAAAAACTCATCATCATGTATACTTGCATGTTTTGCAAATATTTTATAGTTTCCATCGGTCAATGACTTGAACTATTTGATTCGGAAACATACTTTCCTAAAAATATATGAACAGAGTCTTTTTTTAACAAAGGATACTTGGTATTAAAACTCGAGCATTGATTTTGCAGCGAAAGCTTCCGTCTGTTCGGTACGACCAACTATTCCGTACCAAAAACCAACGAAAAACGAAAGACCTCTTGTTGGTTGTCAGTAACGAGTAAATTGAAAACTTCTGTGCAGCTGATAAAACCGCACTACCTGCGGTACCTGCGATACCTGCGCTGCTCTCACGTGTACAAGTTCCACCGGTATTAATCATAAGTTAGCGCAATGTGCAATTTGCAATTTAGGTACATACGTGGGTGGTAGTCGGTAAACTTTCTCTACCGAAGTGTATGTAGAGAGCTTGTATCTTGGATTATAACGTACCACGTTGGATGATAGTATGGCAGGACTTTGGTATTAGGCGGTGAGACACAGTCAAACAGCATCATTATATAGCAGCAACATCATAATGCTATGTGGGACGGTTGAAAGGTTGTTATTTTCCACGATGAGCTTCCACTGCAAGAGGCGAAAGTTTTGTCGTGCATGCACCACCGAAAATCGGAGCTGCCGAGATGGTTCATCTGTCTAGAGTGACGGATAATGGAGACGGAAGCTTTTCCCCCTTTTAGGGAAAACTGGTCCCATGCGAGTGAGCCTCAAGCAAAGCAACAAGTTCGTGCTATGGGTTGTATACTTTTATCATCCTGTGGATTTAAGAACGAAGAGATATAAAATTCCAAGCTCTGGATAAGTGGTTCATTTGCTACAAGCGAACAAAAGAGAGTTTCACAATTTGTGCTTCTACAACAACCGGTGATGTCGTTTTGCATAGCATTTTTCATTCTTTCAATTTTTGTCTATTAGAACGCTGACTAGTTTCAAAATTGTATCGGTCCTAGGTGAGACTCATATGAGCAAGTTTGAGTTATTGAGAATGTTACATTTTATCAAGATGCAAGCGAAAAACTGCACATACGAATGTGTGAACACCGGTGTTGTATAATCAATATACAGGGACTAACAAATCATCCTCAAGCAAGTTCGCAACAGCAGCATGCTGTAGCAGTGTTGCTGGAAAAGCTCAATGATGAGCCGTTTGACAGACATTCAATCTGTTTGGGGTGAATAACATTTTTTACAAGCATCGTAGCGCTTACGGTCCTTAGAAGAGTTTTTCCCAGAAAAAAATCCTTCAAATACTATATTATATTTTTAAGAGCCAACTGGACATCTCTAGAAAATAGATTTTGGAAAAATGTATTTTCTTATAAAAAATCGTAAAAACTTCAAGAATCGGGCGCAAAAATATAGTTCCACCGATCAATCTGAAAAGTTACATAGTTGTTATAGGACCTATGAGGAACACGAAAAGTGCATAGGACCTAAAATTTATTTTTTGTCCCGTCCTAATACATAATTATATTCGTATAATTATATTTCGCAAATTTTTCTACACATCTGTTTTAAAATGAAAAATTACAAATAGTTCAATATGTCTCAGTTCCCTCTAGCGTATTTTATTCCGTTTTATTATCAGAATCACATTCGGTTATTTTTGAGTTTATTGAAAAAAAACTTTTTCCGGGAAGATCCCACATTCTATCAATTGGCAAAGAAATTATTCGAATAGTTTTCCTGTAAACGCTTGGGTAATGACAAATTTATTGCCACATTTGATTACGCCAAAGCGCAGAATACACCAGCAACGCAATTTGTGTTCTTCGGTTGCATTGCTGACCTGCATTTGGGCTCGACCGGTCTCGGTCTTGATCGGGATGCATTATTCTGTGATGTTGCACAGCGAGAAGCAGCGCGCTGTCACGAGCATGTCATATCCAATAATAATAATTTTGCAATTTGCATCGATCCTCGTTATTGACAGTTTCATTTTCGATAAATTTCAAATCATCTGTGTCATATTTTGTGGAATTTAACATTTTGCCATTCTTAGGCTGACCAGATTTTCTCGGGATAAAAACGGGACAAAAGGGGTTTAAAACACGGGACACATGATAAAATTGATTTTGGAAAATTTTTACCAACCAAAGCAGGTGAAAAATTATTCATTGCTTTGATAAACTTAACCGATCCTGAAGAGTGTGATTTTTTGCAATGAGTTACTGAAATTTGTCATATGATGATCGAGATTTTGACTAACAATTATCATGGTTTCAACTTACAAACGCGACGTTTTCGTCAGTTGACAATAGGGGGAGGATTCGTTGTTTTGCTTTCGTCTTGATTAGACGCAAATTGTTTATCTCCGTTTGATTCGCAAAATAACAATACACGAGTTATCGTACGGGTGTTTTTTTTTCGATTAGTTCTTGTGTGCGATAACAATAGCCTGCAATATATCGGCAGAAACATCTTCTGCACACTGGTAGGGGCAGGCTACCCCGCCAGTGATCTGCTACGCAGCTGATATATCAGCAAGAATAATTCTCCCGCACCGCTGTTACCCCGCTAGCAGCACGGACCATCATACGATCGAGCGAGTGGAAGTCAACTACAAGTGGCATCTACAAGGTCGAGTGTAAGATACGGCCACTGTGTCACAACACGAAGCTGGATCGTCATTGTTTGTTCTGCGGAGACACTCGATTAATCCAACTATCTGCCGTGAGGTCGTGACTTAGACGTTCGGTGAAGTATTCACTTTAGAATTTTTATCATAATTATTAATATTATTATTATTATTATTGTTATTATTATAATTATTTTGATTATTATTGTTATTATTATTATTGTTATAATTATTATTATTATTATTATTACTATTATTACTATTGTTATTAGTATTGGTATTACTGTCTTTTTTTTATTTTGATCCATTGTAGTTTGAAAAATTGTTTTTAAAATTTAATATCAACTACTTGATCCCCCCACCCCCCCACATTCGAATATTTATCGTTTGTGTGCGGTAGAGCGTAACGCTCCCGCAAAATGGACGACATGAAGGTGCAACTATTCCTGGATGTAGAAACAAATGGGGAAGAGATTGAGATCTCCCCCATCAATTCCCCTCTACCTTCCCCGCTACCTAGCCCCGTACCAAGGGTACCGGCAACACGGGTGAAAGCTTACCCAGATGCTTCGAAAGGTCCGTTCGTAGTTTACTTTAGGCCCATAAAGAAGCCTCTTAACATTATACAAATAGGCAAGGACCTGGCAAAACAGTTTTCGGTCGTAACCGAGATTACAAAGGTGAGGCCGAACAAACTGCGAGTTGTCGTGAGTAGCTTGAAGCAAGCAAACGAAATCGCTAGCTACGAGCTCTTTACAAGGGAGTACCGCGCGGACGTGGAGATCGACGGTGTGATTACCGAAGGAAGCCTCACGGTCGATGACATTTTGCGTCAAGGGGTTGGCTGCTTCAAGAACCCCCTGATTCAAGATGTAAAGATACTGGATGTCAAGCAATTACATTCAGTATCCATCGAAGAAGAAATTTCTCCCTTCGGATTCCTTCCGTGTAACATTCGCCGGATCCGCACTGCCGAACTACATCTCTTTGGACAGGGTTCGTCTGCCTGTACGCCTGTTTGTACCGCGGGTCATGCATTGCTAAAACTGCAAGCAGTTAGGTCATACAGCCACCTACTGCTGCAACAAGGCACGCTGCAGCAAGTGCGGAGGCAATCATGCTGAGACCGCTTGCAGTGAGGATACTGAAAAGTGTCTTTACTGCGAGGGAACTCGGCATGACCTTTCGGCGTGTCCCGCGTACAAACAGCGCGAGGAAAAAATTAAGCGTTCCCTCAAGGAACGATCAAAGCGCTCTTTTGCAGAAATGCTGAAGAGTGCTGAGCCACCCTCGACAGAAAACATTTTTTCCTTTTTGCCAACCGATGAGGGTATATCTCACGATCCCGTCGAAGGGTGTTCTTATGCCATGCCAGAAGGATCTAGGAAGAGGAGAATGATCAACTCTCCTAATCTTTCTCGCAAAGGTCGCAAGATAACCCCTAGCGGAATGACCAATAAGACAACACAGAAAGGAAGCGGTGAAGAAAACCCGAAGCAAGTACCCCCCGGTTTTAATTTCAAATCAAACCAGGAGTACCCACCGCTTCCTGGGGCACCAAAAACCCCTCGAGCACCCATTTCTCGATCAGAAGACATAAAAGAAACAGGGTGCATGAAATTCTCTGATATTGTGGACTGGATATTTAAAACATTCAACATACCAGATCCCCTTCAAAACATTCTTCTTGCCCTTCTCCCTACAGTGAAAACCTATTTGAAACAACTCACAGCAATTTGGCCCCTCATTTCAGCTATCGTATCTTTCGATGACTAATACGTCGAAAGAGGTTAGGAATTTTGTCACTGTGTTACAGTGGAACTGCAGAAGTATCATCCCCAAATTCGATTTATTTTCACATTTGATAAACACATACAATTGTGATGCGTTCGCGCTCTGTGAAACTTTTCTCAATTCAAATGACCAACTTAATTCCCACGATTTTAACATCATTCGTCGAGATCGAGACTTACACGGTGGAGGGGTACTTTTAGGGATCAAAAAGTGCTATTCTTTTTTCAGAATCGACCTCCCCTCGATCTCGAATATTGAAGTTGTTGCCATTCAAACGAATATGAAAGGAAAAGACCTTTGCCTTGTTTCGTTATATATTCCCCCATCCGCGCGGATTGAACAGAAGCAACTCGTTGATATAGCAGAATTGCTTCCCGCACCTTTTTTGATTTTGGGAGATTTTAACTCTCACTGTTCGCTATGGGGGTCGCTGTACGACGACAACCGATCTTCTTTAATCTGTAACTTGATCGACGACTTCAATATGACAGTTTTGAATACTGGGGAAGCGACACGCGTACCTAATCCTCCAGCACGTGAAAGCGTGCTTGACCTATCCCTCTGCTCGACATCACTAGCGTTAGATTGCCAGTGGAAAGTAATCAACGATCCCCACGGTAGTGATCATCTTCCAATCGTTATATCAATTGCTAATGGTTCAACTCCCCCGAACCCAATCAATATTTCCTACGACCTTACACGTAATATTGTTTGGAAGTGTTATGAGTCTATTATAGCGCAATCTATCGAGACTCACGAGGAACTTCTTCTGGAGGAAGAATACGCGTTCTTAGCTGGCTTGATAATCGACGCCGCGACTCAAGCTAAGACGAAACCGATACCCGGGGTAACGATTAGACAGCGCCCTCCCAACAAATGGTGGGACAAAGAGTGCTCTGAGCTGTACGTGCGAAGGTCCGCGGCGTAAAAGGACTACCGGGAGTACGGCACTGTCAACCTGCTTCGAGAGTACGAGGCACTGGGCAGACAGATGAAGAGCTTAGTAAAGGCGAAAAAACGCGGGTACTGGCGGCGGTTCGTAAACGCGTTGTCGAGGTAAACAGCGATGAGCACTCTTTGGGATACCGCCAGGCGCATGCGGAACCGTGACGTTTCGAATGAAAGCGAGGAGTATTCAGATCGCTGGATACTCGATTTTGCCAAAAAGGTCTGTCCGGACTCTGTACCGGAACAGAAAACCTTTCGCGACGCGTTATTAGTAACTACGGAAGAGCCTCCATTTTCGATGTTGGAATTTTCAATGGCTCTCCTTTCGTGCAACAATAAGGCTCCAGGGTTAGATAGAATAAAATTCAACCTGTTGAAGAATCTACCCGACTCTGCAAAAAGACGCTTGTTGAATTTGTTCAACAAGTTTCTTGAGCTAAATATTGTTCCGCATGACTGGAGGGAGGTAAAAGTCATTGCTATTCGGAAACCCGGGAAACCTGCCTCTGATCACAATTCATATAGGCCGATTGCGATGCTCTCTTGCCTCCGGAAATTAATGGAGAAAATGACAAATGGGTCGAAACAAACGGTTTACTTTCAGATACTCAATTTGGCTTTCGCCGGGGCAAAGGGACGAACGATTGCCTAGCGTTGCTTTCTACTGAAATTCAACTAGCCTTTGCTCGAAAAGAGCAAATGGCTTCTGCGTTCATGGGTATTAAGGGGGCTTTTGACTCTGTCTCTGTAGAAGTTTTAAGCGCGAAACTTCATTCGCAGAGACTTTCACCAAATTTGAATAACTTTTTGCTCAATTTGTTGTCAGAAAAGCATATGTATTTCTCACATGGCGATTCGACAACTTCCCGAATTAGTTACATGGGTCTTCCCCAGGGTTCATGTTTAAGTCCTCTCTTATATAATTTTTACGTCAATGACATCGATGAATGTCTTGCAAATTCATGCACGCTAAGGCAACTTGCAGACGATAGCGTTGTATCCATTACTGGTAGCGAGGCTAGCGATCTGCAAGGACCATTGCAAGAAACCTTAGACAATTTGTCTGAATGGGCTCTTAAGCTAGGTATCGAATTCTCTCCGGAGAAAACTGAGCTGGTCGTTTTTTCTAGGAAGCATAATCCAGCTCAGCTGCAGCTCCTACTAACGGGTAAAACGATCTCTCAGGTTTTGGTCGCTAAATATCTCGGGGTCTGGTTTGACTCTAAATGCACCTGGGCTTGTCATATTAGGTATCTGAAACAAAAATGCCAACAGAGGATTAATTTTCTTCGTACGATTACCGGAACCTGGTGGGGAGCCCACCCAGGAGACCTTCTAAGGCTTTACCAAACAACGATATTGTCTGTAATTGAGAACGGGTGTTTCTGCTTCCGCTCCGCAGTAAACACACATTTGATCAAACTGGAACGAATACAGTATCGTTGTTTGCGTATTGCCTTAGGTTGCATGCAGTCGACTCATACGATGAGTCTTGAAGTGCTAGCGGGTATTCTTCCGTTGAAACATCGTTTTTGGAATCTCTCTTACCGGTTGCTAATTCGATGCACAGTTATGAACCCATTAGTAATTGAAAATTTCGAGAGGTTGGTCGACCTTCAGTCTCAATCCAGATTTATGACTTTATATTTTGACTATATGGCTCAAGATATTAATCCTTCTTCATACGATTCCTCCAATGTCGCACTTTTAGATACTTCTAATAATGCTATACTCTTCGACACCACCATGAAACAAAACATTTCTGGTATCCCGGATCAATTGCGACCCCAAGAGATCCCTAAAATTTTTTCCAATAAGTTTAAACATGTTAGTTATGATAAAAGGTTTTACACTGACGGATCTAATCTAGATGAGTCCACTGGCTTCGGTGTTTTCCACGAAAATTTTACCGCCTCCTACAAACTCGATGCTCCTGCTTCCGTGTACGTCGCAGAACTTGCTGCCATTCAGTACTCTCTTGGGATCATCGAAACCCTGCCCATAGACCACTACTTCATCTTCACAGACAGTCTCAGTGCCATTGAGGCTCTGCGATCGATGAAGACTGTGAAGCACACCCCGTATTTCCTGCGGAAAATACGGCGGTTTTTAAGTGCTTTAACAGATGAAAATTACCGGGTTACCTTAGCGTGGGTCCCTTCTCATTGTTCCATTTCGGGCAATGAAAAGGCTGACGCTTTAGCTAAGGTGGGTGCTATTGATGGCGATATTTATGTAAGACCAATTGCTTATGATGAATTTTATAGCATTTTGCGTCAGAGAACACTCAACAGTTGGCAATCATCATGGAACTCAGATGAACTGGGACGGTGGCTACATTCCATTTTTCCTAAGGTATCGACGAAAGCATGGTTCAAGGGGTTGGATGTAGGTCGGGACTTCATTCGCGTGATGTCCAGACTTATGTCCAATCACTATACGTTAAACATGCATCTCTTTCGTATAGGGCTTGTAGACAGTAATCACTGCGTTTGTGACGATGGCTACCATGACATCTAGCATGTTGTTTGGTCGTGTACCGAATACTGTGGTGTTAGGTCTGAGCCTATAGATTCCCTTCGGGCCCGATGAAAACAACCGAACGTACCCGTTAGAGACATACTGGGAAGCGGTGATCTCCAGTACATGACACAGCTATACGGGTTTATAAAAAATGCTGGCATTAAAATTTGATTTATTTTATCTATTTGCTAGAATACAATTTCTGTCACAAACTGAAAGAGAATGATACACCCGGCTGGAGACACTAAAACGAAGACTCGGCATCTCTATGTTTACGCAGACACCTCAGACCAAAACTGCTCAAATAGAACATCACTGGTTAGCCACGTACAAATGAATACATTCTGTATAGTTAAAAACAAAATTGTAACACCCCTCCTCTCACCTTAAATCCCCACTAGCTCGTAGTCGGCCGCGAGAATAAAAAAAGGCCTCCCTCTTTTCCCTGCTAATTTAGAATTTAAAAAAAATGTACTTGGCTCAGTTAAACATAAATTGTATCGTGCCGTGTCAAATAAACTATTTAAAAACTCAAAAACAATAGGGGGATGTCCTTCCAGTGGTGCGGTACTGTCAAGAATGCACAAAATGTACCGTGCGGGACCGAAATCCGTACAGTACCGAAATCCGTACACCCTACCCTGTGGGTTTCATGCAAATACCAATAACAGAAAAGTTGATATGCAAACAATAATCATTGAGTTTTATTAAACTTAATATTGCCATGATGTCTGCGTTCAAAATAAATCGATAGACTTGGAAACAAAAATATTAAAAATGAAAATCTGTTCGCCTGTTCGTCAAACGTGTTGTTTTTGTTTGTTGTTAGCAATTCGCTAAGAAATCCCTTCTGAAGAAAAACTAATTTTGAAGTGCATTTCCTGTGATTTCGAAGATTCAATGGTTGCGAATTGATCTGAGAGGCAAGCATTTCATGTTCTACGAATATATCATATAAATGCAGTGGTGGGCACAGCTAATCAAAAATTCAGCGAGAAAATTTAGCTCGATAATCGCCAAACGCTAAACTCATATTAGCGTAACTTTTGCTAATCGCTAATCGCTTACTGCAGAATACTTCTCGTAGCATATATATTAATAATCAATAATAATCTTAAATAACTGTTGTTCCTTCTATTGGAAAAAAAGCAAACCACATTTTTGTCTTCCTGCGAAAATATTGTTTCTAGATGATATTTATTGGTGGGGCTGTATCATATGAACCATACAAATATATGAAAACTCATCTTAACGGAAAATAATAATAATGAAAATAATTATTTATTTAACTTGAGATGATCATTACCCTTCAATAAAACAAGTTTTTCAAAATTTAAATCAAAAAGGGTAGCTCTTTTTGCTCTAAGATTGTCGCCGCTGATTGAAAACATCCGTTCAACTGCGGCACTCGATGGAATCGGTGTATTATATTAATTAAATAAATCAATTAAATTGGTTTCGTTCATAAAAGCAGCATCATTAAGTTCATCTTTAGAGCAAATTGCTAACCACGATGTTACTAAAATACGAGCTTTTTCGTCCTGTCAACCCTTTTGTTCATTTTTTTTCGGAAATTACTACACAACTAAAGAAATCTTCTGGGTCTTCTTCACCACTTCCAGAGCACACACTATCTTGCTTGGTTTCTGCTAGCAGCTTCTTGACGACGTCTTCCATCTCTACTTGTACACGGGAGAACTTTTTTCCATCAAATTTTTCCAACCAGAACAGCTTAAAATTGGAAATGGAAAGCCGATGCCAGCAAGCAGTTTATATCTTCGAAAAGATTGCAGAGCTTTTTTTCCATTCCAACAAGTAAAGCATTGACTAGTGGTTTCATAAGATTTTTTAACTTCATAGTGGTTACCACTAACGCAGGCAGAAGGCATCCAAAATAAGCCTGATTTTCAGTTTGAATTTTTTCCAGCGATATTGCTATTATGGTCATAACCTTTTCATACTCTTTCAGAAACCCAACGTCTTGCTCGGAGAACGTTGGTAACTTGAGCTGCATCATGACTCTACATCAGGGTTGATATTTGTTGACACTCTTGAGTGAAAGTGAAAAAAAGCATTCACAAACGTTATTTTTTTACAATTCTTCAAGAGTTCTCGCTTCCCGCTTTTTGCATGGGAGTGAACTGTCAAAACACCTCATTATATTTCATGCGATGGAAACAAGACAACAAAATCAGTTCATCAGTTAACGAAGATTGTCAAGGCATCGGTCAGTGTCAGTGAAAAAGTGTTTCGGTGAGGTTCATTTTGGTTGAGTGGACTGTTTGTTCTTCTCTTTCGCTTTGAAGTGAAGATCATTTGGTTGGATTTGTCGTCAAATTTTATTCCGTAACCGTGAACGATGCGCGCGATCTATTTCATCTGAGTATAACAGCACGTTACTAGGACGAAAATCTAGTGTATCTGAAAGAGTGCTGCGATCATTGGAAGTGAAAACTGAAAATGATTGGCTGTAATATTCGAAGAATTTTGCTGGGGAAAATGACTTTTATCAGCACTGCTCTACATACAGCTTTGTGATCGTTTTTGATAATTTCATTTAAAACACGAACAAAATCGAACATAGAATTCCATCGCGTCGCATTTGGCACAACCAATCTTCTTTTTGAGTCCGTAGATATTAAATCAGCAGCAGCGGTGCTGCGACTCTGAAGGTTCCAGAATCCCTGTGCCTTACTCATAGCTTTTCGATAAGCATTTTTAAAGGCATTGTTTTCTAGTGCCTTGTTCGCATCAACGGTTACGATTAAATTACTCGTGTGTGCAACACATCTCATGTGCATGGAAAGAGAAATTTCAGAGGATTCGGTGAGAATATCTTGAATAGCAACTGGCTCCTCTTCTACATCACTATTCGAATCGTCAGAGAGTGTTTCTGGTTATTTCTACTCCAAATTGAAGGAAAGACTTTACAAAATTTCGTCCATTGTCCGTTGTTGTTCTCAGAACCTTGTCTTGTAAATGAAATTTACAATGAACCGTATTAATCGCTCTTGCCAAAACAGCGTGCTTTCTTTGACGCGTCTCCGGATGCAACCAATGAACTGTCATGCCGATGTATGATCGATTGTTCGATTGTTCATTAAAAGATAATGCTAACGCAACTTTGTATTACGATTTTTTTAAATACATTCTGCCTACCTTATCAAAAGTTCCTCGAGATTCTTATATTGTACAGTTATCCTTCTGCCAAGCGTTCTACGTGACATGGATGACATTTTTGGGTTTAACGTTGTGATTAATTCTTTGAATGAATCGGTTTCCGCGGTAACATACACTAAGGTCGCTTTTTACGCGGTTTTTTTACGCGGCTTTTTTACGCGGATTCCGGAATTTACGCGGTTTTTTTTACGCGGATTCCGGAATTTACGCGGTTTTTTACGCGGATTCCGGAATTTACGCGGTTTTTTTTACGCGGATTCCGGAAATTACGCGGTATTTTTTTTGCCCGGATTTCGGTTCCCCTTCACTCGGAATGCAAAATTAACGATGGTTTTTTTTACGCGGATTCCTGAATTTACGCGGTTTTTTTACGCGGATTCCGGAATTTACGCGGTTTCTTTTTACGCGGCAC
This sequence comes from Wyeomyia smithii, assembly GCF_029784165.1. NCBI lineage: Eukaryota > Metazoa > Arthropoda > Insecta > Diptera > Culicidae > Wyeomyia > Wyeomyia smithii. The sequence continues at coordinate 56,545,581 of NC_073695.1, read as the reverse complement.
GTATCCCCCGCGTAAAAAGCGACTTTAGTGTATTTTGAACGTAGAAATTAAAGATTTTTTCGTCAAACGTGGATTGCTTCACATGAACGCTGGAGTTTGTGCGGTATTCATTAAATAAAGTTTGGCGCATATTCGAAGACAAAGTGTGTCCTGGTTTTATTAGAGATAGATCGGTGGTACTGGCACCACACTCATTTCTTTTCTTTCCCCGCAAACTTCCTGTTTTAATACATTATTCAAATGCTACAAAATTTGCCGGATGATTTCGTCTTATGTGGAATTTCAAATTAAAATAACATGTGCTTTGATTGTTGTACTTTTAGGGGCACAACGCTTGCACTTAAAAATGAGTTGAAGTTGGTTTTTTGCATCTCGCTTGAAAAAATTAAAATATTCTTTCAAATGAGCCCACGGATTGAACTGTGGTTGCTTCTCTTCTATCGGCATTTCATGCTGAGCAGATTTTACGATTTCAATAGTCTTATCTTCAGTCATCGCAACTAAAAAGCAGTTCTTAAAATTTACATGATTTCACCGACATAATAATTCATAATAATAAATGACATAATAATAATTAACAAAGGTATTCCTTAACGATAGCAAGAAATTCGAACCAACGTATACTTACCGTAAATGATACCGCTTTTTTGTTTGCTCGTACAACCATTCAGTACTTTCCGATAACAAAATGTGTAGATTTTAACTTATACAGTGAAGGGCAAAATAAAGTGCCCACTTTATTATTTTTTCTTTTCGTTCATTTTTCTGGTTAAAATTAAACGAAACCACATCGTAATCATTTTTAAAATCTTATTCATTATGTTCTTCTCAAGTTTAGTTGATATTGCTCTGGTAACAAAATAAGTGTTTCTAATAGAAAAAAAAAAAACAATTTGGAATACTTAAATAAACAGGGACAAAATAAAGTGCACAGATAAATATAGTTTCAAATAAGCCACTGAAGGTAAACAACAACAATTTAATAGTGAGTATGGCCTCCTTTAGCCTTCAACACCTCCTGTAAGCGCTTTGGCATACTTTCTACAAGGTTTTTCAAGTGTTGTGGGTCGAGTTCTTCCCACGCGCGTTCCAGGGCTTCAAAATAGTTTTTTTATGAGTTACACCAGTTTTATCGATCCGAGCATCAAGGATGGCCCACAGATTTTCGATGGGGTTCAGATCAGGACTTTGTAGGGGCCATTCAAGGGGTTTGATGCAAAAGGAACGGAAAACGGACTTCGTCAGCTTGGCCGTATGCTTCGGATCGTTATCCTGCTGGAAAACAAAGCTCTCCTCGAGGCCCGTCTTGATGACAGATACCTCGAGATTTTTCCGCAGGATATTGCAATACGACTCAGCTGTCATGATTCCGTCTATTTTCCCCAAACTGCCCACCCCACCCCAAGAAAAGCACCCCCACACCATCACGTTGGCTCCTCCGTGCTTGACTGTTCCTTGAATATAATATGGCGCTTTTGGAACTCTTCAGCCGACTTGCGCCACACACGATCCCGCTTCCGTCGGTCCACAACACAGTTTTCCAGTATTGCAGCGGCTTATCGGCGTGCTCCTTGGCGAACTTGAGACGCTTGGCCTTATTCACCTTGCTGATGAAAGGCCTTCACACTGCCATCTTGCAACGGAACCCCTGCGCTTGGATGCAGCGACGGACAGTACGACGCGAAACCGGAAGTTGGAGCTCTTCCTGTATCTGCCGGATCGTAACTTTTGAGTTTTTCTTCACCTCACGAATGATTTTCTTGTCCGTTCTGGCATCTGTCTTGCGTTTTCGTCCCCTTCCTGGGCGATCCACCACCGATCCGGATGTTTTCATCTTCTTCAAGATTTTTCCGACCGCTGCCTTGCTGATTTTGTAGTGCTTGGCCACTTCCCGGTGCGATTGGCCGTTATTGACTTCGCCAACAACCAGTTTCCGGATGCACAACGGAATCGTACGAGAAATTACTGCGTTCTCCATATTTTACAACTTTTTCAATGGCAGACACGAGTACAAATGCTTTAGAGCCAAGCCAGTTGTTTATGAAACGTCAAAATACTGAAAACAAACAAAATCAAGGGGTCTCACGATGGAAACTTATCGAAATTTTATCGATTTTCAGAGTGGGCACTTTATTTTGTCGCTGTTTTTTTTTTTTTGGAATAAAAACTGTTTTTGTTCTATCATAAAACCTTTTTTTTTTATCAGAACGAAATTAAAAACATTAAAAAAGAACATTATGAGAGATGATTACGATGTGTTTTCGTGAGGTAGATAAATTTCGTTTAGCGATTTAGCGACTAGCGCTTCGAAGGCTAAATTTTTAGCGACGCTAACAGTCCGCTAACCAACTGAAAAATTAGCGAAATCGCTAATTCGCTAAGCAAATATTAGCGTCGCTAATTAGCGAACTGGCGATTTAGCGGAATAGTGCTCACCACTGTATAAATGGTATATACTCACCATGGTTCATGCTGTACGGATTTAGAGCCTGACTTGTGGGACGATTTTAAATCCGTACACATAGGTTTATTTATTAATTCTATTCAGTCTATGTCAGTCATTATATTTTAAACTGCCATCCTTCTTTAGTAGACTGACCAGACATACCGTTTTTGGACCATTTTCAACTGTCCTGTTTTTGTTTTTGCCGTTTTGAATCGTTTTTTGAATACACATTGGAAAATCTCCGAATAAAGCTTTAATGAACACACACAAATAACAGTTGCGAACTGATGTTCCAATAATTTACAAAATGAAAGATCAATTTCTAAACTGCCAGGAACTTGTTAAAGTTACTGAGTACCTTTCGGCTTTCCTGGTACTGAAAAGGACATTCTCTATTGTAAACAGTATATGAAATGATTATGAGTCGCGATTGCAAATTGAGACCATGAGAGCAATGATAATTGAAAGGCATAACTTCGATCCTCAAATTTCACTACCATATTTGCAAAAATCACACTCTACTGCGCAAAGTTTCATCATTGACTAGGTTTTTTATACATTATGATAAATAAATAAATTAATAAATTTAGATATTTATATTTTATTATTTGGAATTTTTGTCACCGTATAATTTTATTCTCTTTGGATGGTTGATCTTTCTCGGTGAAATATACACACTATGTTTGTTTTACATGACAGAACAAGATTCTTCTTTCACCAGTGTGGTTTGCTTACAGACTTTTTTGTTTAAATTTTCAAATTTATTACTTATATACTTCCCCTGTGTTGGTAACTTTAAATTTTCTGTTACGGTTTGCGGTATTTAGCCGCCTTAAGGACCCGATTCCAAAAATGAAAACGTAAAATGTCGTGTATGAGGTTCCGTGTGGCACAGATGATGGCAAAGTTTATGTTAGACAAGCAGGACGTATGCACGAGAATAAATGAACACAAAAATTACATACGGAAAAAAGCAAAAACAGGATTAGTACAGCATCACCTAGATCATGGTCACAATTTTGACTTTGACAACACGAAAATATTGGAACGCATCGAGAATCAGGAGAGCAGAACCATTGCCGTGGCGTTTCACACACGGCGGGTGGGTGACGAGGGAACGGTTAACATGCAACGCGGATGTGGGGGATGGATTCAGCCTACGATGGTTTAGTGAGTAAGATCCGAGCAATATCGCATACCGTAACAGAAAATTAAAAGTTACCAACACAGGGGGGAAGTATTTAACTAATAAATTTAAAAGTCAGTAAGCAAACCACACTGGTGGGAGAAGAATGTTGTTTTGTCATGTAAGTTAAAATGAAAATTTGTGTAGTACGTGTTGTGTGACTAATGTTCAAATAAAATTTAAGATCTGACGATGGCTGAATAACAGTACGCCGAAATGTCATGTAAAACAAACATAGTGTGTATATTTCACCGAGAAAGATCAACCATCTAAAGAGAATGAAATTATATTTTATTAATTGATAAAACACGTTATATATGTGATTTACACTTCAAAAAACACCAAAATACTCATTCACTTATTTAACATATTTCTCAGACGATCAAATTTTATTAAGTAAGTTTGGATAATTCGGCGAATACTTAAACAATTCAGTACACAATTTCCAGATGTTCAACGGTTACAACGCCTAGACGGTTTCTCTCGTTTGCAATTCGTTTGTAGTGACTGTTGTGTGCAGGAATCGAAAAAAGTTACTGGTTTTCAAAAATTCTTCATATTGCCACACTAAAGTTTTACACGGTTTTCTGATTTTTATGTATCAGCTGAAAGAGTGTAATTTTCTGAGAAAAACGTTATTTTCATAAAATGGTCATCGTTGTTCTTCGGTTTTTAAATGAATAATAAAAAAACTGCACGAATTGTCTTAAGTTTTTCATTCTTCATTTGAAAATCAATGAACAATGATAAACGTTTTTTAAAAATCACGTTGTGCTCAGAAAACGCATATTATTCAAATGATACATAAAAACTGGTGAAGCTTTAGGACCCAATTTGAATATTTTAAGAAAATCAGGACTCGAACATGGAAAATGAATCAGGGCGCTTAAAACCAAGTCATGTTCTGCTAAATCGGGACGGTTGGTATTCCTACAATGATAAAATCTACATCTACTCGTAGATTGATTGAAACATTCGATGCAAATGAAGCTTAGATAGAAAATACTTAAACAAAATAATAGAATCTGAATAGATGAAGAAAAAAAATAGAATCTGACGAAGTATGTGCTGACGTCTCATTTTGCACAGGTGTGCGCTTATGCCTTCCTGGAACCCTTATTCTACATTTGTAAAAAATTACTCTCCGCCACTCGTTAAACCAACACACCTGAATGTTGGCCAACAACACTTGCGTTGCGAGCTGCTGCCATGATAATAATGCTGCATCGCTTGGGTAGAAATTTACAGTCCGTGGCCGCCAGATAATAATAAGCGAAGCCATTCGTTACTGCAGCAGGTCTTGCCTGGCTGAAATATCGAATCGTAGTAAATCTTCCTTCCACACCCTTTTATAAGCTCTGCGGTGTGTATTCTACTGTCGGAGTTAGTGCAATTTTCGGAATAAGCACAGCTGCTATGCCATGTCCTGTATGTCATGCCTGGATACACCAAGGAACTATCGAGAAAAAAGGTAGACTAGATAGATATTATTATTTACAACCGTTATGAGACCTAGTAAAACTCTGCCGTTAGACCAGGCGAAAAGTAGCTCAGCTTTGCAGGCCCGGTGATTCGGGTTGTGGCAGTACTAGTCAAGCAAAGAGCTATGTATCGATTTTTACGCTACCAGAGCGGAATTCACATAAAACACCACTTGCGTGAGAGTCGTGAATTATGATTATTTTTCGAAAAAGGAGTGCATTGCGCTAGGTTTCACGATATTTGAAGAGAAATTTGTAGTCATTACGGACATCTTAGTGTGGTGTGTCCTAAAGCTTTACCGGTTTTAATATATCATTTAAAAAAGTTGCGTTTTTTAAGCAAAACGTGATTTTTAAAAAACGTTTATCGTTTTCCTTCGATTTTTAAATGAAGAATAAAAATACTGCTCGAAAGGTCTTAGATGACGTTTCGCCCATAGACCTTTTTACGTACGAATGTATTAGTGCCACTAGTTGAGGAAAATATTTATATATAGCCGTTTTGTTTGCAATGCTATGTTTTAGCAGCTGGACAAATATTCAGTTGAACACTCATTATATGTTTTAAACTTGTTTTTGAATGATTTTTTTCATTCGTGATCAGAAATCGGAAGAAGCCGCCGAACATAATCGACCAAAATGTTTAAAAGTGATAAAAGTCGAAGCAACGAGATGCGATGAATTACAGTTTGGAGGAAACAAAAGCAACGTTTACACGTTTCATAGTGTGCGTAGGTGAAAAGTCACTTATCTCTATATACCGTACATAGAGATAAGTGACTTTTCACCTACGCACACTATGAAACGTGTAAACGTTGCTTTTGTTTCCTCCAAACTGTAATTCATCGCATCTCGTTGCTTCGACTTTTATCACTTTTTAACATTTTTGGTCGATTATGTTCGGCGGCTTCTTCCGATTTCTGATCACGAATGAAAAAAATCATTCAAAAACAAGTTTAAAACATATAATGAGTGTTCAACTGAATATTTGTCCAGCTGCTAAAAACATAGCATTGCAAACAAAACGGCTATATATAAATATTTTTCTCAACTAGTGGCACTAATACATTCGTGCGTAAAAAGGTCTATGAGAGAACTGTCATTTAAGGCATTTCGAGCAGATTTTTATCCTTCATTTAAAAATCAAAGGAAAATGATAAACATTTTTTAAAAATCACCTTTTGCTCAGAAAATTGCACTTTTCCAGCTGAAATATAAAAATCAGAAAACCGTTTGAAACTTTAGGACACCATTTCTATATTGCATTTATTGGAAACCATTTTCTGCAATTAGAGACGTTATTTTCTTACGAGAAAATAATTCAATATCCTATAACACTATCAGTTAAAGACCTCTATTACAAAAAAACTTCCATGTTTTTTCTGCAACATTTTGAATAGGGTTTGTATGATGGATTTATTTCCACTGGATACTTACGTGAATTCAAAAGCTCAATATTTTGCGTATACACCACAAAATCGCAACCCACTTTAGCCAAATTGTATGAAACCGCCGAGCTTAGTAATTTTAGATAAACCATCAATTAAAACTGTACACATTTTAACATTACCGTTGTTTAGGACCGTACAGAAGCTTCTGTAATAGGGCTTATGGGCCCGTATTTGAATGTCATCAAAACATTGAAATCCAAAGAATGAAATCCAGATAACATATCATTTCATCGTCGCCTATGCGCTGCATGATAGCTGACGGGTGCGAATTTTATTCGAAAGTTTCAAGCACAGTATTTAAGCCGCCGGATACCGTGCGGTTAACTTTAAATATAAATGCAAGATCCTACGAACTGCCTCCAGTCAGTGCCATTTTCGAAAAGCATTAAAGCCGCCGGATTCCGTGCGGTTACCTTTAAATATCACGCAATGCACGACGAACGACAAAATTTTCTGAGTTGTCACTTAAGCGTAACCATTTGGAACAGAGGCAGGTGAACGATTCTATAAAGGGTTAAACAGAACGCATTATTAGTAATTTATTCGTAATTTACGTGAAATAGTAATTTACCCAATGATTTACTTGGACCTCGCACGCATCTTCCTGCGCTTACGCTTCAACCTCCGCATACGCTTCTTGCGCCACTGTAAAATAACAGAAATAAAATTGTAGGTTATTCAGCCCTGAACAGGAATCGATCGCCGGTTGATTCAAAAAGCACATGTGCACGCAAAAGAAACCGGTGTGCTGCTATATTTTTTGGACACGTATTTTACAATTCACTGAGCACTTATTTGAGGAAACAATAGATTCACTAACATAATCCTGAGTTGAACAAACCTCACCTTAGCTCTCATTGTGAAAACAGCAGCACAACGACGAAACTACGCCTAAACTGCTTGACACACTTCGAACGAAAGAGGAAGCATTGGGTTTTTGTGCTGGTAAGGTTGGCACAATTGGCGTCTGCGTTTCGCTGCTGAGCTGTCATCGTACGATAAAGTAAATGCAACCAAGGTATTTTATTTCGTTCAGTTAGAGTGTTTTGTGATTGTTATTTTGCGCCATCAATATTACCCGCACTATTTATTTAATAAATAGTAAACAAATTTTGCCACGTTTACTGTATTTTGTTTCGGCATATTTATATGTAAAAGATTCCTTTAACATGATGAAAAAGGCTCCGTCATTCGAGATTAGGATACCATTGTTATATTTGCTTTGGTCTTTTGCATTTGCTTGATTTCGATTCGCTCGAACCCTGAAACGCAAACTTTCTTCTTTATTGGTTAGAAAACTAGGGTGGTGCTATTCTACTTTATAATACGCAGGTCATTTATGAGTACAAAATAATTGGGTAGTTTAGCTATTCACGGATATCAGATTTTTACATATCAGCTAAAAGAGTGTAATTTTCTGAGCAAAACGTGATTTTTTAAAATTTTATATTATTTCATAAGGATTAAAATTTGCTCTAAATCGCTACAATGACAGTTAGTATATAAGTGAACTGTCTTTGTAGCGATTTCGAGCAGTTTTAATTCGAAATTTAAAAATTGAAGGACAACGATAGAAATTTTTTGAAAATCACGTTTTGTCTAGAAAATGCAGCTCTATGATGATATCAAAAGCTGATATAGCTTACAGCCCAATTGTGAGGGGAGCTGCGTAGCCGCAAGGTTACAGAGTCCGCTTTGTCAAGCGGATGGTCGTGGGTTCGAATCTTAGTAGAACCAGGCCCTCCGATGTCAAAAACGACTTAAGCCTGTAGTACACTCTTTGTCTAATGGTCAATTATTTGACCCTCTGACATAATGGTCAAATTTATTTGACATCATGGTTGTTGTTTGCCCGTGTTTGCCCCATGTTATAATTGGAGAGTGACAAATAATTATCTTTGACCAAATTTTTATCTGTCAAAAAGTGACAAATATTTGACGCTCGGTCAAAGAGTGTACTACAGGCTTTAAGCATGGGTTTATCCTCAGGCTCCCCAGCAGTTACCCTTCCTTTACGCTGAAATCTATGAATACCTTTGCGTGACTTCCTCTTAACAAAAAATAAGTCCCTCTTATTATCAATAAAACTGGCCAGAAGGACGCACGACGAAACTTCTCCAGGGAATTATAATTGGTGATATTTGGCAAGAGGAACGAGTATCGGTATAGTAGAACAGTAAGCGTGTAAGGAAGAGTAGCACATTACACACAAGCACTGATGAACAATAATAATAAGCATGCCACTTCTCAATAGAGGTATTGCTATTAACAAAAGTGCGGGATACTGCAGACACCCGGGCATACCTCACAATAGATCTACGATTTTGGTCGCAGTGAGGAAGCCCATACAGGAAAAAAAACAGCCCAATTGTACAATGTTGCAAAAATTGCGTTGGTTGGAAACTCAACAAAAAAATTTTCTTGAGATAACTTCTTTGTTTTTCGGTAACAAAATTGATTGTCAATGGAGTTCCATATCTTATTTTATACAAACTCTTACAAAATCATTTAATTGTTCATTTTTGATGATGATTTTTGAACGAAAGTATATTTTTCTTACATATCAACAAATAAAGTTGATTTTCATAAACTATAATATTTGACTAATTGAATAGCAAATGTGAAAATTCCCATTTATCAAAAGAACTTGATTACCTTTCCTGTACCAGAGTTATGAAGTAATAAGTGTTTCACACAAAAGTATTAAATCATTTTATTTTAATTCAATTTCATCCAGACTTTCTGCGTTGTGTCGAAGCGATTTCGGAAAAACTACATCCATCGGTTCACCGGAACCAAGAGTCTGTTCTGCTTCACTCCGTGGAGCCCCACCCGACGTGCCTGCGTGTATCTGGCGACAAACCAGTTCTTCGACTACTTCGTCATGGCCACCATTCTGTTCAACTGCATCTTCCTGGCAATGTCCGAGACGATCGAGGAAGCGGAGTGAGTAACCTCTAGCGAGTCTTTTTATCTAATCCTGTCTATCAATGCTACTGTTTAAATCCTAAAGTAAATCCCATCATGAATGCTAATTTACCAGATAAGTGAACATGACCAGATTGTGAAAGTTTGTCGTTCTACCCCCTCCCAAAAACTTGCCACGATAATGGTGATAACGGAAACTAATATAATTTTCACCGAGCATATGCTGCAATAGATAGCACCGAACTTTCAATTTTCTCACAGAATTGATTGATGGTTGGCAATATAGGAACCTACTTTCTCTCGAGCAAAAAGTGCAACCGCAGCGGAATGAATCACATGTTTCATACTTTGCTATGCGCTCCATATGAAGCAAGACGCATGGTTGAATAAAATTGGATAAAAAGTAGAGAATGTGACTCACCAATTTAAAATCCCACCCATATTGGCAGTAACGAAATTGCGATAGTATTGAATTTAATGCAGCGGTTGCATGAACATAAAACGTATCCTATAAAATCCAATTATTCCATTCGCCAAATCCAGTGTAATCCACAAGGATCAACCGGATTGGCGTTTATATCCTATGTTCTGCTCAGACAAAATAAAAAACACTATTAAACGATTTTATATTGCTTTTTCTCTCCACTATACTAAAGTAATTTATTTATTTGTAGTTGTTTCTATTAAAGAATTCTCCGCCAAATAAAATCCCAATCACACATAATTAATTCAAGTTGTTGTTCTAATGTAATGTTTATCTCCTTCCAGGTATATATTTTTAGCAATTTACACTTCCGAAATGATAATCAAAATGATAGCTAAGGGTTTTATATTGAATAAGTACACTTACCTGCGGAATCCGTGGAATTGGCTGGATTTCGTGGTAATCACCAGCGGGTATGCGACAATCGCACTGGATGTCGGCAATCTGGCCGGCTTGCGGACGTTTCGAGTTCTGCGGGCCCTCAAGACGGTGTCGATAATGCCGGGTAAGTTAGCAATTGGGTTATTTATAGACCGTGCCGATAATTATAAATACACTTACGATCAACCGTCATTTAAAATAACGTGCAGTATTCAACCAAACGTTGGCTGCGTCCTGTTATTTACATCCAAAAGAAACAGATGCTGTCATTTTTTCTAACATTTAGTGCGAAATTTTGAAAATGCGTGGCCTTTCTCCCGAGCAAAGAAAGCGAAATGTGCACAAATGGGGCACCGTGAGTGGTCTTTCTACAAGAAAATTAGCCAGAGAAGAAGGTATAAGTGTAGGAGCAGTTCAAACCGCATTGCGGAAGTATTGTGAAGAGTGCACATTTACTGATGCCCCAAGACGTGGTAGAAAACCCGGGCCTGCTGATCCCACAATGGACAAAAAGGTTAAGGAATACTACAAGCGGCATCCTTCAGTATCAGTACGAGATGTGACGAGAAAGCTTGGAACCTCGGCGAGTAACGTTATGCGTGCCAAAGGAAGAATGGGTCTGACCCGTCGGAAGCAGAAGCAGCCAAAACGAAATCCAAAACAAGCTGAATCTATGAAACCGAGAGCTCGGAAGCTTTATGACAAACTTCTGACCAAAAAAATGGGGTGTGTTATCATGGATGACGAAACCTACATAAAACTGGACTATAAGACTCTGCCAGGACCGCAATTTTATACATCACCGAAGGGAAAGGATGTCCCTGGACTAGTGAAAGCCATTTACACCGTAAAATTCGGCAAGACGGTAATGGTTTGGCAGGCCATTTGTGAATGTGGGAAAATATCTCGTCCATTCATTACGAATGACACAATGAATGCTAAAATTTACGTGAAAGAGTGTTTGCAGAAAAGGTTGTTACCCATGGTTAAGCAGCATAACAATCCTCCAATATTTTGACCCGATCTTGCTTCCTGCCATTACTCAAAGGATGCACTAGGGTGGTATAAAACAAATAATGTCACATGTGTCCCAAAGGAGATGAATCCTCCAAACTGCTTGAAATTCGCCCTATTGAAACTTTTTGGGCTTTGACCAAGGCAAAGCTGAGGAAATATGTCGAACCAGCGGACAATGTTGAAAAATTTAAAAAAGATTGGCTTAAAGTGGTAAAAATGGTCGGAGAACACACTGTGCAAAAGCTTATGAGTAGTGTTAAGAGAAAAGTTAGAGAACTCGCGTATCCTACGAAAAATAAACCCAACTTGAATTGAAACTGAAAAGAAAACACTTATTATCTATATTACAGAATAAAATGACCCGAAAAATCCTGTATTTTTTGTTTTATCCAAGAAACAAGATGTATTTATAATTTTCGGAACAGTCTATAGCTATTCACGAATTTCCGATTCTTATATATCATATGAAAGAGTGTAATTTTCTGAGCAAAACGTGATTTTTTAAAACTTTATATCATTGTCCTTCGATTTTTAAATTAAGAATAAAAATTCGCTCTAAATCGCTACGATGACAGTTGATGTATAGGCGAACTGTCACTCTAGCAATTTTGAGCAGTTTTAAATCGTGATTTAAAAAGCAAAGGACAACAATAGAAAAAAAATTAAATAACGTTTTACTTAGAAAGTGCAGATCTTCCAGATGATATAAAAACTGTTATAGCTAAACAACCCAATTTATTGTTTATTGAACGAAATAAACCACTTAAAGCAGTTAAGCATGTCCAATTAATACTTATAACGGATGCATGTGTGAAACTTCGGAAAAAGCAGAAGCAAAAGACATCCAATATCATCTGTGCCGAAATCGAAAGTTTTCGCGTAACGGCAACTTATCGAATTCCGGACATGATATGGACTACATTTTGGCCACGTTTATAAAGATCCTCTCCCAGCTGGTCTCGAGGTACGATGCTGGCATAGCAAGCCAGTCGTTGTAGGTTCGAGTCGGCTCGGGAGAGACTGTTAGTGTCAGTAGTATCGTAGCGCTAGCCCCGCAATTGTCCTGTACACTGAACAGTTGGCTGCGAAGTCTGTGTATAATAAACAGAAGGTCGAGTTCCTATACGGAATGTAGCACCAAGGCTTTGCTTTGCTTTTATAAAGATCCTCTAGAGAGTCTCAAATCATGCGGATTGCGGTACGAATTGCTTTCACGCTTATCCCTTTTTGTTTTGCCGAGTTGCTCAATGACAATCTTCATACAGTACACAATTTGTGCCCAATATTTTCGCAGAGTTGCCGTGTAAGTCATCGCATTTTGAAAATAAACGATGGAAAATTATTGCCCTAGCATTATTAAACGGGTTTCTGCTGAAACAAAGCTTAAGGGGTAATATCCACCAAGTGCTAAAAAAACAAGAATTTCTTCATAATTTTTTTAAAGGACATTTGAGATGTAAAGTATATAAAAAATATATCATTAGATTAAGCAACTCTTGGAGAATAGAAAAAAAAGTTATTGCTATTTATTTTTACAAAATGGCGGCTGTGCAGCGATTGCCGTGAACCGCTTTTTTTAAGGTTCTTCCGCGGCGAGCAGTAGAAGTCGTGCCTAATTTCACCTATAACCGAAACATTTTTTTTCCATTATCTACATTATCTATATAAGTGTCGCTAGTGAAGTACACATGATTATATTTTTAGAATTTTTCTTCGCAGAATAGCAACGGTTTGGGAAAAAATTGCTTTTCGACAAAAAAAAATCGACTTTAATTGTTTATAACTTTTGTTGTTGTTAATCAATCGCCAAACTCGTGTGTACGTCACTAGATAATCTAATGGAGAAGCTACAGTAAATATTTCAAGTCAATTGGATGGAAACCTTTTCAATTCTACTGTTGAAAACATGATTTTGAGAAAAACACGTTAAAGTTTCAAAATGCTATGAACCTCAAGAATCGCAATAATAAAGCCCCTAATGATTTTTTTACCCTCAGTCAGCTATCCCTGCACCGTAAAGTTGTCCTTCCTGGATCTTATTTTCCTCTTCTTCCTTTTTTGTCTGATGTAAGGCTACGCCTAGCCTCTTTCGCGATATCAGACATGCGATGCTCAGCGACTTTGACACGCAAAACTCAAAACTCAAACTTGTCACTCATATTTAAGAACTTTCGATTATAACTCACAGTCAAAAAGTATAGAAAAACTCAAACAAAGAACGTACATCGACTAAACAAAATGAAATTGTGAGTTAACACATGCTGTAGAGTCGCTGTAACGGTTGAAACTTGATGCAGCGACCTCTATACTTCAAATTTGAAATACGATATCGATCATAGGTAACTTCTACTAGTTTACAAAGCCTCGAAATTAAAAAAAAGGGCATCGCCAAAATCAATAAAATTTGTGAATTTGAAGCATTAAAGTTGTTCAGAAAAAAATTGATTTAAACGAATTTCTAGTTTAGATCAGTATTTGGGTGATATAGATTTTGATTCTAGGATAGTTTTAGCATAATTTAAGCGAATAAAAAAAAAGGACAAAAAAAATTGTTTGGTGGATGTTACCCCTTAATAAGCTGTTTCTTAACCGTTAACATTATTTAGTCCCTTAGTAATATTGTCGCTAGTGGCCCCATAATGTTTAAGGCAAATTATTAATGATGCGTAAAAGATCCCGAGCACTACAGGGTGTTCAGTAGGTTCGAATACACTTTAAAAATGTGCTACAAAAATGAAAACACGGTGCTCCCACAGACCGTTATTATAAAAAAAATGCACCAAAGAATCTGAGTACGATATTCGATTCGTTATGACATCCAGAATCTCTGGTCAAAATTTCAAAATCATCGTACGGTACATTTTTGAATAATGCCCTTTTGAAGGTCGTAAAGTACAAAAAAATGATATTAAAACAACGAAATACTCAATGTAAAGCACGTTTTTCAGCCATGATTTTATGAAACAACTTCCAAAATAGTTCCTACGCATTCCAAGTATTATATTTCAAGACATTTACAATTGGTGGAAAGATTTTTTTGAAAATCCTACAGTGCACAGTGGTCTAAATTCGAAAAATCGTAATCGTTCTAGATTTGACTATGAAAAATTGATTTTATATACTCAATGTCTTCAGCAAAATTGTTTCGTAGAACAAGGCCTTACTTTTGGCGTTTTTGGTTTTTCGATCAATCTACCTAACAGTTAGATAAAAGAAATATTTTTCCTAATTTTCAATATACCGGATTGCTTCCTTCAGTAAATTTGTGGAAAATTTTAAAAGAAAAACAATTGCTCAATACTGCGATGTCCTATCTGTACGTTGAACACGAAAAAAAGAGTTTTTTGAGGAACACCCCTCATTAAAATCAGTGTTTTGTCTATAATTTCGTCTGAAGTGGTCAAAACAATGCAAAATGTTCTAAGAATTTATGTATTCAACTAAGTTTTCCTCAAGACTTTGTAAAATTTATTGTTTTGACAAAAACAGAAAAAATTATAGATCTGACTGTTAGGTAGATTGATCGAAAAACCAAAAACGCCAAAAGTAAGGCCTTGTTCTATGAAACAATTTTGCTGAAGACATTGAGTACATAAAATCAATTTTCAAAAAAAATCTTTCCACCAATTGTTAATGTCTTGAAATATAATACTTGGAATGCGTAGAAACTATTTTGGAAGTTGTTTCATAAAATTATGGCTGAAAAACGTGCTTTACATTGAGTATTTCGTTGTTTTAATATCATTTTTTTGTACTTTACGACCTTCAAAAGGGCATTACTCAAAAATGTACCGTACGATGATTTTGAAATTTTGACCAGAGATTCTGGATGTCATAACGAATCGAATGTCGTACTCAGATTCTTTGGTGCATTTTTTTATAATAACGGTCTGTGGGAGCACCGTGAAAATACAAGATATGCTTTGCACAGAGGAGTTTCTTTCGGCTTTGCAGTCTTTGAAATGTGAAAAGAGAAAGATATTTTTCTCTTACACTTACACTCTAGACACTTTAACGAAGCGGAACTCGTAGCACTCTCAATCATACTTTAATATGATTGAGAGTGCTACGAGTTCCCCTTCGGTCAACTGTCTAGTTTTAATTTTTCATGATGTTGGCAATTATCTGTTTCGACAGTTAATACTCTAGCCCAAGAACCGCTTTACAGGAAAATGGTCCTCTTAAACCTTGATGAAAAATATATATTATTCGAAACGTCGGTGTAAGAGAAAAATAACGTTTTCTTTTAACATTTCAAGAATGCGAAGCCGAAAGAAACTCCTCTGAGTAAACTAACAGTCGATTTTTTATTTAACAGACAATTTTTGAAAATCAAAGAAATAGTTAATAAGCACTGAGGAAAACTGTATGTCACAGTCGAAATATATATTTGCGCGGACTGAATTTCAATATTTATTTCCAAAAAAAAATTTCTAGTAGAGTATAACGGAAACCGATAACTATTTCTTTAATTTCTTAAATCACTCTGCTAAGACGCTCGGTATAGATTTTCTAAATTAGACAATTTTTATTGAGGCAGCGTTTATTGAGAATCTTTTCGACATATTAGCTAGGAGTACATACTTTTTTCGCTGTAAAAATACATCGGGATCTCGTCCCAGATCTTGGAAATAAACTTTTTAAATCGGTCCATAGTACTCACTTTATGTTCGCTCTGCTTGGCCAGCTTGTACGAAAAAAGTAGGAGGTTGTATCCTAGACACGACCGCATAAATGAGGTAGAACTTCGCACACTATTAACAAATGTAAGTGTTGTAAGTTGTAAGTGTTACATTAATGAGTCATAAAGTCTCCAAACGCTTACTTTGTGCTGCCTCAAAAGTGGGGGAATAAAGACACTGAAAACACAAGCTGTAAAAGCTGTTCCACATTCAGTAAGTAAGACGGCCGCTACAGATTCAAATTGCTAGTATCCAGCACAGATTTCTTGCTTGAGCTGTCAAAAAATTATTAACCTTCAAATACTTGTTTATTTGCCTTGAGAAAATCATTTTGTTGCTCCAAATTGGACTTGCTGATGGCAACCCTCATGCTGTCTCAGTAGTGAGGCAATAACGGCAGTCTGATGACACACGCTGAGAAGTGAGAAGAACCGTGCTGCTCCTGAGACATGGTGACCAACCACAGGGCAAGTAATTTATTTGATTTAAAGGCAGTAACAGGCGCAACCCGCTGCAATCCGCTGTCACGGCTGAGTGCTGATATCTGCTGCTACTGCTGTCAACGTTGTGGACGGTTTAACCAGCTCACCTTCCGACTAATGAATGTAGCTGGTTTTACCAGAAACAATCTTTTGTAGCCGAAGGTGGTTACGTAATAAGCCACGCCTTTCTGTTCAGTTTTACCATTCTCTAATGTTCTTTAGACGAATTATTCCACAATTCGCATTTAATTTTTGTATACAGCGAATAAACACCGATGGTGCTCTCACACACGCAGCGATTTTAACCCGTTTCGTGTTGCGGTTTGTAACATCAAGCGACTTCGTTTGCTCGCTGTTGCGTGTTGCATCATGTTGCAACTGAGCAGCTGGAAGACGACGAAATTCTGTTCATGTTGATTGATTGAATCGACTTCAATTTATTCCTGTAAAGTCGAATTAATCATCTCTGTTAAGGCGTTCTAATAGAACAGGACAGTTAGTTGTTCAAAATCGTTTATGCAGATCGCAGCTCTTTGCTGCTCCAACAGCCGGGGGATAAAATAAATAAATAAAGTAAATTTTTTGATCGCGACAGAATTTGATTGCTAGGATCCAGAATGCTTGTGTTATTGCCAAAAAATTATAAACCTTAAATTACTTGTTTAATTGCCTTGAGAAAGACATTTTGCTGTTCAAAATCTGTAAAAACTGTTTTCGCATTCAGTAAATAAGACGGCCGCGACAGATTGTGTTTTCTTGGATTCAGCACAGAATGTGTTGTTGCCAAGATAAAGCAAAAATTTGTTGCGAGAAGAAGACCGAAGCCCTTAACCGGCATATCGAGACGTTTGGTGCTACCTCGCTGCTGCTTAGATACGTGATGTGATTTGCTCACTGGCGCGACCCGCTGCTGCTACTTCCGCAATTCGCTACGATGCACAGTTCGTTGAGCCATAGACAAAATCGTTTTTCTTTTTTTTTATTAGGGTGCACCAGGTACCCAGAAGTGTTCACAGATATCTCCAGGGTTGTGAACAAGTATTGGTGAGCTTTGGGAAGCATAACAAATACTAATACAAGCATAGCGAGCGGCAGCGTCCAGAGCAATAATTAGTTTCACATTTCGTGCTAAATTGTCGCGCGTTTTTTAATCGTTGGTAAAACTTCGAATTACTTCGTGTATTCCAATAAAATAAAATGGAAAGTAATAATCAAGGTTAGTGCAATATATATTATTGATAGAGAGACTTAGTTTCGTTTGCGTCTATGAGTAATCGGTATGATGAGTTGGTGAAGGTATTAATCCTTGAAAAAACGCGAACCCAAACTTTCGTTAGCGTTTTAAAAAAAGTTCCACCGAGTTCCTCTCTAAAACATATATCAAAAGTTTGCTTGAAGTGTCCTCTACAAAATATATAAGAATTAGCTGCAACTTCATGTAACTCTGCGAGATTTTTTATTTTTTGTATGTCAATGCCGATCGCTCGTAAACTGGCAGATTTTTGAGAAGTGGTTTAACTGCAATGTAAGCAAAAGAACATCATGTGTATTTCGATATTTGACATTGTCTCTACCAGGAGACACATTTGAGCATGTTTATGGAAATTTGCACAAGTTTTCTGCTGTATATTGTTCGAAATTGAACTCGAAGTGGGATAAATGCAATAGATTAAAAAAGTATTTCATGAAAAAGCATGAAATTTGGTAGAAATCACCGCTTGCTCTTCCTCGATTCGGTGAGAATGATAATTATGAAAATAACCACATTTCTTATTTATGAAGAAAAAATAACCACATTTCTTCTCGTGGGCGTCCTCAAAAACTTTTGGAAAGCTGCTCAAACAGAACTAAAAAACGGCGAGTTGCAGAGCACGTTGAAAATAACTCTCCAGAAGAACTAGTATTTGCTGCTACCGTTTCGAACAACTATTCCAATTCGTCTGAAGATGACCTAAAACTTGACTTGATAATATAATATGCATCATGAGGAATTCTAAAATTGTTTGTTACTCTGGTAATTAAATATATAAAAAAATTATAAAAGAATTCCTAAAAAAATCTTCTTTTTTTCGTTATAATTGCGCTTAAGTCACGTTGGCACTTAAGTAAAAGTAAGTAAAACATAAAAACCGCAGTTTTCGTTACAATGAACAACTTTTACTAAAAGATTAACGGTTTCTGGTATAGGATGAGTGCGTTGGCGTTTGGGGCAGGTTTGTGATTCAGTAAATCACATAAGACTTTTATGCATTTGGTAGCTCTGAAGGTAATGAACAACTTTCCTTGTAACATCAACATGTTTCATCGACAAAATCGTGTAGTTTTGATTTTTGTCACGTCTTACCCTACATTCAACGCACTGTGCGATGCGGCTTACTAGTTATACTATTCTTTCGACCTTTTTAGGGAAAGGCAACAAGCGACCAATCAAAGGACGTTATTTTCGTTTCAACAAGGCTTGACAATTTTCAATAGTACAATAGTTCGCATAATCAATCAACACTTTTCTACATTTGGGTGGATGCGTGTATAATTTTCCAATCAATTGCTGCAAGAATCAAGGGAATCGGTTGAAAAGAAACTGATTTATAAGCATTTAAAAAGGGACATTGTTCGTCCCCTTTCGTTAATAGTTTTCCTATTTACATTCCTATGTGGTAGGCTAAAGAAAAATGTAGTTCTACGTCAAAAAAGCAAAGCCTTGGTGCTACCATTCCAATTCGGAACTTGACCTTCTGTTCTGTTGTCCTACTGACACTAACAGCCTCTCCCGAGCCGAGACTCGAACCTACGACGACTGGCTTGTTGGGCCAGCATCGTACCTCGAGACCATCTGAGAGACTATACTTGTACGATTATACATAAAAGTTCAGGGGATTGAGGTCCGAGGAGCTGGGAGGCCACAAAGTCTTGTCGAGAGAATTAATCAAATTCTCCCGATACCACGCTTAGATGAAAAAATAAAAAAAACCCGTCTGGACGAGGGAAATTTTTTCTAAGTCTACATCACATCCTCAGCCCGTGTTCATTATTAGCATCCTCGAAAAAATCACATACATTGCCTACTTTACAACTCAAACCATCGTCGACGCGGCGCTCTAGAACCACGAGTGGTTTATGTGGGACAGGGGGATCAAGCCTAGAAAAATGACTGGAGAGCGACACTATACTGACGACTTTTCTCTCTCTTCACTCTAACAGCCTCATGCATGAGCTATTCATGAGAGCTCACATATAGCTACAGCTTAAACAAGGCAAAGAAACTGTCTTGTGTTGCGTACGACAGCTCATTCTTGCGCATGTATTTTGTTCGTTCGGACATGACAGCCTAGTTTGCTCATTTTGAGGATGTCCTGTTCCTGTTGGGGGCCGTTCCTAAACCACGTGGTCATATTTTGATCACTTTTTATACCCCCCGTACCCCCCGTGGTCTTTCGTGGTCTTTTGGCTAACCCCCCCCCCCCCCCCCCCCTTTCGACTTCAACCACGTGGTGTTTTCATTTGTCAACTGCCAAAAATTAGCTTAATTTTTTTACATTTTCGTTTTTAAACTTTTAGTACCTACATTCTATATTTCATAAATGCAAAAGCTTCATTCGTGACTTGGGGGCAACAATAAATAATAAGCCAGGAAAAAAGACCACGTGGTCATTTAGTTAACCCCCCCACCCCCGTGCGTGGTCTTTCGTGGTCTTTTGACAAACCCCCCCGTACCCCCCTTCATGACCACGTGGTTTAGGAACGGCCCCTTGACAGCCTGCTGATCGGCTGCGGCTGTCGTCGACTTGCATTTTTTCGTTTCTCCTTTTTCACAGGCCGGTGGCATATTAAATACAAAGCAAACCGTTTCCATTGTTGATATTATTCCCCATGTAAGAAAAAACGTGCTTCGCACCATCTCTCTTTTATTCTTTCATCGGCCTTACTGTCGTGATCATAATCACCTGACATCCCGCTCGGATTCGTGTTGAAGGATGTCGGAAGATTACAGGCTGTCATTCGCGACAGCATGGAAATACCAACAGACATATGAAGATGAAAAATAACAGTCCGTATGGAGTTGCATGTGTGCTGTCGTCAGTTGCTGTCGGACTGTTCACCGAACGTGTGAGGAGCAGAGAGTGCTGTGCAATACATTGAAAGCCAGATCAGTTGAAAATTTGCTGTCATTTGTCTTGCAGTCATTTTCATAACACTGGGGGGGATGGCAAGCAACGTCAGCGTCAGCTGAACATTTTGCACATAGTGCGGCTGAAAACATAAACTTTTGACTTTGCAGCACGCGTCGTCGTGGAATCACCTTCTTCATGCGCGGTAAACGAACAATAATTGTCAGCAATGCGACACCATGCGCGTCAATTAGCCTATATATTAGGCTAAACCTGAAACCAATACCAACACAGAACCCGACTAACAGAAAATGCAGACAAGTGGTTCGTCAAGCTCTATCCGAAGCAGAGTTTCAAGGTTATTATTTAAAAGATAGCGAATGTTCTATATTGAAAAAATGCTTTTGCTTTTTCCGATTGTACATGAATAGAATTCACCTTCGATAAGGTTTCTGTCGGCTTTACTTTCTTGATCAACTTCGTTATCATTAATCGTTGCTTCACAGTTCTGCTTACGTCAGTTTTGGGATTTCTGAAGAATCAACACAACACAAATGTTGCCACAATATGCGGCAGAAATGCGAAAATATTCCTACGTTAGTATTGGGTCAGTTTGTGTATCTAATGTCCTGTTTCGTTGGACAGTGTATTTGTTCACATTTACTTTTAAGTGCTGCAACCAGTCCCCTGGCACATTCGAAGTCTGCACCTTTGTATACGAGGGAATGAGATGGCATGGAAGGAGTTCTTCGATGGACACCTGAATAGCGATACAGTAAACAGAAGCGGAGCGTGAACTGACAGAAGCACAAGCAGCAGATGACCAAGTACCAGCCCCCAATGTTCATGAAGTTCTTTGTGAGATAGGGAAGCTGAAAAACAACAAAGCCGCAGGCAACGACGGACTGCCAAGTGACCTCTTTAAACATGGGAGATGGGCGCTGGCTAGAGCGCTGCAATGGGTTATTTTCAGGATTTGGGAGGAGGAAAAACTGCTAGAAGAGTGGATGGATCAACCGTATCAACGGATTTCCGGTTAAACTGGCTCGACTGATCAAGGCCACCATGGCGCAAGTGATGCGCTACGTACGTGTTTCGGGGATACGCTCGAGCCCCTTTGAATCGCGCAGAGGACCAAGACAAGGTGATGGACTTTCCTGTTTGCTGTTTAACATCGCCCTTGAGTGTGTGATCCGAAGGGCTGGCATCACCACAAGGGACACGATTTTCACAAGGTCTGTTCAGCTTCTGGGTTTCACGGATAACTTTGACATCATAACATGTAACTTTGCGACGACGCAGGAAACTTACGCCCGACTGAAAACCGAAGCCGGAGTAATCGGAGTTCGAATAAATGCGTCAAAAACGAAACACATGCGAGCGAAGGGCTCCAAGGAGAGCAACATCAACCTCCCAACTCAAGTCTCTGTAGACGTCGATGAGCTTGAGGTGGTCGATGAGTTCGTGTATTTGGAGTCACTGGTGACCGCCGACAGTAGCACCAGCGAAGAGATCCAGAGACGCGTTTAGGCTGGAAATCGTGCTTCGGAAGATACTTCGATCGAGTCGATTGCGACGACGCAAGAAGTTGAGCTATATAAAACTCTGATAAAACCGGTAGTCCTCTACGGAATCGAGATAACAACGCTTCTCGCGGAGGACTTTAACGCCCTTGGAGTTTTCGAACGGAAGGTGCTGCGGACGGTGGAGTTTCACTTCACGGCTCATATCGTTGTCACATGTCACAAGCGTACCAAGATAAACAAATTCATTAACCACTTCAAATCGTTCCCCATCTAGCTTCACTTCAGCCCCACTACCACAGAAACTTCCACGCTCCCTGCCAGCAACCATGTACTTTGTTTAGGAAGAGTTTATGCTGAGTCCCAGCCTCGCTGCTTCCTTCTCAAAAGGCCTAAAGGCCTCCTCCACGGTCGATACCAATAATATTAATGACGTCCGGAAAACCAAGATGTGCACGTTCGACGTGCGCGGCGCGGATCTTACAAACGACGAGATAATGGTCAGAGTCAATGTTTGGTCCCCGAAAAGACATAACATCAGTACCATCCAGAAAGTGCCGACCGTCAAGCAGTACGTGATCGATCTGGGAGCAGGCTTCTCAATTTGGATGCCTCCAGGTATGCTTCAGAATATTCAAACGTGGTAAATAGGAGCTACATATGGGCATTCCTCTGGCAGCGGCAAAGCTTATTAGTCTCAGGCCGTTTTCATTGGTTGACGATTGAAGGTTATGCCTTCCAATGACCGGACGGAAGAATTCCTCCCTCCCAACCTGTGCGTTGGCATCTCCGCTGAGAACTTTTACGTCGTGTTTTGGGCACTCGTCATAGGTTCGTTCTAGTTTTTCATAAAACTCATCTTTAAATTCATCGGATTTGTCGTTTGTCGGTGCGTAGGTGATGTTTAAACTGTAGTTGAAGAATATGCCTTTAACCCTCAACACACATATACGGACATCTACGGGCCTCCACCGGATGATTCTTGTTTTCTGATTTCCCAGCACTACGAAACCGACGCCCCGTTCCGCTGCTTTGCCGCCAGTGTAGTAGATGTGGTACTCAAAAGAAGTGTGTGCAATACGGTCTACTGCACGGAGTTCCCTTTCTCCGGAATTTGGCCACCGAATTTACTGATTTCGATTTCGGCTTCCTGTCGCTGTAGTTCTCGAGCAAGTAAGCCAGCTCGCGTCGGTTAATTGAGAGATAGGACATTCCAGGCACCCAATTTCCAACCGTTTACCGTTTTCTGTTCTGTTCTGTTCGAAGCCTAGGTCATTGTCGATTGATCCGTTCCTTATTTCTATTTTCGTTGTTCATGGTTGAAAGAAAAGGTTTCGGTATGCTACCTTACCAGGGTTGCGATACCTACAGTTTGTTGATGGGGCTGTCATCTTAGGTGTAGCTGGTGGGATACAGTATTTCATGATTCAGCCGCCCGCTCCGAGTCAGACGCTGTTGTACGCCGCCCCTAACATGAGGACAGCCGCGTACGACCCCCCTTCCCAGTCAGCATACGACCAAATTTTCCACCGAGGGTTGGTTACTTCGACTGAGTTGTTTCTTACAAAATCTGCTACAACTTGCCAAAAAAAGTGCAAACACGAGAAAAATAAAATGTTGGTGGACCAGTCACAAAACAGCAACATCTATGAAATTGAGAATGAAAAATGAAAAAACTTTGCAGAAGACACCACGTAGACTATCAAAAAATCTTTAATATCGATACCATAAGCTATTCCGTCATGAAGTCGTCGATAGTCTCCATGTTATAATTTTATGACAGACCTTTTAGCGCTCTCACTTCTTCAGAGTTATATTTCATATTTTTTTAAATTTGTTTCCCAAATTTCACAGAAAATATGACATAGAAATATATCAGTAAGTCACAGGGAACTACACCATAATCTTCGTGTGCCGTGTGGCAGCATTTTAAGATACGACCCTTATTATTGACATCGGGTTACGAGAAGGGTTATTCATTAAACGGTTCAGTGATTTTCAACTATTGTATTATCGTTCAGTAATCAGTACTTCTCATTTGTTAACATTGTATGTATAATTTTATTCTTATTTGAAAAAAAAAAACTAGAATAGTTCAAACCAATTAGTACGTGCTAATAATATAATTCCCTTCTTCAGGCTTGAAAACTATAATCAACGCGCTGTTGCACTCCTTCAAACAACTGGCGGAGGTCATGACGCTCACAATATTTTGCCTGATGGTGTTTGCCCTGTTCGCGTTACAGGTAAGAGCTAACACAACACAACCGTACAGAGCGAAAAAAAACCTCTTCAAACACATCTACAAAATTGTAGTGAAGCGATTTGTACTAACATTTGAATATAGATGCGCTTTTTAATGAAGCTGTTCCTTATCGAAGCATCCGATCTTTCATCTCCAGGTATATATGGGCGAACTGCGCAACAAATGTGTCAAAAATATGCCGGAAGGTTGGAACATCACCTACGAGGAGTGGCGAATGTACGTATACGTATTCCTATGTCAAGGTTTGTCCCACAGGTTCAGCGTTCGCTGCCGATGGGAGTAGAACGGGAAAAATGAACCCGGTCACTGTTTTGCTTTTGGTGTCAGTCGGTGAATCGAACGGATATTATTTTTATTTTCAGTTGGTTAACTCGCAATATTTCTGTTTTTGCGCCCGAGTAAGGTAAAAAAATTCGATAGTTTGATACGATTGAGGGAAGCACCAAATTAAATCATTCACAAATTTGATCACTGTGGAACCAGAACCAGCTGTGCATATTTTTCATAGCAACTTTTATTTTGCGTGCTTTTTGAACACCATCTTCATTAGGATGCAGCGAACGTTGTTTTAAATCGTTAAAAGGACTATGATTGGCATCAGATTCAGTTTTGTTATTCTTAATGCGAGCTGTTTACACGTTAAATTCTTCGTTATCTGTTTTTTCAATTGAAAAGTATCTTATACAGCGTTGAAACAAAACTGACTTAATTAATAGTTTTGCTACCCATTTATTACTAAACAAATCGTAACGTGTAGACAGAGCTGCATGTTGAAATCATGTCGATGTTTCACATTTTTGTCATTGCATATATTTACCTTTCCTCAGGTGGGTGAACGATACCGACAACTGGATAATCGATGACGAGGGCTTGCCAATGTTATGTGGGAACCTTACCGGGGCTCGCCACTGTCCATCAGGTAAATATTTGCGTTGTGAAAATGAAGCATTCGTTGACTGAAAAAAATAATGCATAAAAAGCCATAAACACCGGAAGACAAAAGCGTACCAGATGGCAAAATATATGTAGGTCGTCATCGTGGGGAGTGAGAGCGGAACCCGAGAATTAATTAGGCCGTTAAAAAATACAGGTGGATACAAATTTGAAAAGCTGCGTTCGTCAAGCAGGTGGTTATTATGAGGAGGACTGGTTTCGAAAAACTACGCAGGGGATGGATTAAAAAGCGGCCCACGTGGTCTACCTTTCAGAGTTGTCATCAAATAGCCTAGAGGTACGAAGCTAATCTAATAAACCAACATGTTTGAGTTATCGTTAGGGGACCCTCTCGAAAGTTTTGTGATGTGTTTTCGATTCGCTAACATAAACGAATCTATAAAGCGATGTAAAGTGTTGAAAAGTCCGAACGATGATGTTAACAAAATATTATGGTTTGAGTATGTAGCACGTCAAAAGTGGAGGCGTTTATATTTGTAAAATTTAGGAAAAATACTAATAAATTTATAATTTTTTTTTAAATTTGTTCTTGTATCTTAGCATATAAGCAGCTTTAGAACTGAAAATGAACTATTTTAATTGCACTGCTCACATTAGTACCGAGGAATGGGGTGAAATTGATCAGTGGGGTGAAATTGATCACCTGAGAATTCGTGATAAAAAATACTAATCGAAAGATATTGCTCTTACAACACTAGGCAATGTTAACGTGTCCTTAAGCGCAACTTTTGCATGATTCACACACCTTTTAAAGTTAACCCTTGCATGCGCGGTGCAATTTTTCATATTTTGAAAAACTCTTTTACCTCAGTCAAAACTCAATCAAATTTGATCAAACAAGTTTCCAAATAACAAAACGAAGTATTGAATTCACTTAATCTTAGTTGAGGGTTAATTACGTTAAATTTGGAGAAGTGAGTAAAGTTTGATAAAAGCTCAAAAAATTTAATTTTCAACAATTATCATTCCATACCATTAAAGAAATACTGATGAATTCGCAGAAAACCACAAAGATTTTAATTTCAGAGCTAGTTTTTAAGCTTTTGCAACAAACCGAATTGAAATCGGTCTAACGACAATCAAATAAGAGCAAATTTAGCAACAAGCAGCTCGTGAACCAAAATAAACGAATTTTAACCTGAAATATCGTTATTTTCGTTTCAAAACTAGCTGTAAATGATATTTTTCAGTACAGACAACATAATTTATCATCAAAACATCACTATGGATTTCAATGGTGATCAATTTCACCCCAATTTACCTCATAGTACCTTATAAACTTATCGAATTTATTTCATGAAGTAGACGATATAAATTCCACCAATAGCCATAGAGGTTTACTGAAGCACATACCAGTGCTTGTTTTAAAATTATACTATTTCGGGAAAAATGTACATGAAGCTAGTTAATTGGAAATTGTAATAAAAATTGATCAATTTCACCCCGTTCCATGGTATTGAATTTTCTGATTAGTTCTACATTATGCTTCACTAATTCCAAATATGACTGCCTCTAGATTTATTCATCATATTTAGGAGTCATAAAAACCACGTGAATTAGGAATGGTCCCCACGGCAGGAGTTGCAGAATTCAATCATTGCTGCGTGACAAAAAAGTTCATTAGTAATATTTAGAAATCGATTACGTTCAATTTACAGTCATGCCTTGCATCGCTCTGTATTTGATTTTACCATCTCTTTAATGAGTGCAGAATACAACCCCAGAATCGAACACAGATGCACCAGCATCAAATGCAATATACAGAATGCGATAAACACCGATCTGACTCCCTTTATCATCCTTTTTCAATAACTCTAGGTAGAAAGTTAGTCGATTGCAGTCACTGTACCAATCGACGCAAATGTGGCAGGAGTAGCCTAACTTGTTTATTCACCGACGTTGAAATCGGTTACACAGAGCTATACTAGCATCCGTGCATACCGTACATACCAATGCGACTTAATGGAGTAAATCAATAGAAACCTCACTTCATCTGCATTTCCTTCGAAAGCAGAGGACGGGTTCCGAATGTGGCTCCAAAATCGTCGCAACGTCGATCTAGTTCTAACTATTTTGTTACTTTCCTGACGCAGCAAACAGCTACTGCTGATATCCACAGAGAATCTCACCGGATTGGACATAAGCTCTATCGTTCGTTCTGTATACAGCCAAGGCTAACAGACTGCGGTCCTTATCGCCCCTGGAGGAAGACATAACTTCCAATGGAAGAGCAAATTGAAATTACCCATACCCCGTTTCAGCTTACGGCAATCGTCGCACAAGTGCTCTTTTGTTCCGAATATTCAACACAAAATTTAATACTGCCAAAACAATCGGTTTAATCTCTTCAACATATTTCGAAATTGAATGTATTTTATTGTGAAGTTCTCAACGTACCAGTAGACATTGAAAATTAACAGCTAATTTTGAAAACGATGTGAAAAACATTTGTTCTGCTGAATGCAGAGCCAAAGATAGCAGATGAAATTGTGTGCATCGGGAAGGCAGATAGACTGTTGAAAATTGTAAACTATCGAACAAGTCCTCTCTGAATCGTTATCATCTTTTATCTCAGCTCTGTCCTAAATGGTAGTGAGAACCAAACTGCGCTGATTGACGATACACTAAAAGCACATCAAAATGCTCTCCGCAAACTGAAACAAAAAAAAAACACAAGTGAAGTGCTTTTAACCCGAAGCGAAAAATCCTTTCAGCTCGAAACAAGTGTTTTGCAGCAAAAGCCGCATTGAACGCTGACGCCCTAGAGTCATACAAAAGCCTAGTTGTCACACTTCTAGAATAGCAATGAAACCCGGCCATAACTCAACCGTCAGTGGATCGCCTTCAGTGTGCACAAGCTGAGCGCGAAAATGACACCCCCTGCATAATTCACCAAACGTATTGACGCTTGCTGCTGCTGTGCGGCGGAATGCATTACCTCTGGAGGCGCGTGGTATCCAGTCCCTCCCTCGGTCTCTATCTCAATGGCGTCGCTTTATGTATTATTCAAAGTGATGACGAATGTCAAACAATCACTGAGCTAGAGCGGGAGTCACTTCTTTCTCCGGGATGCTTGGATGCAAAACATCTATTTTCCCTGCACGAAGCGATAATTACCACCCAGTAGGTACCTCCTGTCCAGGCCATCAGCATTTACTAATTGTTCATGTCAACGTTTGTTTGCGCTTATCATTTGCGCCAGCATTGTGCTTTGTGAAGATTGAAGTTTAATGGCGGCATTGCACTATTTCCAGAATATACGTGTCTCTGCGTGGGTGAGAATCCGAACCACGGATACACCAACTTCGACAACTTCATGTGGTCAATGCTGACAACCTTCCAGCTGATTACGCTTGATTATTGGGAGAACGTTTACAACATGGTAAGTACAGGCACTGATGTTCATTAAGGTGAAACCTCATTGAATCCAAAAATGGCCGACTTAAAGCCACCACTTCGAATTTTCAAAAGCACAAGACTCGGAAATACTCATTCCGTTTCCTATAAAAATTCTATTTCATGTTTGCTACACCACAGCAAACATAAATTAACATTTTCACAGGGAACGCATTAACTATTTCCGAGTCTTGTGCTTTCGAAAATTCGGAGTGGTGACTCGAAGTCGGCCATTTTTGGATTCAATGAGGTTTCACCTCAATTAGAACGTAATTAAAGCTGTTTTCTGTCTAACGTAAGATTCTGCGGCAGAAAGCCCTCGGGGAAACATTAGCACTCTCATGAATATTTGTGTAGCCAATTTTCTTCTTCCACGCTAGGTTTCCGAATAACATTGTATTTCACATAGGAAAATTGATCCATTATTCATCTCAGCCCTTATATTCATCTCATGGAACATTGACACTCAAACAAAAACTAGAAAAACTCATAGTTTCTAATTGAATCAGTTTACTAATTTTTTCCTCTTGGTCTACTCTAGCTTTCTCACAAAGTATGAACCCTAAAAGCCAACCTAAAAGCCGTAAATTCGATAGAATTTTCGGGCATTACAACTAAAAAAATAATTCATTTCAACTACACTGCTACACACAGCTATTACGGCATTCGTTCGACAACCGTTCTATAGCAAACCACTTTCCACCTTAATTACACCATTCAATACAGGTATTGTCCTAAAGCTTGAACTCAAAAAAAAAACGAAATATTATAGCTTTTTACCCATCCCTGTGAATGCGGGTGCCCCTAGCAAAGATAGAAGTGAGTAATTGCTCGTTTCTACGTTTGCTTACACGAAAACTTCTTTTAAGTCTCTGAAGATTTTACGCTCTTTCGAGCAGGCCAATGTTACTACAATTCACAGGAATGATTAGAAAGTTATAATCTTTTTTCCCGGTTTGAGGTCTAGAGCAAATTTATTTATAAAAAAATAGTTATCTATCTAGAAAATTTGATTAATCATAAAAACGGTCATTCAATCGCTTTTCTGTTTTTAAAATCAATTTTGATAGCAGGATCACAAATTTATGTTTTGCCTTTCTCCTAGAAAGGTATAGGAATCACTGGAAAAACCGAAGGTATAAAAGTGGTCCCAATGGCCGAATGTCATATACCACTCGACTTCTTTCGACGAACTGAGCATTTTCTGTATGTATGTATGTATGTGTGTATGTGTGTGTGTGTATGTGCAACTTTTTTTTCTCACTCACTTTTCTCAGAGATGGCTGGACCGATTTTCATAAAATTAATTGCAAATGAAAGGTCTAGTTGCGCCATAGGTTGCTATTGAATTTCATTGTAATCGGATTTTTAGTTGAGAGGTTATGTATCAAAATGTAAAAATCACGAAACATCAATATCTCAGAAAACACACAACCGATTTCAATAAAACTGGTTTCAAATTATTAGGCTGTCCCCAGAACCCTTAACTTTTGAATTTCGTTATGATTGAACATATGGTTCAAAAGCTATGTAAAGAAAAGTTATCCTGAGGTTGTTTAAACTCACTCATTTTTCACAGAGATGGCTGAACCGATTTTTACAAAATAAGTGTCAAATGAAAGGTCTAGTTGCCCCATAGGTTGCTATTGAATTTCATTGTAATCGGATTGTAACTTTGTCCGTTGTTTATAAAAATGTGAAATCACATAATGTAAGTAAACATATTGACTCTCTCTCAACGATCACTGGCTAATTAAAAGGTAAAAAAGTGATCCATATGGCCGAATGTCATATACTACTCGACTCAGCTCAACGAATCGAGCATTTTCTGCATGTATGCATGTATAGGTGTATATGTTTGTGTGTGGGTGTGTACGTGTGTATGTGCACCTTTTTTTCGCACTCACTTTTCTCAGAGATGGTCTGACCAATTCTTTCTATCTTGGTGTCAAATGAAGGGTCTATTTGCCGCTAAGGTTGCTATTAAATTTCATTGTAATCAAACTTTTAGTTTTGGCGCTGCGTCAGAATGTGAAAATCGCTCTTATATCTCAGAAGCTATGAACATAGTTGAATTCAAATTAATGGGCTTTCAAACCCGTAAACATAATATTTAAACATGTGGTTTGAATGTTATAGAAAGAAACGTAACGCGAAGACTGTTTAAAACTATAGCTACGATCAAAATATGTGACCTCAACATCATTTAAATTTGATATTGTACTATTTCAATGTTTGCGGCCTTGCTCAGGATTGAAGTTGAAATAAAAATACATTTCTATCATTTCACTTTTTGCCTTTCTCCTAGAAAGGTATAGCAATCACTGCAAAAACTAGAGGTATAAAAGTGCTCAAAAGGGCCGAATGTCGTGTATCAAAAGGGCCGAATGTCGTGATATCAATGAAATTAATTGTGAAAATGAAAGGTCTAGTTGCCCTATAAGACTCTATTGAATTTTATTGTAATCTGATTTATAGTTTAGAAGTTATGTATCAAAATGTAAAAATTATGAAACATCAATATCTCAGAAATTACACAACCGATTTGAGCAAAATTGGTTTCAAATGAACGGGCTACCTAAAAAACCCTTAACTTTTGAATTTTATGAAGATTGAACATGTGGTTCAGAAGTTATGGAAAGAAACGTGTTCTGGAGACTATCTAATCTCACTCATGTTTCTCAGAGACGGCTGGACCGATTTTCATAAAATCAGTGTCATATGGAAGGTCTTGTTGTCCCATAAGACCCTATCGATTTTTTTGCAAACGGATAACTACTTTGCCTGTTATGTTTAAAAATGTGAAATCCAGCTATGAAAAGAAACATATTCCGAAGACTACTTAGACTCACTCACTTTTCTCAGAGATGGTTGTGGAAATCGGACAAAATTAGTGTCAAATGAAAGGTCTAGTTGCTTCATAACACCCTATTGAATTTTGCTGTAATCGGACCGTAACTTCATCTGTAATGTATCGAAATGTGAAAATCACGAAACTTCATTATCTTAGAATAATATTGATATCAGATGAACGAGCTAGTTAAGGGTTAACTGATGAATTATGATTGAACACGTGGTTTCAAAGTTTGGCTGCCCTATACGTTCCCTTTTCATTTGATTGTAATCAAACTTAAGCAACCGTTATGTATTAAATTGTTAAAACAACGAAAGTATTACACGACTCATTTGAACTTAACTAGTGTCATACAAACGAGTCATATCTCAAACTTATACCACAAAAGATCAAAATAATGGTCCCAGTGGTCCAAATCTTACAAAAAAAATCACAAACCTTCAAATAACATACTTCATAAGAATTTGATATGCTGTTGAAAAGTTTTGGAAAGAAAAGAAATTCAAAGACTATTCATCACTATACCTGCTTTGATCAATATATATGGGCTCAGCATTCCTGGTATCGCTCGTGATCAAATTGTTCGAAATTAAGAGCAATGTCTTTAATTTCACTATTACTTAAGCACTAACATTACGTCAAATTTCATATTTTATACTTCAATTACAACATCAATATTTTAGAACCCAATGAGTGAATATAAATACCTTTATTGGATTTAAGCATTCATGTAAATCTATTTTTACTAATAATAAGTTTGAATGAGAAAGGCTGAGTCTGACCGCTAGATGGATTAATTTAGGTTTTTATATTCTGATGGGAAAATTCAGTGAATTTCCTAAAGTCATTCTTTTCATTTCCAACTTTTGACGATCTCTTGTTATTATTCAGAGATATCAATTGAGCTTGAGCTTTAGCTGGAACGACCGCACATTTCGTAGTTGCTCCGATCGATCTGTGCTAGTGAAGTTGCACAGGGAACCACGTATATGACTACTCGGGATTAGTTTGTCATCTTCATTGTGCAACAATTCAGTAGCTACCGCTTTGTAAAGATCGGTAACGGCGCCGGCCACGTCCTTACGATCTCCAGGCTAAGGGATGATGTTGTAAGGGAGGAAGTGTAACAGCCGTTGTTGTTGGAGACCGAGTTTACCTTTGCATCTCCACTACTGCGACGGAAAGGAAGGGTTGTATCACCGTGGTAAGTGACGAAATCGAACAGTGTTGCGCGCCAAGTTAGCTCATTACGAAGACGAACGATGAGTATCTCTCTCTTCAAACATCGCGAAAACCATTCATTTCTAGAAGCATCCAAGTGTTTAAAATCTGTCAATTAGTAATCACGATTTTACTCCAGCGAGCAAACGCACTTGGGTAGACGCGGTTCTTTGAAAAGTATACGTTCCATGGTCATTAGATTAATCACGATATTTATTGACCGAACGAAACCTACTCCGATATGCGAAGCGCTTATATCAACGCGCGAGCAAGCTTCGGCTAAACGGAACCGAGGCCGAGTTTTTATTTGCATCTCATCGACTGCGTCTTTTATTATTTTGTTGCTTTCTTGTCAAACGACGCGATCCTATTCGAACGACGCGCGTTTAAAAATAATCCGCCACTTGAGGTACCCAAGTATTTAAATATTTGCCTATCACCATTCCCGAATATCTTCCAGAACGCACTTCAGTTCATTCACGAAATTCATCGATCGAACGAAACTTACTCCGACCTGGCTAAATGGTCACCGTGAGACATGAACAGTTATCCGGGTATACCTCGCGGTGTCGCCACATTTCGAAATCTCATGATGAGCAGAGCTCACCCGGGTTGAAGACGCGTTAAAACCACTAGTTAGCGCGATGCACGAAGTATTCACTCACACTCACGCAACCTTGCTGGCCTTACAATTTTCAATTTTAATGCGTGTATAAATAATCACTCCAATGCAAAAAACTCTGTATTTTTTACTAAACCTTCACTTTTTAACAAGTTTGGCTTGCCCTCACTCACACAGATTTCTGGCAAGCACTCGCGGAAAATGCACTCAGCCGCCGAAAAAAATGGCTGCGCCCATGAATTAAAGCCACAGCTCAGTTGCCATATATGATTATTAGTGGCAACCAAAACTGCTCATGATTTTAATACTTACTTTTTCTTCACTTTTACTTTTATGGCGACAGATCGTTAAGATCCTATGCCGAATCCAGAATACGTCTCCTCAAAACTCGGTCTTGGGCTGCTACTCTCCAGTCTCCCCTTACACCCGCTGCTCTGGCATCCTCGTCGACAGCACACATCCAGCGCGTGCGCGGTCTGCCACGAAGTCATCGGCCTCTATCCGGTTCTCTGCTAAATATTATCTTTGCCGGTCGCTCATCCGCCATCCGTGCTACATGGCCAGCCCACTGTAACCTGCCGTGTTTCATCAGCTTGACAATATCAGCGTGTTTGTATACTTCGTACAGGTCGTGATTCATGCGCCTGCGCCACACATGATTTTAATATTGACGTTATTTTGTCACTTTCACCGGTAGTACGAAACCGCCTAAGTTCGTACCACCTTTTCCTCCACCCTTAATAAATAATCCACACTTAATAAAATTGCGATTACGTGACGGAAAGACTAAATAAATAAAATAAAATGGAATCGACATATTGCACGACTTTACAGCAACCGATAACAATAGCGTAATAACGATAGCGTAATAAATCGACCCGGAGTAACTGAAAAAGCACAGGTCGAGTGCTCGCAGTAAGGTACTAAGTACTAGTTAGGCCTACTCAACCAGAAATCTTCATTGGATTCTGAGAGGGTGCTGCAAACATTTGATGGTGTAGGCACAAAATTCTTTAATACACAGTTTGAACATTGCAGCACCCACCAAAAAGTTTAACACCACCAGGAACAGGCGGCTTCCTAGACAGTTGCGGTCGTCAGCAAACTTGTTCGGAAAGTTATGCGCTTGATGTACAGCTTAGTGCATGATTTTCTCCTTACGTGGCACTAGTGTGCATGCAACAAACTGATAAACATGCAGTGGCCAGCTCAGTTTCCAGACTTGAATTCAATTGAGTTGTTTTGAGATAAGCGAGAGAGTCAAGTTAAGATGATGCGACCCCGAAATCTTAAACATTTTGTTGATGCGTTTGCAACAGACTTGGAAAGGCATCGAAGAAACGCTAGAAAAACTTATTCAGCGTTTGCCCAGGCTCTGCAGAGCCTTAAATAAGTAAATGGAGGGTTTTGAGAATTCGAAAACTATATTTTAGAACACACTAATAAAATCAACCTGTATTTCATGTCAACTTGTTGTTATATTGTCTTGTTAAAATATCGTCGTCATCAGCCGCAATGAAAGAAATTCAAAATAAAACAGTGTAAAGCAATAGTTAAAACGAAAATTGAATAAAAAATAATTCTAGCGCATAATTCTTTTTAGAAATTTTAAACACTGAGTTGCTAAATATTGCAATTTTCTGAATAGTTGGATAGAGATAAATTCAGCTCATAACACTTCAAACTAAACACACAATATTGGAAGTAGTGGACTTATTTTCTACCATAGTGTCCATAAACCACAAACCCCTGGCGTCCTAACAAGTTTGCTAAAGACTGCATCCAGGTTTGCCAATGGTACAGTCTTTTTTTACTGTCTTCTAAGGATGTGTTTGCTGTTACTATTTGTTCGTGATACCTATTCGCACTGGCAGTCCGAGAGTCACATTAAGAACGCATTGGCAACAGAGCATCACAAAAGGAAACGAAAAATGTACTCCGTGTGTCGAATCGGCATTATTTGGTGGATGCCTTTGGAGTTGCGAATGTAAAAAAGAGAAGAAGCTGTTTTTTTATACAGACGTTCGTGTCCACACTACACAAACAGCGCGTTTCGGTAACAGGCTGTCGGCTGTTAAAAAAGGCTTTGGGAAGAAGAAGCGTAACAACTGCTCGGCAACTCACCGACAGCCTTTGTGCAAAGAAAAGCAAACTCGGCAATAAAGTGGCTGTGCACTGAAGGATGTGTGTATCGCATACCGAATGCTATTACAACCACACATGCCATCGTCGACACGGGAATAAGGTGAACAGCAAAAAAACATTCGTGTATGGGAAACTAGACGGCAACGTTATAGTCGCAACATATCTTATCTGTCGGGTGTCTTTATTTTGCTAACACCAACAGTGTCATAGAGGGTCGCTCACGGATGTCATCAGAAAATTAAATTGAATCATTGAATTTACGAATTTAAATAAGTAGAAAAAACTAAAAACTTCCTACACACTAGCACCACGTTGTGGCAGAATTCCGAACTTAAATACCATCCAAGCAGAAGCCCTTGACCTTCTGAACAACTACTCTCAAGAGTGATATCGCTGATAATAGAAGGGCAGAATGCAGCAAACACCCGGGCGATATCATAAAAGATCAATGTTTCTGGTCGCAGTGATGAGTACATACAGGAAAAAAAATGGCAGGATTCGATAAATTAGGTTCCATACTGTCCGCCGACAGTAATCTCTTGACCTTCTGAGCGACTCTGCTGATAAACACAACTGTCTAGGTTATCGGAATCACGAGATAGAGTTGATTGAATCTGACATTTCAGTAAGCTTTTTGGCGTGTTGAAATATCCAAACTGGGATTAGCGAAACGATTCCAAACCTATGTAACCTATGTAAATTTTCATTTTTACGGCCAGTCCGGAGCGAAAGAAGAGCGGAAGTAAAATACGAAGGGCCCTGCCAGTCGTTGCTATCCATGTTCACCAGGTTATTTTTACAGTTTGGCCAGTGGCACCAACCTCCCAACTGCGTGCGCTTGAAGCGATGTAGCCACTATTGCCTCGGTCTTCCTCTTCAGCATCCTTTGGAGCTTCTCATCGCTCAAGTCCGTCGACCGTTCGAAACCGGGTTTTTTTCGCTGCTTTGATTCTTGTCCAATAGTACCAAAATAGAGTAGATGCCGAAACGGGCGTATCCGGCGACTACAAAGTGTTGCACGATATCCGTTTTTGACGCGGCAGGGTACCGTTCTTCGAACGCGCTCACTTCTGAATGAAGAAGTTTCACTGTTTTCATCACTACGGTTAGAGTTCGAGTTAAAATTTTCTGTTGACTCATGGGTTACTATGATTGATTCTGCATGGGTTGTTTCGTTAGGTAAAGGTAAACCCATGAAAAATCGACAATTTTTGTGCATTTCTTAATGCAAACAATAAGGTTTAACACTTTTGTCTTCTCGAAAAAAGTGCGCGGTAATTTTAGGTTTTGAATATAGGAAACATTGCATTTTTTTGGTTTTGTCCTATAATTCCGTGTGGGTAACTACCCACAGGGATAGCTTCCGAGTTGGTACCACCGTCCTGTTGAAGACGTTATGATCGTTCCCGTAGAGGTCCCGAACAGCCGGAGCCACAACCTTCTCCAGAACCTCGTTCTTATAGTACGCGGCGTTGATTTAGTGAAGTATCAGTTTGACTCTGTCCAGCCTCTTCTTTGTTGTAGCCTCCGTTACCCTGTAAACCTTGAAAAATTGTATTCGTTCTTATTGAACACCCTGTAGATAAATGAGACTAGAGACAGAATTAATTGCAAAATTACATATCTCTAAGCATGGTCGAAAGTGCCTCAAAGAGATAACATAAAGTTTAAGAACAATGATTTTGAATTAGCCTAAGAAAATTTAATAGTGCTTCTGCTAACAAATAGAAAAAAAAACATATTTTATCTGACACTCTTGAAAGGTTCTCAATATGTGCTTAACATGTCTAGAGAACTTAGAGAACGCCACAAAAAGAAAGGCCACAACTAAAATGATTCCAAACTTATCTCAAATATAGCTGACAACGACTTTAAAACCAGGATATTTCTAGAACTTTTGTTATGAGCCAATGTATTTTTTGGAAAATTTCCTTTATTTGTAAAAAAATATCCTTTCCAATGAGGAGCTGCGTAGCCGCAGAGTTACAGAGTCCGCTTTGTCAAGTGAAAGGTCAGGGGTTCGAATCTTAGTAGAATTAGGCCATTCGATGTCAAAACTGGACTTGAAGTATGGGTTCATTCTCAGGCTCCCCACCACTTACCCTTCCTTTACGCTGAAATCTATAACACCTTTGCGTGACTTTCTCATATGAATACATAAGTCCCTCTTATTAATAAAACTGGCAAGAAGGACGCACTACGACACTTCTCCACGGAATTGTAATTGGTGATATTTGGCAAGAGGAACGAGCATCGGTATAGTAGAACAGTAACGGGTAAAAGGAAAAGTATCACATTACACACAAGCACTGATAAACAATAATAATTAGCATGCGGGATACATCAGACACCCGGGCATATCTCACAATAGATCTACAATTTTGGTCGCAGTGAGGAAGTCCATACAGAAAAAAAATCATTACCATCTCCCCCTCTTCGCAAGCGTGGACTTTTGCGTATCCCCTTCCCCCCTTTAACTTGTCCACGTGGAATGTGGACAGTCCCCAATGAATTCCAAACCTTGATTTTATGGTATAGATTTTCCGATAAGTGCATTGCTTTTAGACCAGTTTTCATCTTTTTATTTTTGCAAAGCTGTTAAAAATCTTCGAATGAATTTTCGGACAGGGTAAGGGCTGCTTTACGGTTTAATTTTGTCATTCGGGTCCCTACTAACATATCCGTAGTTTTGAAATGAAATAAAAATAAAAAATTACCCTTCTTGGTAAATCTGGTAATTCATTTACGGTAATTGACTAGGCAGATGAATATGCTGTGGTTACCAAAATAAATCTTTGGAAAAATTCGCTTCACCTCGTACTTTTACGTGCGAAGAAAGAGGAGAGAGATGAGAAACTCTCTCTCATACTAATTATTTACTACTACAAAAGATCAAAATAATGGTCGCAGTGGTCCTAATCTTACAGAAAAATCCTTTCCTGTAGAATCTTCTACACTAAAAAGAGGGGCCACACAACCCTAAATCCGGCCATGAGTGTAATCATCAACCTTAACAAGTTCAAAGTTAGCTTGAATATTAAGCCCACCCGTGAGGATTTCGCGTAAAAGCGAGCATGAGATGGATTGAGTAGGCGGTATTTTGAACCAACTTTTCGCTGGTTCACTATTAATAACAAAGCCAGTCTTCATGTCGCAAGTTTAGGAAACATTTTTACTTTCGATCAAATCATTAGTGTTAGAAAATTATTTAGTGTGAGGAAGAATCTATGCATCTGAAAACGACACATTTGATTTACCCACACTTTTCGCAGCATACGTCCCTATTAAACTAAAACGTAGCCTTACGTCAAAAACTGCGAAAATATAACTCTGTAAAATATTTCAGACAAACTATTTATCCCCACTACAGTACTTAGGAATAATGTGGAATGTAAACTAACACGACTTCAAGCACAAAAATAACTAATAAATCACTAGGATAGCTGAAATACCATGTATTATTATACATCCACGTTAGTACAAAATATTGGCTCGTTTGCAATCATACCAGCAAACTGGGAGGCCCTTCGGGATTGTTTACTAGCTGACCTGGGCTGAGCAAACTTAACCTCGTCCAACTAAAGCTTGTCCGTTCAAAATCTATAAACAATGGGCTATGTGTTTTTTCGGCTCTCGATAGTTACATATCTACAGATGCAGTACATCCTGTCTCTATCCAATCCAACTAGCTACACTATACCTATAGGACAGCAATTTCAGCTATTCAATAAAACATTATTGAAACGCTGCACCTACACAGTTTTTGATTACGCTACGAAACAATCATTGCCATTGCTTGTAATTAATTTGATGGGTGATTGGTAAATTGGAATAATTGATTTATGTGAAGTGAGTTATAAATGCATGATCGACAAATTATTTTCGGTGTAAAAAGCAGAATGGAATTCAGTAGAGGGTACTTTGTATCAATTGCAACTAATTTTATCGTCGTTTCTCTTTGCATCTCCTTGCAGGTACTAGCGGCATGTGGCCCAATGAGTGTGTCATTTTTTACCGTCGTAGTATTTTTCGGTTCGTTTTATTTAATCAACTTGATGTTAGCCGTAGTTGCTCTCAGTTATGAGGAAGAAGCGGAAATTACCAATGAGGTAAGTGTCAGGCTGGCGGCTTTATTGCCTGGCTACTTATTACCGACAATTAACAACATCCGTTTTACGCTCCGCCAGGAACGACGGAAAGACCTGATCGACCATCGGGATGATTCCACTTTCAGCTTCGATCCGGCTAGTTTGAATATGAAGCAATTAAGCAAGCAGCATCGGAAGAAACTGGACGCCCGGAAGGGAGTTTTGCTGGCATCCTATTCGCGGAAGAAAACCCGGCGGAGAAAAAAAGGCAAAGAAAACTGCGATGGACGGAACGAGAACAATTATGTAAGTCATCAGAACCCATCACCGTCGCTGTGGGGTATTGTGGTTGATTGAGAAATTTTACAATAAAATTTTATCGTTCGCTATTTTATCGGATTTTTCACCGCTTTGTCATAGTCTAAAAGTCGCTCAGTGACACCGAGTCCCAGCCAGAGTCCAAGACACAGCATAGTGAGACCACAGGCACTAGCACTGCAGCGAACGAAAGGAATGCTGGCGACGACGCCGAATGTGACGCCCCCGTTGCCACCCGCTCAGCACCAGAATCCGAACACCTTGCACCCTTTAGGTGGGTGGAAATTGTGAAAAATAACTAACCACAACTGAACACTGAATGCTGTTGTTCGATAGTTTGGTTATTGGTATGGTGCAAACACACAATCACTTGCTTAATTAACTCTTTCGCACAGGTCCCCACTATCGAGGTCAGCTGTTACCGTCGAGTCGCCAGGCCAGCTCCAATGCCAGCGAGGGTGGCGTCAACAGGGAGTCCTCCCTGGACGATTCCGGGGTGGTGGATGATCACGAGGAGCAGGACGTCATCGGTACCGAGCTGGTGCATCCCGCACTGGTAGAGGTGAGTCTTGTGTGGGACACTTTGGCAACATCAGTTATCTCGGTCCTTTTTATTCCTGGCTATTCAGCACTTGTTTTC
Source organism: Wyeomyia smithii (assembly GCF_029784165.1). NCBI lineage: Eukaryota > Metazoa > Arthropoda > Insecta > Diptera > Culicidae > Wyeomyia > Wyeomyia smithii. Next base: position 56,504,907 of record NC_073695.1, on the reverse strand, counting down.
AATTGTACGTGAGTAGAATACAATTTTTTGCTACGGGGGCTGCTTTTGAAATCGAATCAATTGTTCAATTCCCAACACTTTTAATTACGGTATCTTCGATATTTAATATATTACTAATCACGTTTTTTGCAAGCAATAAATTAGAGACTTTGATTTATGATTCACTCTAAATAATTGATTAGATATACATTTGATTGCGAATGATTTAGCTTGATTCCTTTACAAAAAAAAATATGTGGGTCGTATCCGAAGCATAAATGTCAATTAAACAGATCCATCTGTGAAATATAGATTCAATGAACAAAAATCTTATTCTCGATTATACTCTTTCGAAAAGTGTTTCTTGCAAACTAACTACTTTTCATTGCTTCAAATTTAACATTTTTCATGTGGAATGATCGACAGGTCGCAATTTGTTTTTGATAACTGCATATTAGCATTTCAGGAGCAGCTCAAGGGTAAAATGTCTGGTGTCAGTATTATTGCAATTTCAACATCAACCTATAATGAGAACCAGTTTACATTTTAGTTGAAATCTTCGTCTTCGTAAAACAAAAAACAAGTTTCCATTACTGTCCTCTAGAATGGCGTACAGAATCAATTGTTCCCAACATTCTCGTCCTGCCACGCAAACAATAGAACAATTCGTTACGGAAGCACCCAGAGCAAGCAGACACCAAAAACTGTTAGAGGGCGATTTTTTTTCAAATTTTTCAAAAAATTAAAAATAAATACTGGCATAAGAAAAGCTTCCAGACAATGAATCACTTTCGTGATTCATTTGCGTATCCTTCGCATTCCCCGCTTTTAGCAAAGTACACTCCGGGGCAAAACATTCGCTGGGCGACCTGTTTCCATTGTCCTTTTGTTGAAGAAACTTCCAGCCAAAGGGCACGGATAACATTTTCCGTCCGACCAGCTGCATAATATCATTCAAAGCTATCTCGGAATATGCACACGGACAGTGGTTTTACCACTGTAAACTAGCTTTAACTGCCAACGACATATGAAAGTAAATAGAACTGTGCTAACTACTAACGGGGACGTTCTTATTGCATGCAGCGTAACAAGTACTCCCTGAGTGTGCCATCCCTTAGTAAAACGTATTGTAACGAAAATGACAGTACGTCTCCATTCCAATTTACACAGCGGAACAATCAAAAATCTGTAATTAAAAACCCAAAAAAAACCTGCCTTGTTCAGTTTTCAACCATTCAAATTTGCGCTGGACGGTGTTGCATAATAGCTGCAACAATAGAGTGCCATAAATTCTGAGATCAACTAAACAATGGATTGCTTTCTTCTGTTGAACTAATTCCAACAGTAGTGACTACTGTGGGAATAATTCAGGCTGACTTGGACGTAGAATCTACTTTGAGCCGGAACCACCACCCTCCCAAACAAATGATGGCTGGTTGGTCTATTCATATTCACCAATTTCCGCTTTCCAGCCGGCCATCAACTATCACACAAATATAGTTCACACCTCCCAAGTTTAATCCCCCGGTTTCATTATGGCTTTTCGACTGAAGTCATCTATTCTATTTTTTTTTTGTCTAATCCTGCCGTTTCATTGTTTTCCTCGCTGGCTGGCTGCCAACATTGGCCCGGAACTCGGAAATATCACGCTCCAGCAGCGAGAGGTAACACCGGTCACATTAGCGTTATCACCGCGGGAAGTTAGGATAATAAAATGTAACGGTAATTTAGCGAAGGTTAAAAAGCCCAACGTTTACGCCCTCCACCCGGAATACTTGTCGCAAATTGTTGTACTAGGTAAGTCGCTGCGGGAGTTGATGGTGGGGTTTTTTCTGGTTTAGTGAAATATAAACTGTTACACTGTCATGAACTGTTTTGCGAATGGCGCTGAAGGGTTGTTAAGCTCCTCAGGAATGAGACGCTTATGTTGAAGTAATGACGGGATTGCCTTGTTAATGTTGTGTTTTTCTCTCCCTCTGCAGACGATCTTCCTGATAGAAATTGTGATAGATGTGTTCAGTGTTGCATTAGCTACGAAAGGTGGTTGCAGTTTCAAAATTGTTTATTCAAAGTAAGTACTTATATCATTCACGAGTCTTGCAGTTTCCCTTTCGAAAATGTTATTGTATGCATAACCGTGCGCACGGGGCTGGTTTCTGGATGAAAAGAATGCTGTTTATGAGAATGTTAAGAAGAAAATCGAATGGGAGCCTAATAAATTATATTTACAAGTTAATGTTATGAACTTCGGCAATACTGACATAGCACTACAGAATTTCTAACAGTGCTGAGAGGTAAAACTTGAATTAACACAGTATTAGTTCTGTCGGAGGTTATACAATTTTTCAAGGCGCAAGAAATTATTAAGCTTTGCCTTATACGGTACAATTGAGTTTAACAGTTCTTAAACAATCCAATCCAAAAACCGAAATCTAAAGCAAATTTTAGAGTAGTGAAAACAAAAAACAACAAAAACGTTAATAATTTCAGAGCCAACGATAAAAAATCTGATAAAATATTAAGAAGGTAAATAAAAAACAGAAAATAATATTGAGCAAACCTTAAGAAATTCAATCAAAACATTCAGTTGAATGAAAAATATCCGAAAGGATCGGACTTCAGCATTTTTAGGTCGGCCACCTCACCTGACCTGCCCTGAGAGGACTAGCTGGGCCGGTACAAACACGCTTCCCCGCAGTACGGACCGATTTTAGTACTGGTGTTGAGGCGTGGGAGTTTTAAGGGTAGTCACGATGGAGAGCCTATCGTTTCTCGAGCGACTCAAAATTGTGTGTGCTAGTACAGTAAGTTGATGATTCCGTCTGGTGCAGCTATCCTGCTATAACATCAAAAAAGTGAAATAAAAATAGGAGAGTAAAAAAATATAGAAAGTTGCAAATTGATATAAAGCAAAATTTCTAAAAATCTTCGTCAGGCACTTTGAAATCGTATGCATTAACAGTTAAATTTACAAAAATCAGCAACCGAAAATATAAAACGATACTTAACCAGGGATGAACAGAAAGTTTCATTATGAACAAAAAGCAGGAACGGGAAGTACCTATCGAAATTCTTAACTGGACTTCAGTGATGGTCTGGCTTAATGTTTTCCAAACTCGTACCCGACCTGAACCCGATTTTTTTCGGTTAACCTATAAACTCACCGTTATGCATGAAAAGTTACTAAAATAGGAAGTGTTTAACTTTTGTCGAATTCTTCAGAACTTTTACGATTTGATATTTAGCAATCAACTTCTAAAAATCGTAATATAAATATAACACCTCTATGTCTAATACACTTGAACAAGCTTCGAAATGGTCACGGTCACGGTAGAACCACTTTTCAATGCGATAATTGTCTTCTTTTTCCTATGACGGTGGTAAGGCTCGATATCTAAATACATTCTTGAGCAAACATTTAAAACGAGTTCTTGCCACCACGATGTTTTTTACTCAATCGTATTTTGGCATTATTTCTAGAAATGAGAATTACGCACGTTGTGTGCGGTGATTTTGGAAATTACCTATATCATTGATCTTGTCATAATATTTCTCAACATAAAAATAACAAAGTGGACAGCAGAGGCCAAAATAGCATCGCCAAACGAATGACAGTGTGCATCTCTTTGATGCGCGAGTGTACAATGACCATCCTGTCTTTTGTGTTAGAGGTGACGGTTGTTTTACATTTACGAGCGAAAGCCTACTGTGGCGCACGCTAAGGTATCAAAACCAAATAAAAATGCTGACCGTTTACAAGCCTGCTCTTGAATGTGCTTTAAAATGAAATGTTATAAATTTCGCCCAAACCTTAATATTTTTTTCAACTTCTTAGAATGTTTGTTTTGTAGTGCGTTGACGGTAAAAGCCCCTCGTTCGAGTACCCGTTTTTGACACGAACTGGATGTTTTTCAGAAAGAGTAATGAAACTTAGTTGTTAAATGTTACAGGAGTCGTTTGCGTTTACTGCTTGTGAGACTTCGGAAAAAGACGCCTTTTTCCTGAAATTTACACCTCAAATGAATTCCAATCTTTTACGGGGTCGGAAACCCCGTTTCTTTTTTATTCAATCATGTAAAACGAACAAATTTTCTTAAAAATCTAAATTAGGCAGATTCACCGATTTTTTTAATTTTTTTTATTATAGACGCTTTAACCTTACGCGTCATTCGCGACTTAAAAATCACCGATAACCGCTTCTAAAGGTAGAATAAGTGAAAAATGATCCGTAATTAAAGTCAGTACCGCCGAAATGCTTTTCTAAACGCCAAAAAATATCCAATATAAGCCAAGAAAGGTAGAAAAAAGCTTCCAAAAAAGATAAAAAAGAAAATAATTCCTAACCTAACCTTACAGCCGCCGAAATCACTTTTAACAGACACATAATATAATTTAAAGTTATAATAATAATCATCGAATATCGCTCCAAGTCTTAAATAATAAAAGACAAATGACTCTAGAGGTCATAATAGAAAATAATTTTGAATTGGGATCAAAAAGATCTCAAATTATGTTCAGAATGGTTTTCCTTCTGTTTAGAATGGGGAAGCTCCGTAGCCGTAAATTATTTCAACATGGGCTTATTCTCAGGATTACCGCCTGTGTGTCAGTATCAGTAGAATCGTATCACTAGCCCCGCAATTGTCCTGATAGCATACAATTAACTGTGAGGTCTGTGTATAATAAACAAAACATCATGCTTCGAATCGGCATGTAGCATCGAGGCTTTGTTTTGCTTTGTGGGCTCATTCTTAGGCTCCTCGTATGAAAAGCGTAAATTATACATGAACTTGTTCTGAATTCAGCCCCTCCCCCCTTTCAGTGGCCTCTCTCCTATGTTTTAAATGCTTTTGGTAAACTCTAATGTGTAAGGAACATGTATGTCAATTTTGGTGAATATCGGCTTAGGCGTTCCGGAGATATGGTAGAATGTGTACATATAGACATACAGAGATTCTAAGACAAAAAAATGTTTTTTTTCAAATGCATACAACCTTTGCTTGCAAATGACTCTTATTTTTTTATTTGCCTATTAGGGTACCCAGCCTTGAAATAGGGTGTTGATAAGTTTGATTTTGTGTATTTCCTAGAGAGACCAACAGTTTTCAAAACGTTCCGCAACGATTGGTCACGGGTGGTGGCAGAAAACTCTTCAGAGATTGTTAGTAAATACCAAAACCTTGAAATTAAACGGGGGCCCAGCCCGGGAGCTCCTGAGCTTCATATCTTGATTACTTCAGAATGTTAAAAAAAGGTCCGAAAATGTCTAGAAAATTATGCTTAAAATGGATAAAAAACGCTTCTTAAAACCTGAAAAATATATTAATTAGAATTAACCCAAAATGACAAAAGCGCTTGTAAAGGCAAAAAAGGTCCCAAAATAAGGTAAGAAAGGCGAAAAAACATTTCTGAAGGCCAAGTAAAACGTTGAAAAATAATATTATTTTAAATTAAGCTTAGAATGGCGAAAAAAAGTCCTGAAAAAAGATCTTTTGATAGGGCGGAGTTCTGGGCTGTTGAGAGGGTTGTAGTCTTTCGGTACCACAGCCGCGTTGTTCGAACCTTTTTTTCCACAGTGGCAGCTCGCCAACTCCGGTCAGAATACCACAGATCTACTATGTTGCTTAACGCTTGTATTAGAAATGGGTTTTTCGAATGGTGATAAAAAACCCCAAGACAGATAATTGAGTTTAATAAATTTCCCATGGAAGGTAATTATATTAGCTTACTTGTGAAAAAGCTCTGCGAGCGGCCTTCCAGCGGTTAACCGGAATATTCGCCATGGCGGACAAATACATGTGAGTCGGCATGTTTTCAATTTCGTTCTTTTATTTTCCAATTCCTCCCCAGTTTTCGCGACAAAATTAGTTGATCTTACGCTTCAGGTGTGCCCAGAAATTCTCGCTGGACGGGTTCGCCGACTTGGGTTCCATATCGATATTCAGCCGCTCCGTCTCACAGTGGTCGGAGGCTGGCAAAAAACCTCGGTTTTTCACGTCAATATTTTTGATGTTTTGCAATTCTCCGAAGATTCTCAAACTGTAAATGACCTTTTCCTAAAGTTTCATGACAATTTGTTAAGGTATCGATTTCTAAACGCACTTTGAATGTTGCTATATCAAGCAATTTCGCTGATTTTCATGTTTGGCACAACTTTGGCTTAACTTCAAACACCTGTAACTCCCTCAGTTTTGATCCGATTTTGATTCAACAAGTTTCATTTTTAAGAGGAATTTATGTACTTTTTGGTAGATATTCAAGACTTGCCAAAAATACAACCAATTTCTCAATCGAGGTGGAACATATTGCAGGGAAGCCAAAAAAACATGTATTTCTAATTTCAATACTACCGTACAATCTTGTGAAACAGTTCGAAACGATCGGATAGCCAACAATCAATGGGAAATTTATTGTACTTTTCCGATTTTTTGGTCCCGTTTTGCACATCGTTGCTCATAGAGAGATATTTTGAAAATGGAACTATGGAGACGTATGGCTGTCAGTTGTAAAATATTCAGTTCCGTATATTTAAACCAGAGGTTTTCAACCTTCTTTATTTCATGCAGCCGTTTTTGATAATTTACACAAGCTTTTCCCCCCTATCGGCACCATGAAAGAAAAGCTGTAGCAATTAAAAAATATAAGGATTTTTAAACTTTAACTTTTAACAGGTTTCAAGCAGGAGCAGGAGAACACCAATACACGGGCATACAATTCAGCATCTCTTGTGAAGGTGTGTGTAACGAACAAGCACAAATAATGCGCATAAAACTGCTGCATAGGTTTCATTGGACACTTAAGAAAAAATGTCGCACCACCGTCAATCACAAAAGCGCATTACATGTGAAATTTTTCCACTCGCGGGCAAATTCCCCCCCGGTTGAAAACCGCTGATTTAAAAAAAATGATTGACTGTGCAGTATATGGTCAAAACACCATGCCGGAGACAGGGAGATTGCGGTATATTTTTCCAAATCTGTATCATATTTCCAGTTCGCTTATTTTTCGTTCTCTCTACTTCACATACTGTCTGCTTAATGAACTAGTTTAAATGAATAAATTAATAAATACCTTAAACTGGGGTGACTTTGATCACTTTTTTGATTGTATCTTAAATATTTTCAGAATATACTGAAAACAATATTGTTTGATATTTTTAAAATAAGTACTGGTATGCATTGAGAAAGATTCAGTCACTACTTCAAAAGTTTAGTAACAATTTTGCTGTTTTTAAGTATGCTCTAAAAGTTTTACACCACCAGCATACATTACGAAGGAAAGTTGTATAATATAATTAGAAAAGCCGGCTCTCTAAGTGTTGAGAAGTTGTCGAAAATAATAACCTGTTGTTAGAAAGCAAACTAAACTTCGATTTGGCAAAATTCATTTGAAATTAATCGAAACTGTATAAATAAGATAGCAAATAATGAGCTTTGACAGTCAGAAATTATTTTTTCTCTCAAATATGAAATATTTGAAGTTTTTTATCAGTTGAACAAATTGTTTGTCACTTCTCCGGTAGATTATAGAGAAACCGGCGAACACGGCAAACAGTGCAAAGATATTGTTATATGTACTAATCAGTCGGTACGAGTCATATCGAAACCATCCTCCCATCCAGGAGCGATAATTCTGCGCACGGTTATACCTCTACGTATAAGCATAATAATACCTAACTATTATCTTATTCAACAGATTGTTAAGGATCCACTGTTTGAATTAGGGATCACACTATGTATTGTTTTAAATACATTGTTTTTAGCGTTAGAACATCATGGTATGAATGCGAGCGTGCGCGATGCATTAGATATTGGCAATAGGGTAAGTGTCTAACAGTTCGCTTGTCAAATAGCCTTTCAATCATCATCTTTCCTTACTTGCAGGTTTTTACATCGGTTTTTACACTCGAGTGCATATTGAAAGTGTTGGCCCTGTCGAAGGATTTTTTCTTATGTGGCTGGAACATTTTCGATCTGATTATCGTTTCAGCCAGTTTGCTTGACCTAATCTTCGAGCTAATGGAGGGCCTAACCGTGCTACGAGGGCTAAGACTGGTTAGATTACCTCAAACAACGAATAGTACAAGTTGAATTCATAGCTTATATTTTTGGTTACTTTTTCTATCCACAGTTACGGGTACTGAAACTAGCACAATCATGGACGACGATGAAGGTCTTGCTAAGTATTATCATATCCACAATAGGTGCTCTAGGTAATTTGACGTTCGTGTTGGTGATTGTTATCTATATTTTTGCCGTTATCGGAATGCAATTGTTTTCTAAAGACTACACACCAGACAAGTTTGCGCCAGATCCGGTGCCAAGGTATGAGCGTTTATACGGAATCAAACTTGTACCCCAGTTTGCATAATTTGACTCCAATTGATTCTTTGTTAAACACAGGTGGAATTTTAACGATTTTTTCCATTCGTTCATGATGATTTTCCGCATCCTGTGCGGAGAATGGATTGAGCCACTCTGGGACTGCATGCGAGCCGAAGAAGAGGTAAAATTGCAATCGTTCTAGTTGTTGATAAACGAATTAGCATAAAACTCTTATACTGAGATTTTAATTGATTTTACTTTTGTTTCAATGTCATCCGCAGCAGGGAGCCTCGACGTGTTTCGCAATATTTTTACCAGCACTCGTAATGGGAAACTTTATGGTTCTCAACTTGTTCTTGGCCTTGTTGCTCAACAGTTTCAACTCGGAGGAACTTAAATCTAAAAAGGAGGTAAGCGTTCCGAATCATTCTGCGACACATTTCAACCGAAAAACATTCATTAAATACTTCACACCACTCCTACACAATCGTCAGTTCACGAACAATTTACGAACTCATCACAGAAAACTCAACTGGTTCCGTAATCAGTCACTAATTTAATTTCATTTCACACGAATGGCAAATCTATCCTACTGTCGCGATTGATCGTTAGATGTGTTCCACGTAGAAAAAAAAAAACAAAAAACAAAACATTCTCATCTCTTCCTTCAGAATATTGATGTCAAACTAGAGTACTCTACTATTAGATGTGAAATACCTTAAATAAATGCACAATGTCTTAGCATTTTTATTTGAAGACCAATAATTTGCACTGTCTATTCCGATTGCTTTTATATACATTTGAATTGAATTGAGTTCCATTGGGTCACGCCGAAGCTTCAAAATGATAACCGATGCACAAAACGTGCAAGAGCTGCAAGTTTAGCAATCAGTTTATTGTCTGCTCAACAATAAACCATTAACTCGAAAATCTATCGGTTTGCCGGAATGCACAACTAAACCAGGGTGCTAAATTCGTTACGATTACGGTACGGCACGGGTTTACCGAGACTTCAACAGTCCCGTTCAGCCAAAACTTAAATATATGGTGAGCTGGTTGTTAAGCCAGCATTTTACCCCGAGATCAACCTGGAAGGTGTGAACCAGAATACAAACGATCTAATTTCAAGCGGCTCTACTATGCCAATTTTCGAAGCAACCGTTTTTTCCTTCGCCATCCGATTATCATCTGGCTTTCCCGGCAAGAATCGAATAGTGATTTTCCATGGTACGAAAATATAAATGGATTTCCACACGGGTTCCTCAGTAAAATGCAATGCATAAATGTATTATCATATTTGGTAGTCTAATGATATGTTCACAGTCCATGCGTAAAGCTTTTTTACATGCTGCCAACGGTAGCGATGAAGGCTTTTTTCCTAATACCTCTTCGAAGTATTCCAATTGAATAATGAATTATAACATTTTATTATTAATTGCGCAACTAAGTTCACGATACTTGTCAATACATGTCGCCAGCAGTAAGTGCTGGACGATTTTTATCCAAAACGTGATGAATCAAGATTAGACATAAGATAAGACAAACCAGTTTGACACGTTAGTGATTTTATTGTGGTGCCGTATACTTTTGGTTGTGTGAAAATGTTTGATTTCGTGCTAAACAATCATAATTTGCGGGAATGTTACTTTTCTCATTTTATCCAAAGAAAACGATGGCTCAAGCGTATCGAGAGTTTAAAAAAGTTTACGGAAATGCTGCTCTAAGTAAAACAACGTGACGTATTTGATTACGTCGCTTTAAGGATGGTAATTTCTATGTTGGCGACTATCTATGTTGAACAAGGCCAAAAACCTTCGAGGACACTGAATCGAAGGAATTGCTAGATGACGATCCATGCCGAACGCAGGAACAGTTTGCTTCGGTGTTAGGAATTACCCGCCAAACCATTTCCAAGCGATTGTATGCACTTTAAAAATAAAGTTGCATTTAATAACAAAACAGCGAGTACTTAATTGCGCACATAATATAAATTACCATATTGTTTAACTTGAGATTAAAAATACTCTAAAGACGCTGGGGATGCGTGGCGCGTAAAAGGAAGCCGCGTAAAAAAAAGTGTTAATTCCGGAATCCGCGTAAAAAACCGCGTAAATTTCGGAATCCGCGTAAAACAACGCGTAAATTAAATTAACCCTAGTAACAATAATGGTTTTATCAAAAATTTATAGCGCTTAATATAGCCAAAACAACGCTATAAAACTTTGATAAAACCAGTTTTGTTACTGGGGTAAATTATCCAATTCTCACTTGACGAATGAGGGGACCACCAACTAGAACAAATTTATGTGTAATAATTATTTTTTACTGCGTTTAATCGACTAACAATAACACAAAAACAAACGATTTCTGAAGACCTCGTGTCACTAGCGGTCTGATTTCAGCGACAACTGCCCATGTAAGAGTAGTTAGCAATAAGCTCAACATCTGCAAAAAAAATTGGATTAATGGATAGAAAAATTAAATGCAAAGCTGCTTAACATCTCTATCAAATTAAGACAAACGATAAAAGCAATGAATGCGAAATAAGAAGTTCTCTAAAACAATAGAATAAATTTTCAAAAATAAACACAAAACAAAGTTGAAAATTTCACATATGACAAGAAAGTTAAAAAAAAAATTTCGGAAATGTTAAGAATATTAAGAACACAAAAAAGTGAAGAAAATTTCAAAAAGTCATGATGCTAAAGATGTTGATAGTAAAATATTTTTAAAATGCTGAAAATTTCAATGATGTCAAAAATGTCGAAAATGTCAAGAATGTCAAAAATCGTAAAATTTTTAAAAATGTCAAAAATATTTAAAATATTATTATAAATATTATTATAACCTAGCGAGACTGTGGATTCAAGGAAATAATGGAGTTGGTATTTTTTGTTGAATAGTATTGAAATTTAACAAAAAACTGGGTTTAATCATTTCACCAAATCCACAGTTTTGTTGAATTCACCGGAGGATGTTTTTTTGACCGTGATAAAATCGAAACAACACTATGCATCAATAATGTCAAAAGATGCTAAAAGTGTTAATAAATTCAAATATCTTCTTCTTCTTATTTCTGCTTGAAGCTAACTCCTGACAGCTTCAAAAATAGGGCTAATAACTTATACTATATACCCTATTATTTCTTTTAACGTCACTGTGGACTGTTTTAACTTTAAATATACAGTCGAATCCCTCTATAACGACACTTTTTAAAGTGACAAATCTCGCTATAGCGACATTCTCAACACTCCCTTCTATACTATACTAAAATTCTTCGTTTTATTGCGACATTTCGCTATCACGACAGTCCCTTGCAATGTCGCTATAAAGGGATTTGACTGTAATATAAACTCCATTTTAAATTTTCGTAGGAATAATACAACTTCTTTGTATAGGCAAATATTGTTAGTTTTAAATAAATCTGTTAGTTTTTCGAATTTCCCATCAAAGGGAAAATTTGACAATTCAAATGACATTTTCAAAAACATTAAAATTGAAATGTCACGCATGTCAAATATATCGAAAATATCTAAAATGTCAAAAGTCCCAATATTGATAACAATTTGAAAATGCCGAAAATGTAAATAATGTTAAAAATAAACGTCAAAAATAGTAAAAATGTCAAATATATCACATATAACGGAAATGTTTCATATGTCAAAAATCTGAAAACGAGAAAAAATGTCAAGAATATCAAAAATGTTACGACATATGTCAAATACGAAATATTTAGAATGTCAAAAATTTCTAAAAGCAAAAATGCCAAGAGTGTCGTTATGGACAAATATTTAGAAATGTCAATAATGTCAAAAATAGCGAAAATGGCGAAATGCCATATATATCGAAAATATAAAAATGTCAAAAATGTCACATACAGTCAAGTTTTTTTTACGCGGGGGTTACATACCTCGTAAAAAACGCGTTTGTTTGAAAACCCGCGTTGATTCAAAAATCTGCGTAAAAACCTCGTAATTCAAAAATCCGCGGTAATTAAAAAATTCGCGTTTATTCCAAAATCCGCGTAAAGTAAACCACTAAGAAAGGCTTTAGAAAAACACCCGAGATGCTCTAAGTTCAGTATTCAAAATTGTACTCTTTAATAGTCATTTCGGATCTTTCGGAGGGCGAAGGGTTTTTTTGACTAAGTCTTTTAATTCGAAATCTACAAAACATTTTTTGAATTAGCGCGGAATCGCGTAAAAAAACCGCGTTAATTCAAAAATCCGCACAAAAAACCTCGCAAGAAATCCGCGTAAAAAATCAGACTATATGTCAAAAATGTCAATAATGTAAAAACGTACAAAATGTCAATAATAAAGAAAATGTAACGAAACCAAATATATCGAAACATCTTGAATGCCAACAATTTCCAAAATTCAAAAAACCAAAAGTGTCGATAGTGACAAATATTTAGAAATTGCAGAAAATGTCAATAAAGCCAGAAATTACGCAAATTTCAAATGTATCGAAAATGTCAAATATATCGAAAAATTTCAAACATATTGGCAATGTCAGAAATACCGTGAAAAATTTCAAATATATTTGATAAAAATTCAAAAATGACAATAGATGTTATAAACGTCGAAAATGACAAAAATGTCATATATATTGAATCGGGAAACTGCCTAAAATGTAAAAACTTCAAGAATATCGATAATGTCACGGAATTCAAAAATACCGAAAATATCCAAAATGTCAAAAATGACAAAAATTTATAGAAATCAAAATGCTGAAAGTTTCGATAGTGATAAATACAGTCATACCTCGATATAAGGCAACCTCGATATAACGTAACTTTTACCTCGATATAACGTAACTTTTTAAAATATATTGAAATCGAAAATAAATGATACAGCAACTGTTTTGGGCTATTATGCTTCAAAAAAAAATGTTTGTAGTAAGTTTTGAAACCAATGAAACCGATACGAAAACTGTCAAAATGGTCATAAGGAAAATTTTAAAAATACTAATAGGTGATGGGAAATAGGTTTTCACGCATCCTTCAGTAACAATTCACAGTCTTGCATCAATTAAAAAATAATTTTTTTTTGCTTGTTGAAATTTTCTCTAAATGGGCGTAAGAAAGGTGTGAAAATACTGATAGGTGATGGAAAATAGGTTTTTGCGCATCTGTGAGTAACCACCAACAGTCTTGCATCAATTGAAATTTTTTTGCTTGTTGAAAATTGTCCTAAATGAGCATAAGAATGATTTAAAAATATTGATAGGTGATGGGAAATAGGTTTTCACGCATCTTTGAGTGTTCTCTTGTATCAATTTAAAAAAATATTTTTTTGCTTCTAAAAATATTTCTAAAAAGAAAGGTTTGAAAATACTGAAAGGTTATGGAAAATAGGTTTTCGCGTATCTTTGAGTAACCATTAACATTCTTGCATAAATTGAAAAAAAAATTTTTTTGCTTTGATATAACGTAACTCGATATAACGTAACGAAAATAAAAATAAAGTTACCTTATATCGAGGTACGACTGTACATCGAAAATATAAAAATGTCAAAAATGTCACATACAGTCAAGTTTTTTTTTTACGCGGGGGTTACATACCTCGTAAAAAACGCGTTAGTTTTAAAATCCTTGTTGATTCAAAAATCTGAGTAAAAAATGCGTTCCTAATTAAAAAATCCGCGTTGCTTCAAAAATCCGCGTTGATTCAAAAATCCGCGTTAATTCAAAAATTCGCGTTAATTCCAAAATCCACGTAAAGTAAACCACTCGGAAAGCTTTAGAAAAACACCCGAGACGCTCTACGTCCAGTATTCAAAATTGTACTCTTTAATAGTCATTTTGAAGGACGAAGGGTTTTTTTCTAAGTCTTTTAATTCGAAATCCATGAAACATTTTTTGAGCTAGCGCGGAATTGCGTGAAAAACGAGGTAATTCGAAAATCCGCATAAAAAACCTCGCAAAAAATCCGCGTAAAAAAATCTGACTGTATGTCAAAAATGTCAATAATGTAAAAACGTAAAAAAATGTCAATAATATCGAAAGTGTTACGAAACCAAATATATCGAAACATCTTGAATGCCAACAATTTCCAAAATTCAAAATGTCAAAAGTGTCGATAGTGACATATATTTTGAAATTACTGGAAATGTCAATAAAGCCATAAATTACGCGAATGTCAAATGTATCGAAAATGTCAAATATATCGGAAAATTTCAAACATATCGGCAATGTCAGAAATACCGTGAAAAATGTCAAATATATTTAATAAAAATTCAAAAATGACAGGAGATGTTATAAACGTCGAAAATGACAAAAATGTCATATATTGAAATCGGGAAACTGCCTAAAACGTAAAAACTTCAAGAATATCGACAATGTCTCGGAATTCAAAAATATCGAAAATATCTGAAATGACAAAAATTAATAGAAATCAAAATGCTGAAAGTTTCGATAGTGACAAATACTTTAAAAATGTCGAACATTTATTTGACACGGCAGCAATAATGTTCATAGATTCAAATGTCAGAAATGATAACTAATTCAAAAGTCAACATGTCAAAAACGTCAAAAATATCAAAAATGTCAAATATATCGAAAGTGTCAAAAATGTTAATAATGTGGAAACGTAAAATATGACAAGAATATCAAAGATTTCAGATATATCGAAAATATCTAAAATGTCGAAAAAAAAATTCTAAATGCCAAAAGTGTCGATATTGATACTTTACTTTTGAGGCGACTGACCGATTATCGATCCAGTGCCGAATCCAGAATACGTCACCATGTCCCTCGATCTTGGGCTGCTATCCTCCAATCGCCCCTCATACCTATTTCGCGTGCATCCTCGTCGACAGCACGCATCCAACGAGTGCGGGTTTATCTCGAAGTCGACGACCTCTATCGGGATTCCTGCTAAATATAGCCTTCGCTTGACGCTCATCCGGCATTCTCGCTACATGCCCAGCCCACTGAAGCCTGCCGTGTTTTATCCGCTTGACTATATCCGCCAATTTGTATGCCTGGTACACTTCATGATTCATGCGTCTGCGCCAAACACCATTTTCTAGTTTGCCGCAAAGGATTGAACGCAAAACCCTACGCTCAAAAACACCAAGAGCTCGCCTCTTTCAGCGTCCATGATTCATGGCCGTAGAGAGCCACCGGAAGAATCAGTGTTTTATAGAGTGCAAGTTTAGTACGGATTTGCAGACTGCGGGATCTTAGCTGGTTACGTAATCCGTAAAAGGCCCTGTTTTCGGCTGCTATCCGCCTCTTTATCTCACGGCTAACCTCGTTGTCACATGTCACTAATGTTCCCAGGTAAATAAATTCGTCGACTACTTCAAATGTTTCCCCACCTAGCACCACCGCAGCACCAACCTCCGACGGACTACCACGCACTCTGCCAGCCACCATTTATTTCGTTCTGGCAGAGTTAATGAAAAGCCCTTATCTCGCAGCTTCCCTCCTGAGAGGTCCGAAAGCCTCTTCCACTGCACTACGATTAATACCAATAATGTCGATATCATCCGCAAAACCTAGAAGCATGTGCGACTTCGTAATGATGGCGTCGCTTCTCTGCACACCAGCCCTCCGTATAGCACCTTCCAATGCGATGTTGAACAATAAGTTCGACAGTCCGTCACCCTGCTTCAAACCATCTAACGTCACGAAAGAGTCCGATATCTCACCGGCTATCCTGACGCTTGATGTAGAACCTTCAAGGGTGGCACGTATCAGCCTAATCAGCTTTGTTGGGAAGCCATGTTCGAGCACAATCTGCCATAACTCATTCCTCTTAACTGAATCGTACGCTGCCCTGAAGTCTAAGAACAGATGATGCGTCTGCAAGTTGAATTCTCGAAATTTATCGAGGATTTGTCGCAAGGTGACCATTTGGTCCGTCGTGGAGCGTCCCCTTCGAAAACCGCATTGGCTGCCAACAAAGGTCTCCTACAGCGGCCTGTCTGTGGAACAGGATGCGGGAGAGAATTTTGTACACGGTATTGAGAAGAGTTATGCCCCGATAATTGCTACAGTCCAGGCGATGACCTTTTTTGCAGATCGGGCATATGAGACCCTCCAACCAGTCCGAGGGCAATTCTTCATCAGACCACACTCTCAGCATGATCCGATGGATGGCACGATACAGCTGTTCGCTCCCGACTTTGAAGAGTTCGACGGGAATGCCATCCTTCCCGGATGCCTTGCAGTTTCTCAGCTCTTTCACTGCTTTCTTCACCACGTCCATAGATGGTGGATCCACAGCTTGACCATCATTCTCAATAGTCATCCTGCTCCTTCCGACTCCACTGTTTCCCTCACCGTTCAACAGCACACTGAAGTGTTCCTTCCAACACCTGGCCACCTCTGTTCTATCGGTTATCAGGTTCCTCTCCCTATCGTTGCAATAATGTAAAAATAATGTAAAAATGTAAAATATGAATAGAATATCATTATGTCAGATATCGATATCGAAAGTATCTAGAATGTCAAAAAAAATCAAAAGAACAAAATGCTGATTCAAATATCAACATGTCAAAAACGTAAGAAATATCAAAAATGTCGGAAATGGCAAAAATTTCCAAAAGTCAAAATACCGAAAGTATCGATAGTGATAAATATTCTTAAAATGCCGGAAACTTCAAGAATGTCAAAAAATGACGCAAATGTCAAATATATCGAAAATCTCGAATATGTCAAATATACCAAAAATATGACAAATATATCAAAAACATCAAGATGTCAAAAAATGTCATAAACGTCAAAAAACTGTCACGTATGTCAAAAATGTCAATAATGTAAAAACGTTAAAAAATGTTAGGAACATCAAAAACAACGGAAGCCAAAAATATCGAATATACCTAAAACGTCAATAATTGCCAAAAGTCAAAATGCTAAAAGTGTCAATAGTGACAAATATTTTGTGATAGTGACAAAATGCCGGATATGTCAATATGTCACAAATTAGAGCGTAAGAGCGTAAAAAATTTGAAAAATATCAAAAATCTCACGAATGTGCAGAATATCGGAAATATTTAGAATATGTCATATGTCAAAAATGTCAAAAATATCACATACCTCGAAAATATACAAAATAACAAAAAACGTCAAAAATGTTTGAAAAAAAATTTGTAAGACCATCAACTCAACGCCTGATGTAGAATCACAATTTAAGAAGCAAAAACCCCAATCATAGGAAATATAATTTAAAATTACCAGTCATAAGAAAATGATACATAGTTTCCGTGTTAATGGTGATTTTGGATTATATTGTACTGAGATGAACTGAGATAACATATTTATTACTAAAAACAATCAAAGTTGCAAATTCAAAGTAGACTGACGAATGCACAGCTGAAATTATAAAGTTCGAAAAACAAATTTCCTCTTCTGTTCATGATTTTAATATATCTTTGTACTTATTTAAAAAAACTAAAACAACCGTTTTTGGGCCTTTTGAAGGTTTCTAAGTATTGTAGTCGATTTGAGATTTATTTGAATCAGTTAAATTCCGAACTATGTGGGCCCCAAAAAACAAGTGAGCGTATATTTGTTTTCTTATGAAAAATGTATTTCTAGCAATCTGTTCTAGAATTATTTTTCACAGCAAAGACGAGTGTTTGTGATTTTCATTCAGTTCGACCCTCGAACGATAATGTTTACGTAATAAATTGTAGCTCCTGTTCTACAGTAACAGAAATTTTAGAAATTTGAACGAAAATTATGTGCAATTGAAAATAATCAATTGAAATACAGGCCATGTTCAATTTTTGCAACACGAGTTAATTTAAATTTTTTATGATGCCTACCGGACAAAAGAAAAAATTCAATAGTGTTGTCCGATGCCTACCGGAGTGAAGCGAAAATTCAATTCAACGCTTAAATGGTTGCTGGTGGCAACACGTCCAAAGTTTTTATGTTGCCAAAATTGAACTGTGCCAAAAACGAAACGTGCCAAACTCGATAATTAACTTCTCTATGTTTAATTTTCAGTAACACCCATAACAACTAGATGTTTGTATTTTTTTATTTCATCAGGGTTTCTTTGATTTGTTCTAAGGATTCTTTTACATTACCCAATCAATTATATGGTTTCAAAATAATTGTGTCAAACATTCACATACGGTTAACTATATTTTATTACACTGACCACACGCAGTACACTGTCAACTTCTCAACCAATCGATGTTTCCACTACTTTACACCAAACGTTCATGCGAACATCCATTTCACGTAGTAGATTAGAACCAATGATGTATTAGATGATCTGTTGTAATGAATGTATATGTATGTTTCTTTTTTTTTCTCCGATTGGCCACTGAAATTGACAAAAAAACACGATGTAAACTACAAAAAAAAACCTCTGCACCTAATAAAAACCTTTGCACACCACTGTAACAAAACTTCTGATCAACACAAACAAACAAACTCGAAATTATTATTCATTTGATTCGTTCGGAAACTATGTTGGACCAAAATCGCTATTCCCACCCACGAAACGATCGACGATTCTGTTGAACAAAATCACCCGAACACCCACTTTTCTCCGGTATGCGGAATACTCTGTCTTCGACACCACTTCACCACGAACCAAATCTAAAATCAAAAAAAAAAATCACGAAATCTCTATCCGTGTCTATAGAGCTTCGAGCAGGTAAACCGTCGACGAGCTTCAAAGCTCGTTTATTTTTTGTTTTGACTCTGGATTACTTCACCATTCCCAAAATATATAAGGTCACTTTTTAAAAGAAAATAAATCCACCTCTACACGCACAGCTGCTGCACTAGTTGTACATATACATAAGCTCTCACCTGAAGTTAGACCAAACCAAACCTTCAATGGACTTTGTAGATAGAATAGAAAGGCCACATGGAATAGCACTATTTTTTTTTTTTTTTCTAGTTTGTTAAACACAAAATAAACGGATTTATTTTATACCGCTGTTGAATTGTGGTTTTCTACGGTTAACTAATTTTTTGCATGAATTTAATCTCCGATGCTTAGTAACAATAGCTTCATCTGGACGATTCTGCTTCTCTAAGCTCAAGTTTGTTCTGACTAAAAACAAAAAAAAACTTTTGTTTGCCGATCTTTGTAGTTTATTCTCTACTTGCTTAACTATTGTTGCATGATCATGATGTCACTAATAGATGGGAAATTTCTACAGGAAGTCGGCGAGGACTCCAAGCTGGCTCGCAGCTTCGAACGCATTCGTTCGATCGTGCGGAAGAAGCGAAACGCCAGCAAGGAAAAGAATGAAAACGACACCAACACCAGGCTGGAAAAACTGGTGAACGAAATTGTCATTAAGCAGCGAGAGGAGAAGAAAAAGTACACGGCCGCCCTGGTGGCTGCCAAGGACTCGACCATTATGCTGCCGACCGACTTCCAACCGGTACAGAGTGGACAGGTGTACGGGCACAGTTATCAGGTAGTAATCGAAAACACAATAAAAGTTATTCTATGTACTAGTAATTGTGATGTTTTCTAATTATTAGGAAAATCTAACCAAGCGAATACCGTCGGTCGAACTATGCTACGAGATTCCTTTGAAAGATCGACCACTACGAACGATCTCCGGCAGCCAGGAGACGGTGTCCCAAATGGATGAACGTCAGCTACCCGAAGACAGTCAACAACCGATGACAGAAGTGGAGCGAAAAATTCTCCAGCAAATGTCTTCCGGTTTCGGCACCCAGCAGAGCAAAGACGAACCGACGGTAACGGATTCGCTCGAGCTGCGTACTTTTACCCCATTCCGTTCTTCCGAGATCGACCCCAACGAACAGTCGATCCACATTTCCAGCTCGCAACCGTACGATGTCGCGTACCTGCAGTACCAAAAGTCGTTGCTAAATCGATCACCCAGCTATCGAAAGTCACTGGACAAAACGTCCTCGCGGACCTCCAGTGCGCACTCATTGGCCACCTCGCTGGCCAAATGTCATTCGCCGCTGGTTCAGGAGGTGCTGAATGCCGGTTCAACCTACCTTCGCAATAGCAATATCTCGCTCATTCAAACGCCAACGCCATTACCTAAACGTGAAGATAATCATTTTTTAGTAGCCGATAGGAAAAGTAGTTTAGATAAATCGTTAACGGCCTCTCCTCCACAGCCGGCATCCCAGCCGTACAGCCAACCACGATCGCCAAGTACTAGCAGTAGCATGCGTAAAGCGGTTCTGGCCGCCAACCGACTCTCGGATCACTCGCTCAATACGCTTTCAATTGATCACGATGAACTGATCAACCAGATGAACCTGAAGGACGAACTGCTCAACTGTGAACAGAAGGAGTTGTTTCAGTTCCTCAACGACGATTTCGACAATAGTAACAATTATTTCAGCGACACGGTAGGATACGGCAGTGCAGTAGTCGATGCGGACACGGAAAGTCTATTGCACTCGAGAAAAGAAGACATCATATATTCACGCGATCGGAAAATCTCCAACGGTAGCCTAAAATCTAACTTAAGTAGCATATCCAATTCGATATTTCAAGCGCTGGAGAATCGCCGAGGAGGTAGCATAAATGATTCCGTAGAAAAGCAACGGCCCACGATCGACGTGGACAGCGGGAGTCAACGGTCGAGAAGGGATAGCGAAGACAAAGAGCCATTGGTGAAGGCGTCCGAGTTCGACGCCATCATTCATAGCTTCGATACGGAACTCAAAAGTCTGAAGTCGCTCTCGTTGGGTCGAAGTCACTCGCAGACTGAGCCACCCGTATCGCCGGAACCAGAACGACGAAACTCCGACACGAGCCCTGCCAAACCTGTGATGGAAGATGTGGTCCGCTTGCGAAGGCCCAAATCTAGTACTGTTTGTAGTTATAAAAATAGCAAAGACAACAATAACACTAATGGCAATAATACTAGTGATAATTATAATAATTGTAATAACAATAATCCTAGGACTAGTACCGGTAACGATAGTAATAGCAGTAACACCGATAGCAATACTCAGCGCAGTGAAACATCCAAGCGGCGGAGTCTGGAGAAGCAGCGCAACATAACGGATGAGGAGTTCAACATGGGACTAGAAATTAAGAAACTCTGTGATCAATTACAGGCACCGTTTGCTCAACACGAGTCCAACGGCGTTGGCCAGTCGCCAGTTAGTAGCAACAATCTCAGTACAATCCCGATCGTGTTCCGAAGGAAAAACGACTTCCACAGCAGCTTCGATCGCATCAAACGACTCAGTCTGATCGAGCGCGTCGAGGAAGGTAACGAAGATGAAAAGACTGTAGTGCAGCCACCGAAGCCATTGAGCGAACAGCTTCCGCGGAAGAATCTGTCCAGAGATCGTCTGGAAACGCTGTCACTCAAAAGCAGTTACAGCATGGAAACCTGCGATAAACCTTTGAACGAAACTAATCGACAAATAGGAATTAGTATACAGGAGTTTCAACGAAATATCGCTCAGGAGAACAGCTTGGAAATACCGAAACCTGCACCCCTGAAGAAGACTGTTACATATGGTGACTCGTCCAGACAGAACAGCTCACAGATAGCAACCCCCAAGAGGACGCCCTACAAGTCGTACGAATCCGATGCGCCTTGTAAGCGAATTGCACCCGGTCATTTTGTTTCCTTTTAATCTCATCAAATTTCCATCTTCCAGTAAACCTTGCTGGGAAGCCGTGGCACTGTCTGGTATCTTACGTAGACGACATCACCGTCGGTGGTCGTCGAAATTCGCAAGGTGTCTATGACGACCCCATGGCATTTCCCAGTTTCGGTCGTCGGAAAGCACCGAAAATACCGCAGGACTGCTTTCCGCAAAAATGCTACGAGAAGTAAGTACCCTTTACGAAATCCCGATGGATGTGTATGAGTGTATAAATGTACTTTAAAAAAACACAAAGTAAAGAAAGACACAGACTAAGGTAAACAAAAGTGCACTTTAACACCACAGCTATTAAAAAAAGCAAATCAAAGAGACATCCACGCTATCCACGAAAAATTCGAATCATTCGGCACCAGGAAGCACAATCCGTAATGAAAATCCTCGAAATCTCACCCCTGCTCCCCAGTAGGCACACTAGATGTTGACATTGACCCCAATGAACTTCCTAAGTGAAACCCGCTTTTCCTCCTTTTAGAGACACCCTACTTCCTCCTATTTGTTCTAGATGTTTCCCCTCAAGCAGCTAACACTCCTCAATGCGAGACAAACTTAAGTCGTACACACTGATATCCAACCTCGTCAATGTTTTTTCTGTTCTATAAATGGTCGTCAAGGATAAGAACGATGAGATTTGGAGAATGTTCATGACTCCGCTTTTGGACCACACGTGAAACGAGTTTTTCATGGGTTCCGAAAAACGGGATCGTTAAACATTTTTCTAGAATTCTAGTAAATGTTAGTGTTATGATGTAGTTGTACACTTCCCAATCGTAGATAAAAGTTTTATAGTTGTTTTGCTTGCCGTTATGTTGTGTTGTTTTGTTTCTATTTCTCACGAAACAACATCTGTACGTTATTTCATTTTGCTCTAAACATGCTTGATCATGTTTGTGTTAACTTTTCAGTGCTCTTCACGTAGGATTAGATTGTTTTTGCTTGAAACCAGGGGGCTCGATTACATTTTATAGCTAATTTTATAAGCTACAGTTGGTTATGAGTCATATTTTGCAATGTGAATTGGCAACTACATCAGCAAAAGTTTTCGTAAAGCAACATAGAGACTTAGAAGGCCGTTTTTTAAATTATTTTCTAATTCCGATTACTAAAGCTTGATGTATTTGGTAAATTCGCAAGGAAAAAATTCAAACTAAAAAGAAAACATGATGGGTTAAAAGCTAAAAGCTTTGGCAGTGGCCTGCTAGGACAAATCCCAAAGAGAGAAGAGGTTTGAAACCTCGTTTTAAAAAACACGAACGAACAGAAAGATCATATCAAACAATCCAGAAAATCAATTAATATTACCTGTTATCGAATTCTACCTCAACTTATTGTACTTTATCATGCTTTTCCATACTGTATCACAATAATAATTTCACAACATATTTCATTATACACTGTTGTATTACATCATACTCTATCATACTTCGTTATAAGCGTACTAAATTCGACTCAGCATGCTCTGCTCTATCGTACTCAGGAAGCCATACTTTTTATACATAGTCCATAGATTATTTTATTGTAAGAAAAAAACTTTCATACTACAAACCTGTTGAATTAACCTAAAAAAAAATGTACTTAGTAATTTTCAATTAAAAGTTATAAAATGCCAAATTTTACTCAAACATCTGTAAATTTTCGTAGAATCTTTCTCCTAAAAAAACTAAAAAAATTGAAATAATTAGTCTAAAGAAAATCAATATTTTATGATTTTTAATATAATATAGCTCATGATTTGTAGTATTATTATTTGCAATATTTTTTCTCGCCGAATGTCGTTAAAATTTATGTTAAGGCTTGGATAATCGAGCACTCGGCAGCCATCTCAGTTAAAGTATTTTTTGCCGTGATTTTCGACAGAATATATCCGTCGAGACAAACAGACGTACCACATAATTTATTTTAGTAGATCATAATAACGGTCAATTCAAATCAGTTCCGGTAACGCGGGTGGTTGTGTCAGGGCTATGCACTAAACGTTAAATCCGATATAAAAGTCGCGTTACCAAATTTTATAGCGGTACCAATGACATTGTGATACCACTGATGTTGCGGTACCACTGACACAGCAAGACACGACAAGATTTGCCAGTAATGACAATCATTATTGTGATAATTTTGGTAACACCATTTACATGGTAATATATCTTCATGTAAGAACTGCACTGTGGTCGAGAAAAATCATAGTTTTCAAGTTGTTTACTGAACAAATGACGCCATATTGCATTTAGATTTTGGATACGGGATACTCATCAAACGTCAGACCCCTGGGTTGTGCTGATGTATTGTGCATTTAAATAAAAATTATCAAAACGTCGCTGATAAACTGGCAGTCAGGTTCACTTTCGATGTTCATTTTTGGTGTTCTCGCAACACTCCAACTATCTCAGCCGTCAATCATTCTCGCAGTCGGAAGTCCGACTTCCGAACTCAAATTTAGTTCTTGCGCCACAATACTTTTTCCTTCGAATTCAGTTGACAGCTATCGAGCGCTATGTTGCCAAAAACACCACATTTGGTTGCAAGAAATGTTATGGTATGGTTGCAGGAAATGTTGAAAGTTTATTTTTTGCGGAATATGTACAGTAAATGTCGTACAAGTTAGTCGGAACCACATTTTGATTTGAATTTTGTATGCGTGGGTGGGTGTGGGGTAAATTGGATGTTCATCGAATTCTCGTTATTATCAATTTGCCGAGATTTCTTATAAGATATTTTAGACCATAAGGCATTAGATTTAATTGGCTCCGTAAAACATTAATTTGTATTGTGCCGTGTCAAATAAATTTTGTGTGAACAAAAAAAATTTGCCGAGATTTCTGTATTTTTTTTTAATAAAAAATAAACTTAATCGAACTTAAGCTTTCAAGAAAATCATTTATTCAGCATTAATATGTAGCTGAAGCACAATAAAGTATCCAAAAAGGGATTCCTAACAAAAAAACATCGAGAAGAAATGTAGCCATACTTACGAAAAATTACAGAGTCTCACATCCTTCTCTTGCAGTTTTTGAGAAACCATGTTCATTGCTCTGCTTTAGGCCGAAGTCTCTGCGTTTATACGCTTTCAGACGATTTCGAAATGGACTTTTTTCCAGTTTTCTTTGAGTTTGCACAGATTTAAAAACAAATGGCGACAGATAAATTTACGCGGGTGATTGCAGTGTTGCTGAGGCTCAGTATTGTTTACTGAAATTCTGAGGAAGTACTCATTGATCCCGATATATATGTTACAATATACAAAAAAGTGTATTACCCCCAGTGAAAAACTGTTTTTTTTGTTCTAAAAAAACCCACAAGAAAATTCAAGAAAAACGACTAATTGTTGTTCAGTCTGTTATTATTTATGCAAAAATAAAGCCAATTCATGCAAGCTCAAAATAAAAGACAAATTCTCTTGCATTCGAGACATGATGGCAAAAAAGGAAAAAAATATCTCAACAAAGTATCTGAACTCCTCTGGTTCACATATAGTGAATCTCTTTATTCCACTGCGTCAGAGCAAACCTGCCGAAGAATAAAGAAACGAAAAAAAAAATCGATAAAGTAAGCAAAATTACTTTACTTTTCAGTATATTTTTTCCCTTTTTATTCAATTATTTTTATTCTATTATTGACGTAATTATCATCGGATTTTAAATCGGTTTAATTTTTTTTACAACAATAAAATAGTTAATTTTTAAATACATCCTTTCAAAAAGCTTCACTTTGAATCATGACTAGTAAAAAATGTTACCTTGCTTGTAGCCCCAAATATCGACAAAGATTCATACAATGTTGAAAAAAGTTGGTAAGATCCAAGTAAGTCAGTAAACCGCCGCCAACTATTTACACGCTTCATTTTTTTTTCACTTATTTCAAAATGGGACCCGCAATTTATTTGGTGTTAACTTCTTGGAATTTTATCTTCATTTGCTTTTACGTCAAATTTAAATTGTTTTATTCGCATATAATGATTTGCCTGCTGAAAGTTTTTTAAATCATAAACAGTAGTATACTCCCTTCTTCATCATTCCTGCTCACACTCCTCCATTCTTCATCAAGCTTTACACTATATTTAATTATATTGTTTCATAGCGGGCCAATCTGTACAAAACAAAAAATTATTGGTTTTACTATCGCTTATTTATCGAATCTTTGGAATAGGCTACTTTCAGGAAATTACCTTCCTAGAAATAATTTAAAATGGGATTGTTAGAAACAAGTGTTGCCAAATGATGTCCTAATACTATCGCCGTCTTCTACGGAGTTTTAGAAGTTCTGACTAATATCTTTATAACCTCAGATTATAGAGTGACAAGCGTACACGCAAAACAATTTGTCTTCAATAAGTTGAATTCGCTTGTGACGATGATATTTTGTATTTAAAACACGTAGTTAGTTTCAAATCCATCGATACTGCACCAAATAATATACGTATATTTAAACACCTGATCTAATTGTGCTTTTATTATTATGCTTCTGAACCGCATAGCTTGGCTGAATTTCCAGTGGCACCAATAAGTCACTATTATATTTGATTTTATTTTTGGGTTCCCCAACCAGGAAACCCCAGTTTGAATGCGATGCTGTGATCAGTGCTCAGTTTTGCTTCTTACGTAGTTTTAGTCGTAGTCAGAATTATCCCGATCGTAACCTTAAACACCTAGCTAAAGCTAAAGTGAACGAAATAAAGTAAACGGCACGCCATTTTGTTAAACTTGAATTTTACTCGAAAGAAGCAGCGGCTGCTCAGCGAATCGCCTTTCATCTCATCCCCGCTCACCTGTTTACTCTCTCTCGCTAGATGCAAATGTTGGGAAGCCTGCCTAAAAACCGACGCAGGTCAGCGCTGGTATCGATTTCGACAGTATATACTGCAGTACGTCGACACCCCTGCGTTCGAGTGGTTCGTGCTGGTCCTCATATTTGCATCGAGCATCACCCTCTGCTTCGAGGACATCCACCTGGACAAGAACAAAAACCTGAAGCGGATCCTGTACTGGACCAATTTCGCCTTCTGTTTGATCTTCATCATCGAGATGTTGCTCAAATGGGTTGCCCTGGGGTTTACCAAGTATTTCTCCAGTTTCTGGACGATACTGGACTTTATCATCGTATTTGTACGTATTCGTGACTGTCTACTATTCTCTGTGGCGTACTTTTTGTCAGTTTTGCACCCTCTTTGTCTCTTTTTGTTATCCTCAACGTTTTGAACGGCAACATTTGAAACACCACATTGCTAATCCGGTCATTTTTCTCGCCACGAAACACGCTCTTTTTCTTTTCTCTTTCTCTATTTCTTTCTCCACGCACCGGTGGTTCTGCTCTTCTCACGGTTCGTCCACAGGTGTCGGTATTCTCACTGCTGATCGAGGAGAACGAAAACTTGAAAGTACTACGCTCGCTAAGAACGTTGCGCGCTCTTCGGCCTCTGCGAGCGATTTCCCGATGGCAGGGTATGAGAATAGTAGTGAATGCATTGATGTATGCGATCCCGTCGATCTTCAATGTACTCCTAGTATGTCTCGTCTTCTGGCTGATCTTCTCGATCATGGGCGTACAGTTTTTTGGCGGGAAGTTCTTTAAGTGCGTTGACGATGACGGCGAACTACTGCCAATCGACGTAAGTATACGGAGGCAGCTTCTACCTCTTGAACCCCCCATTTTTGAAGTCACAGCCTAAACCCCACCCTTAAACAATATCGCAAGGCGTGCGCTGCTTAAAGATCGTGCTGCTGCTGATTCACTTTAAGCTTTGAGACGTCCGCTAGCCTGCCCATACCTAAGAACCTACCAGAGTCCGAACTGTCGACTAACAGATTCTCTCGAACGTCCCTTTTTGCGCTAATGGCCAACCCCATTTTTGCTTTGCCGCTCCCCTGCGTTCGATCCTTTTTTTTCTTTCGATACAGATCGTCAACGATAGATGGCAATGTGACGCACTGAATTACAGCTGGATCAATTCTAAAATCACATTCGATCACGTCGGTATGGGATACTTGGCTTTATTTCAAGTGGTGAGTGTAACAAATGTTATGAAATAGTCCTCTATTATCAGGTTTTTAAAAATACACTTGTCACTACAGGCTACCTTCGAAGGTTGGATGGAAGTGATGGCGGACGCCGTAGATGCCCGAGGCGTAGATCTTCAACCACAACGAGAGGCAAATTTATACGCTTATATCTACTTTGTAATTTTTATAGTGTGCGGTTCTTTCTTTACGCTTAATCTGTTCATCGGAGTTATCATCGATAACTTCAACATGCTAAAGAAAAAGTACGAAGGTGGTGTACTGGAGATGTTTCTGACCGAATCACAGAAGCACTACTACACGGCCATGAAGAAACTGGGCCGAAAAAAGCCCCAGAAAGTGATCAAACGGCCGATCAATCAGT
Organism: Wyeomyia smithii; assembly: GCF_029784165.1. Lineage (NCBI taxonomy): Eukaryota > Metazoa > Arthropoda > Insecta > Diptera > Culicidae > Wyeomyia > Wyeomyia smithii. The sequence continues at coordinate 56,476,626 of NC_073695.1, read as the reverse complement.
TTCTGGCGATGTTCTACGATCTATCCAACTCTAGAAGGTGAGAGTCGATCGAACTTTATAAAATATTGTTAAATTGGAAACTCGTCTACTTAACCCTAGGTTTGAGATCGCTATCTTCGTGTTGATCTTCCTGAACATGCTAACCATGGGCATCGAGCATTACAACCAGCCGCATGCGGTGTTTTTCGTATTAGAAGTCAGTAATGCGTTTTTCACCACCGTTTTCGGACTGGAGGCGATTGTGAAAATAGTCGGACTTCGTTATCACTACTTCACGGTGCCGTGGAATGTGTTCGATTTCCTGCTGGTACTGGCATCGATTTTCGGCATTCTAATGGAGGACATCATGATTGATCTGCCAATCTCACCAACACTGCTTCGCGTGGTAAGAGTTTTTCGCATCGGACGGATACTTCGGTTAATTAAGGTATTTTTGTCGTTGAGAATCGTAACTGTTCCGCTCATGATAGTTCATGTTTGTCGGTAGGCTGCCAAAGGTATACGAAAGTTGTTATTTGCCTTAGTGGTATCACTCCCAGCACTGTTTAATATTGGAGCACTGTTAGCGTTGATAACGTTTATCTATGCCATCATTGGCATGTCACTTTTTGGGCACGTACGACAACAGGGGGCCCTGGATGACATGGTAAATTTCGAAACATTCGGAAGAAGTATGCAGCTTTTATTTCGGTAAGGATTTTTTCCTGGGCGACGAATCAAGTTTAAGTAAAACGTGACTTTGTCCATTCTAGACTGATGACATCGGCCGGTTGGAACGATGTTTTAGAATCACTAATGATACAACCCCCGGACTGTCAGCTGGCCCAAGACCTATCGAACGGTGACTGTGGCCACCCCCTGCTAGCTATCACTTACTTCACCAGCTTCATTATAATCAGTTATATGATTGTAATCAACATGTACATAGCTATCATTTTAGAGAACTTTAATCAAGCACATCAGGAGGAAGAAATCGGCATCGTGGAAGATGATCTGGAGATGTTCTACATTCGATGGTCGAAGTATGATCCCCATGCGGGACAATTCATACACTTTAACCAGCTGTCGGACTTTATCGCTTCGCTGGATCCGCCGCTGGGTATTCCGAAACCCAACACGGTGGCGCTGGTTTCATTCAATCTTCCAATATCTAAGGGCAACAAGATTCACTGTCTTGATATACTGCACGCGCTGGTCAAACATGTTCTCGGTCATGTCGAGGAAACTGACAATTTCAAGCAGCTGCAGGATCAAATGGACCAAAAATTCAAAAAGCAATTCCCCACCCGAAAAGAGCTGGAAATCGTTTCGTCAACGCGTATCTGGAAACGGCAGGAAAAGGCTGCTAAAACCATTCAAACGTCATGGCGAGAATATCTGAGGTAATTTTTGATTGCAAATCCTGAATAATTACACTACAATTATTTATTATTAATAGGCTTAAGAGAGAGCGCGAGCGATCGCCGATGTCACTGGATGACGAGAACACACAAACATCGAGTCCCGGTGGTTGGCAGAGTAAGTTATCGGCGCTTAATTTCTTGCACCTCCAGGTGCACCGTCGCGGCACAGCTACCTCAAGTCGTGCTTCGTCACGCAAGTCATCACGCGCGTCCGACGATTCTAACCTGAGCGAACTGGCCGGACCCTGGCTAAATTTGCCGCTGATGCTCGTCTCCGGTACCAGCGATATGGTGAAGGATGTCAAACAGCAGCACAGCAACGGATTGGAGCTGAAAGACACACCCGAGTTAAAGGTTCGCAGGAGAAGTTTCTATAACTTTTTTCTGCGCCATCAGGATGCTGTAGAGGAATCCAACAACACACCGCAAGCACGCAAACGCTCATTCAAGGGCAGTGAAACCAATTTATCGATAAGTGCACCCATGGACAAATCCCCACAAGCACCTGTGGCACCAACCACTCCTACACCGAAGCACAAACGAGCAACGAGTTTCGTCAAAAAGAAGCCACCCTTGGAGCGTGGTTTTTCGGCACAAAGCGCGTTGCGACTTAATCGCAATGCATCGGTCGGTGAGTATCCCTTCTCAAAGTTAAATGCACCGAGCTTCGAACACAATTTGGATATGTTCTAGCTGACGATAGTCTTTCTGCATCGACCGCCGATGTAAGCATTTTAGTAACCAAGCCATCTCCAGATGTACCCACAGGTCCTAGCCTCAACACGATGCCAGGTGAAGCCACATTGGTACACGTTTTAGTTCATCGTGAAAGCGAAGAATACCAATCGGACGTAGACGATAAAGGTAAGGTGCCGTGTGCTCACATGTTGAACCACTTGCACAACACAGCAATACAATATTCACTTCGCAGTTGCTGTACATCATCTTATGTGTGTTTGTTTGCACCCTGATCACCGTGTGTGTTTCTTTCTTTCTCTTTTCCGTGTCTGTTTCTCTTTCACTTCTCTTCTAGACGAGACTAAAGTGAAAGAACCCCGTGATCCCTCCAAAGCTAGCGATATTAAAATATCTCCTGGCACGAATATTGATTATCAAATTCTAGGTGGAAACGAAGACGGTCCCCGGCCGGTAGTTACCATCTGCGTTGAAAGCCCTAAGGAATCACCGGAAACCCCGGATCAGCAGAAGGAGCTGGCTGCTCAGCAGCCGGACACTGTTATCGACATGATCGATCCAGAACCGATCGACGTCAATCTTCCACGCGATACCTCCAACATATTCTACGATTACGAAGAGCCGAGGGACGTGCAACCAACACCTCCGGAAATCCCTCCAAGGTCGCATCCTTCCCAACGCTTGCCTGATCTAGACAAGATCGAGTACGACGTTCAGCAGATGAGTAGCAGCACCAGCGGTGCAGATACCCCTTGCAGCAGCAGCAACAGCAGTCACAGCATGACGGATGGCCAATGCCCACCCGGAAGTGGTAACCTGCGAAGAACCAGCTGACCAACCGATTCGCCACCGAACAAAAACAACGACAGCGGCTGCCATCAGCCAGACCCCAGTAGTTGACAATCTTCATCAACTTTTTGAGTGAATTTTTGGCCGCCAGCTCCCTTTTGGTTCTCTGTGCTGCAAAGTAGATGCCGACATTTTGTACCTCATATCTTTACGCTTGTAGCGTAGGGGCAAGATTCCACTAATTGGTGCAGCACGCGACTGCAAGAACTCGATAAGACTTTCTCTCGAGATGTAATTTGGTGTAGATAATTTCGCTTCTCCTGGTAAGAATTTGATACCAAACTTCGGTTCTATCTGGCTGTAAATATCCATTCTTCCCCTTCTGATAAAATCTGTACATTCACGATCGAGAAGAGTGTTAGGGTTCAAAGAAATTTCTTTTTTAGGAAACTATCGAAGCTTCGATGGTATTAGCAGAGTAAAAATATATTTTTGTATTTTTTCTATCTGTAGGGTTATATATTACCAAACTAATTCGGGATTTTGATTCGCAGAATCGATGCCACTAATGTACTGAATTGAGAGGCTTTTTTGTGTTTGGACAACTAAAGTATTCGACTGGAATACGGTTTTTAGTTTTTGGAGGCAGTTTAGTCTCATTAGATGTTTCTAGAAAAGGGTTTGCAATTGTAATGCCCACAACGACACTATACATCAAAACAGGTCAAAGAATTTCTTTTTAGAGCTTAGGGTGCAAGTATATCATTATAACGAACTGTGTTCTTCGATCCACTTTGTATTTTGAGCTTGACATTACTGAGGACTTGCTGTCTTCCACTGACGAATTTTAAAACTTTCCTCAACAGTCGGTACGGTCACAGTGATGCACGAAATGAAGTTTTTTCATTTATCTCTTTTGTTTTCGAGGAAAGCAAGAATAAGGCAATCCACGGGTGACGTTTTTTTGCTTGTACGTTTGTTATTGTTGGTGTTTTTCAAGCTGTAAAATCAAAACACGGCCAAAACCGAAATCTTTTAATGTCGGCAATAATATCAAAAGTGATTTTATATTGTTGTATTTAGGAATGGCACTCGCGATACTAGAGCTACCGATCGGATAACATTTGTTTTTCACGCTTCTGGATCCGGATTGCATGCAAGTTGAGACCGATCGAACATACATAAAGCTGTCATAAGTTGAAAACAGACAGAAATCAGCTGATCGCAACTGTCTCGTGGATTGCCTTATACAATCTTTTTCATTATGTTCATTTTAAGTTTCATTCAAGTTCCACTGGAAAAAAAATTTCTGCTAGAAAAAAAAACATTTCAGGTTTAAATTGACAAAAGCTTCAAACTTACCTAAAAGCAAACTAAAACATTTCAATAGGTAATAAAACCTACTTTAGCCTTCAGTACCTCTTGCTGTCTCTTCGGCATGCTCTCCGCAAGGTTTTTGAGATGTTGTATGTCGAGTTCTTTCCAGACGCGTTCCACGGCTTCGAAATAACTGTTTTTGGTGGTTTTGTCAACCCGGACGTCGAGATTGATCCGATAATTTTCAATGGCGTTGAGGTCCGAGATTCGTGAAGGCCATTTCATCGGTTCGATGAGGCGCCACCGAAAGAATGACTAGGTGAGCTTGGCTGTGAGCTTGGGTTCGTTATCCTGCTAATAAACGTAACGATTTCCAAGCTCCGTCTTGAGCAATGCAACTTCGAAATTTTCACATGGGATTTTGCAGTATAAGTCTGCCACCATGAGAAGTGCGCCTTATTTGCTCAACACTTTCAACAGATATCTCGTAGCTCTACGGCTACAACGGCAGAGATTGGCTCAACTGGCAGGATAGTATCCCCAGAGACGTCATTGACTTCAACTCATTCGTGATAACTAACCGCCAAGTGGAAGCTGCAATAGACAAAACGCATTCTTCTTCCGCTCCTGGGCCTAATGGTTTTTCTTCTTGCATTCTGAAAAAAAATTAAAGCTATATTAGTACGCCTACTAAACTTGCCATTTAACTTTTTTTTTTAACTCAAATATTTATTTAGGCTCAACCGCAAAGCATAACGGGGCTGAATATCTTTTGGAGTTAGGAAAAGCAAGCTTGAGTAGAGCCTGTATCCCGACTGCTCCTCCTCAAACAGGCATAAAAACCCTCTCATCTTTTCTCTTTTATAAATACAATTTAAAAATACATATCATTTAAACCTACGGCTAACAATAACAATAACAATTAAAGTTTTTCTCTGTATGAGTAAATATCATTTCTTAATACTATTCGCTGGGGTGTGATGGTTCCTTATCTCTTAGAAATCAAAACTTATATCTATGTTCGGTGGATCATGTCTCTCAGAAAGAAGCGATGATTCATGTGTCTCTAAAAAGATCAATAAAAAAAAAGAAGAAAAGGAACAGAATTAGTGTGAAACTTTTTGATGGAGGTTGTGTTGGAACATAAGAAGAAGAAGCAAGGAGATAATCAAATTCGATACTTGATATCTCTCAAAAAATCATAAATAGGCATTACAAGCGCGAGGTTGCGACTAGCAAGCGCATCCCGTACTTGCAATGTAAACGTCACTTTTTGTTTTCGGAGAGAATCAATAAGCTTGGTCCTTGCTCTGTGGTACTTAGGGCATACGAAGACTATATGATCAATATCTTCGTACCCTTCACATTCGCACAGATTACTATCGACTAATTTTATTCGATAAAGGTGTGCATTTGCAACATAGTGATTGGACATTAGGCGCGAAATAAGTCGAATGAAATCTCGAGTTAAATCTAACCCTTTGAACCAAGCTTTTGCAGACACTTTGGGCGAAATCGAGTGCATCCATCGCCCAAGATCGTCTTTATCCCATTTTTCCTGCCAGTTTGCCAGGGCCAGTTGTCGAGGCAGGTGAAAATACTCGGTATAGGTGATCGGTCTATCAAAGATATCTCCTTCTATGGCACCCCTTTTCGCTAATAAATCAGCTTCTTCATTGCCTGGGATTGAGCAATGAGAGGGGACCCACACAAAGCAGGTAATGAAAGACCGATCAACCAGCACTTCTAATATCCGTCTAATTTCCGGAAGGAAATAGGACGGGTGCTTGACCGGTTTAATCGATCGGAGAGCTTCGATAGAACTGAGGCTGTCCGAGAAGATGAAATAATTGCCTGGTGTCTTGAGCTCGAAAATTCGCAGCGAATTGTGTATGGCAGCTAATTCAGCTACGTATATGTAGCAAGGCTGTGCCAGTTTGCGGGATATGTAATGATCTGTGTTAAAAATGCCATATCCGGATTGTCCATCCAACACAGATCCGTCCGTGAAAAAGGAGTTCTGTTCTGGGAGGTGGCCGAATTTTGCCGAAAATATTGATGGCACAACTGTTGGTTTAAGGTGTTCGGGAATTCCATGGATTTCTTGTTTCATCGTCAAATCAAATACAACAGAAGAATTGTTGAGCGATGTTGAAATCTCACGGGATGGAGCAACAACCGAAGGGTTTATCTCCATGGACATGAACCGCTGGTATACTGACATACAGGGTTTCTGAACAACTTCCAAACATTTCTCGTAGTTCGCAATAAGTATTGTATTTGCTATTTCCGATCTAATGAAGAAACGAAGAGCCAACTCGAATAGCCTCTTTTTGAGTGGTAGTACTCCCGCAATGACCTCTAGAGACATGGTATGTGTCGATTGCATACAGCCTAGAGCGATACGCAAACAACGGTATTGTATCCTCTCTAGCTTCAGCATGTGTGAGGCTGCGACTCCTCTGAAGCATATGCTGCCGTATTCTATTACGGGGAGAATAGTGGTTTGGTAGAGTCGTATCAAATCCTCTGGATGCGCTCCCCATGATGTTCCTGTTACCATCCGAAGAAAATTAATTCTCGGTTGGCATCTTTGCTTCAGGTAATTGACATGTTTTTCCCATGTGCACTTAGAGTCATACCATACTCCTAGATACTTGAAGCTAGGTGACTGAGTGATGGGTCTTCCGGACAGAAGTAGCTCGAAACGAGGTGGTGGTCGCTTTTTTGAAAAGACTACCATCTCCGTTTTTTCAAGCGAGAACTCGATTCCAAGACTACTGGCCCAACCGGTCAGATTATCTAGCGTGTTTTGCAGGCTGTTTTTCATGTCAACAGCCAGAGACGCCGTGACTGATACTACGCAGTCGTCAGCTAACTGGCGCATTGTGCAGCCGTCCGTCAAGCATGGGTCGATGTCACTGATGTAGAAGTTGTACAACAGCGGACTCAGACAGGAGCCTTGGGGGAGACCCATGTAGCTTGTTCGTGTTTTTGTTGAAGAACCGTGGTTGAAAAGTAAACGCTTTTCAGACAGCAGGTTGATCAAAAAATTTGTCAATATAGGGGAGAATCCTCTTTGATGCAGTTTCTTGGAAAGAATTTCGATTGAAACTGAATCAAATGCACCTGTGATATCCAGGAAAACCGAAGTCATTTGTTGTTTGCTGCCAAGAGCCATTTCTGCTTCTGTAGCTAGCAATGCCAGGCAATCGTTAGGGCCCTTGCCCCTACGAAAGCCGAACTGGGTCTCTGATGGTTAGTTGATTCTGCCCAGTTGTCAAGTCTACGCTTATTAAACAGTTTAAGAAATCGTAGCTTGGCCGAGTCCGACAGGTTTTTCATCAAATTGAATTTGATCCTGTCCGGTCCTGGAGCCTTGTTCTTGCAAGACGCAAGGGCAATTGGAAACTCCAGCATTGAAAATTCTGTTTCTTCAATCGCCGTTGGGTCGCTGAATATCTGCTGTGATGGGACAGCATCTGGACATAGCTTTTTCGCGAAATCATAGATCCAACGTTCAGAGTATTCCAAAGCCTCATTGTTGTCGGACCTATTGCGCATTTTCCGAGCTGTATTCCAGAGATAGCTCATTGAAGTATCTCTGGGTAGCGTGCTTATGAAATTTTGCCAGTACGATCTTGTTTTAAGTTTGTGCAGTTTAGTCTGTTCCAGTTCCAGCTCTATAAACTGATCAAAAAGTTGAATGGAATGATCTTTCCTGAATGCTATGTATGCTGCTTTTAGAGTTTTTTTCATCTCGGTGCATTCTTTGTCCCACCATTGTTTGTTAGGACGAATTTTCAACTTATTCTCAGGGGCGGGCCTCGTTTGAGATTGCAACGCGCTATCTAAAACTAATGCTGCAAGAAAGTTGTATTCGTCGGATGGAGAAAGCTCATCGGTTGTTTCGAGCTCCTGGGATATCATGTTCGAGAATTTTTCCCAATCAATATTCCGGGTGAGATCATACTCTACTTCGACTGTGGTAACAGACTGAAGCCTGCTCATAATCGAAATACTTATTGGCAAATGGTCACTACCATGGGGATCTTGAATTATCTCCCATTTACAATCCAAAGCTATTGAGGAGGAACACATAGATAAATCTAAAGTGCTCTCTCGTATTGGAGGCCTTGCTATTCGTGTAGCTAACCCAGGTATGTTTAATAGGGTCAAATCGAACTTGTCTAGTAAGCTTTCAATAAGTATAGCCCGGCTATCATCTCCAGGTGCTCCCCACGCCATACCGTGAGAATTGAAGTCACCCAAAAGAAGGCGTGGTGTCGGAAGCAGTTCCGTTATTTCTGCTAGCTGCAGCCGGTTTAAAGTAGCTCTAGGTGGAATGTAGACTGATGCGACAGTGAGGCCCTCGCCAGCAATTGTTATATGGCAAGCAACAATTTCTATACCATCAATTGCTGGAAGGGGAATTCGGAAGAATGGGTAGCATTTTTTGATACCTAGGAGTACTCCACCGTAAGAGTTTCCTCGGTCTGATCGGATGATGTTGAAGTCTCGAAAGGTTAGTGTCGAATCAGTTGATAACCATGTTTCAGATAGCGCGAAAATATCGCATTTGGTATCGTGAAAAAGTAGTTTAAATTTTTCTAATTTAGGGATCAAGCTTCTACAGTTCCATTGGATGATCCTTGTTGTCGGTTCGTCGCTCCGGTTGTCTGAATTAGACATCGCAGGATACGAACGCGAGGAGGGGCCATTTAGTGCTCAGTTGCTTACCCAACATGCAAATTGTCGGAAGCCAAGGACTCTTAAGAGCATCGGATAAACCAAAAGTGGTAAATATCCATTCAATGATCATTTTGAATGAAATACGTCCATCAGTAGACGGTATTTCAGATTCCGATGACATCTTGTGGGTGGGGGCAGATTGTTTCCCCGGGAGTTTGGGGAACTCCTTATCGCAATTAACCTTGAAACCAGGTGGTGGTGTTTTAGCATCTTGTTTGGCAGCGGGACCTCGTGGGGTATCATTTAGTGTCTTCTTCTGTTCCTTTCTAGGAAGTTTTGGAGAAGATGCACTCGGCCGTTTTCGCACAGCTCCAGTTGACGGGAGAGGCTGATAAACTTCATCGTCATCGTTTGAATCATCGTTCTCCAAACTGGAGTAGCGATTTTTTTCCTGCTGTAAGGCAGCCTTTAGCATCTGAGCAAATGACTGCTTACTGCGCTGTTTTGTCGATTTTTTCAGTGCGTCAAAGCGTTGTTTATATTTTTCGCACGTCTCGACTTTGTGTGGGCTACCACCACATAGGGAGCATTTCGCTTCCTGCTCGCTACAAGCATGGTTACTCTCCATGATTTCCCCACATTTGCAGCATTTGGTTTTATTGCTGCAGTAGGTTTTCGTGTGACCTAACTGCAGACAATTTGTACACGACATGACTTTTGGAATGAAAAGTCGTACCGGTAGCCTGAGCTTGTACAGCTCAAAAGTCTGGGAGCACTTTCCCTTCGAAGGTGACTCGAAACGAATCGTTCGGAGAGTATTTGCCCATACTGTCCTTAGAGTACATTCTTCGGCACTCTGAGACTTTAATTTTTGGAAGGTTTGGGTTTTTTAACCGACCCGCTCCTTCCAAAACTTCTTTTTCTGTGAGGTCGGGTTCTGTTATTACGCCCTCGATCTCAGTTGCTCGAGCCGGAATATACACCCGGTACTCGATTGTGAAGTTTTGATCTTCAACAACCTCATTTGCTTGTTGGAGATCAGAAAAAGTGGCCTTCAATTTATCTGCTTCAACTTTATAAACCTCAACCAAGCTGGTATATCTTGTTCGCAGAAGTTTACAAATTTGAACGACCTTCAGGGGTTTGTTTCTGGGCCGGAAATAAACCACCCAACGAAGTCCAGGTCGACCTTCCTGATACTTTTTAACCCGCGTTGGTTCACCAACGGGTGCAGTAATCAAAGCTGTCTTGCGAAGTCTTTTGCGCTTTTTCACAACGCCAAAAAACTCGCCACTACTATTTTCGGGTATTTCAGAAAAGTCCAGCCCGGACTCATTACCTTCAGAGGAAGATGAAAGGTCCGGGGGGATAAGTAGTCCACCCACCGCCATTTACGGCCGCAAACTGTCTATTTTTAAATATTATATGCACAGTTTAATAATACGAAAAAAAAAGAATGATTTTATGTGAAGGAAAGACAAAGAGGAATAAGAAAACGTATGTATATATATAAATAGAAATGAGAAAAGAGAATGAAGTCACTTATCTTATCTATGTAGATGTGTATCGCCAGCACCGGTTGCGTTACCGCTGCTCTAAATGGCTGCTGAGCAGCAGCGCCGCTTACTTTCCCCCGTTGGGGTTCCACTACCAGTTGAATCGACCTTTTAAGGGCTATTCCCACTGCTTCCGTTCCGGGACCGGGCTCGTCCGGGACTTTTCATGCATTCACACTGCGCCGTGCTTGAACCGTGCCTGCGCTGCGCTCTGGCTGAGAAATGTTGATGTGTGTATGTGAAAGAACGTCTTTCTCTTTTTTTCGTACCGCAGCTCACTCAGCGCGAAATATGTCACTACAACATACACGCATCCACCCGAGTGCCTTCCGTGCACTTTCCGGCCAACAAAAAGTATCGTCGGCAACGATAGTTTTTCTCTCGCACTGCGGCAGCACAACGGCAACTCAACGCTGCCCCGGTCTGGGCACGGCGCGTCGGTGTGAATGCGTTCATAAGAACGCATGCAATCAATCTCAAACGAGCCCGGACGACACGCGGAACAGCCACGGCCCGGTCCCGGCCCGGTCCCGGAACGGAAGCAGTGGGAATAGCCCTTTATGCTGCGGGACGAGCAATATGAAGCCGAGTAAGCACGACACCTTTCAGCTCTCGCGCCAAAAACGCCGCTACGCTGGTAAGACGCCACTACCACACACTACACACGCCTTATGTGTTGCGCTTGCACTGGTTGCGTTGCCGCCGCACTGAATATCTGCTGATCGACAGCGCCGCCAACCGTTCCCCGTCAGGGTTCCACTAACAGTTGAATCGTTCTTTACTGTTGCGGGACCAGCACGACACCTTTCAGCTCTCGCGCCAAAAACTCACTGCACATGCGAACGCTAAAAAGAAGCGGGAGTAAATTCGGAAATACTGCAGAGCATATAAGAAAAACGACTCTCCTGCTCGGCTGCCGAAGAAGCAATGCCATTTAACTTTTCAACGGTACTCCCACAGACCGTTATTATCAAACAAAAAATACCATCAAAACATTGAACGTCAGTTTGTTTGTTATGATGTTCTTCATCTTTGGATAAATTCAAAAAAAAATCGTTGAGAGCATTTTTGAGTTATGTCCATTTTATGTTAAAATGGCCGATATTCTTAGGAAATTCATACACACTGTAATTGGTTTTAGTCCCTCAGATTTCAATGGTATAGATATTTTGCCTACCTATGGGCAATTGGCATAACCAAAAAACAAGCCTAAAGCCTGTAGTACACTCTTTGTCCAATGGTCAAATATTTGACCTTCTGACATAATGGTCAAATTTATTTGACATCATGGTTATTGTTTGCCCGTGTTTGCCCCATGTTAAAATTGGAGAGTGACAAACAATTATATTTGACCAAATTTTTATCTGTCAAAAAGTGACAAATATTTGACGCTCGGCTTCCGATCACCTCACACCCACTCGTCCGGAGATTTCCTCCCAGGTCGCGGCACATATCGGTTTGTTGTCATAGGCAGTGATGCCACATATGCAAATTTATCCTTATATATAGGGGAAAGTAGGTAAAGACGGACACTGCGGGTAAGATGGACACTTTCAATATTTCACAAACTAGAATATATTATGATAGTTGAGTGATGCGAATACCTTCTTTATAGTGTGTTAATGCTTTTGAGTTGCATTATCGGTTTTCAGCAAGCAAACTGTCAAATTTGTGAGTAAAACAAAGAATATTTTCTTGAACGCGCAACTTGATGTAATTTTTATTTCACGGAAAATAGTGAAAAACTCGTGAAACTTACGTGTTTTCATTTGTTCACAATAGTAAAGTGATTAATAAGTCTTTCCTCGGTTTTCTAGTGAAAATCCAGCAGATTTTCGATGTTCCGATGAAGAGCTACGATCGTTTGAAAAATTTACAACCATGTCGGGCAAGACGGACACACTAAGGTAGGGAAAGATGGACACACGGATTTTCCAAGAATTTTCACATGTAGCATCTGTTGTGTACTACAGATGTTCACAAAGTACACCCGCGAGAGAAACCAGCAGATTATAATCACTTATCAGTTAGAACAGGCCATATAGGCGGAGAATTTTCGCCTTCATCGAAACCCATCCTCTCAAACTGTTCACGTGATGTATAGATAGACTCTAATAACGTAGAGTAATGTATGGCCATCACTTAACACATAAATCAAAAGAATACTTAAAGGTGGACACTCACAAAAAAGATGTAGTGTGAGTGTCCACCTTTACCTTCGTAGTGTCCATCTACCCACCCCAAGTGTCCGTCTTTCCCAACCATGTCAAAAAACAGCAATTTGTAGTCTTATTTTTGAAGACCAAAAACACATAAAACTCGGAGGAAGTTCACTAATACCAAAAATGATTATGAAAACAAATGACCTTAAGTTTCAATTTGTATGACTACTGCGATCTAAATAGCAATACCTAAGTAATTATTTAGGTTAAACCTTAGGGTGTTCGTCTTTACCTACTTTCCCCTACAGATTATTTACGTATATTTCATACAGATATCTGCATATACAGATTACAGATTTTATGGAAATAATACAGATTTATACAGATGTTTTTGGTTTTCATGAGGTCGTTTATCAAACTTCTTGTTACTGTAGAAAAACAATTCGGGATTACGAAGCTGCTGATATTTGTTTGGTTTTTCGCATAAGAGAACAAAGGAAAAAAATATTTTTTTTTTGTAAACACGCATACTCTGTCAATTTATACGAGAGTTTACGTGAGCGTGAGCAGCCTTCTTTTTGAGCTTCGTAGTCGCGAGTAATGAGCATGAATGCTGCTAAGCGTTTTGGAGGTTTTATTATATTTATTTGTTACGTGTAAACGTGTGCATGAATGACTCACCGAAGTTATGTTAAACAAGCTGTTTCGCGTTTTTTAAGAAGGAGGTGTTCAGTACATAGGCAGATTTTTATACAGATATTTTGGGATTTAACCAAGGTGGCAAGATTTTCTGACCCTTAAAATGCAGATGAAAATGTGTCATAGCTGGTCATAGGCTCTGCGCGAGCTGTTTCTCGTAGAACTTACGGGTGATGAAGGTGTTCCATCGCTTCACGATCTCGTTCCTCCTGTTGGCGCTTTTTCCTTCGAAGGACCGAGTTCTGCCTGTTCCGCGCACGTTTATATCGTTCCACATTCGCTCTCGTGCGCTGCTGCAGCATTCTCGCCCGTGCTTCATTCTTCGCCTCTACCAACTGTTTGCATTTGCCGTCAAATCAGTCGTTTTTTTTTTTTTTGATTCGGGGCGACTGTACCTAGTGCCACTATAGATCATTGCACACGAAACATACCCTCACTTTTCTGACACTTCCCATGGGTTTGTTTACAATGTGTTCCATTCACTTTTTATGTGATAGGAGTAAAAATGAGTACGAAAAAGATGGGAAAATACTCCGCCTATGCAAATTCGTTACTGTGATCTTTTGGTGTATTCTTGGAAACGTAATTTTTAACAAGACACTTCCGCATTTTTATTTTGGCCGAAAATTTTACTATGTAAACAAACCCGCGAAAACTGTCAAATCCATTTCTTCTTCTTGTTTTGTGACGTCATCGTGCAATGATCTATACCCGTGCTACTTATGGCGGATCGTATGTCCCATCAACCATCCTCAAAAAAGCCTAGCAGCCATGGGATCCCGTAGTTGGTCGATGTCAGGTCGCGGCGTTTGACTCAAACGCGTGCTGTACACCGTGTTTTGAGCGCAACTGATAGTCTGAATCTATGTTCGCCTTTGCGATATATGCGAATGTTCCGTCGATTAGGACGTGGTCAATATGCTTTTCCGTACGTTGGTCGTGTACTATTGCGGCTTACAGCGTTCTCTTTGTCAAATTTGACCCGTTCGGCTTCCATGTAAACTTTCCTTGGACCCCTTCGATTCGGGTCCGAAGAGAAACCGGAAACTGAACCCCGAACCCTGGATTGACCGGATAGTTACCTTCGAGATTTTCTTCATTTTAGGTTCCGGCATCGGTTTTAGAGCTCCTTCCTCTGCCTGGGCGATCCACTACCGATCCGTATGTTTTCAGCTTGAGAATTTTTCCGACCGACCCCTTGCTTTGAAACTGCCCGGTACGATCCACCGGGAATCGCTGTTGACATGACAGCGTTCTCCTTTTTTTTTTTATTTTACCAAGCGCGAACACGTGTACACATTGTGTCTTCAAACCACAAGAACAGATGGCTTGTCCTTCGAGATATTTCCTTGCATACTTCGAAAGCATAATGTGTTTCAAAATCTCTGCCACCTTTCCTCTTCCAGTTGCCGTATAATATTCCTAATCTGGAAGCTGTTTGAAGTCTGCCTTGACGTAAGTTTCATCATCCTGTACCACACAATCAGGAGCATCTCCAGCTTGACTTGTTTTTCTTACCGTTACGATTTGTCACCACCTTTTCGTAAGTCGATAGTTCGGCACGATTTTTAGCTCGATTTACAGTTGCAGACGACACTCTCGGCTTTTTCCCCAACTGAAGAGCAAACGTCAAAACCAAACAAAAGGCATGATACTATAAACACACATATTTAAAATGAGGGTTGTTCGAGTTTTTTTATACACGATAAAAAAAATCTGCAAATTGAAGTTAACCCATTTTTGACCTTAACACCTTTTTTTTCGCCTATTCCCCATATGTCAAAATGCAAAATGATGCTGAAAATGTACGTGTGAATAATTATTCTGCATGGCTGCTAAACCACAAATTTAACAATATAACATTCGTAAAACGTTTGAAAAATAGTAAATATTGTTCAACGAATAATTGTAAGATTATAA
Source organism: Wyeomyia smithii (assembly GCF_029784165.1). Classification (NCBI taxonomy): domain Eukaryota; kingdom Metazoa; phylum Arthropoda; class Insecta; order Diptera; family Culicidae; genus Wyeomyia; species Wyeomyia smithii. The sequence goes on along the minus strand of NC_073695.1, from coordinate 56,461,392 downwards.
CTCACAGAAAAAAAAAACAAAATTCATCCACCTAGCGGTGCAACCCAGCCTTTCTCTTTCGCACTTATTATTTGTCTGAATAGATTTACATGAAACCCTCAATTTATATAAAAAAAATACACCTTGATAATTTCTGCTGGATTTATTTTTCACTCTAAATAACGAATTTCTGGTAGCCAAAAGCACAACGGTATAACATAACTGTTGTTCGGTATAACATACACACATACAGACACACACACATACAGAAAATGCTCGGCTCGTCGAACTGAATCGAGTGATATATGACATTCGGCTCTTTGGAGCCCTTTTATATCTTCGGTTTTGCAAGTGGTTGCTATACCTTTCTAGGAGAAAGGCAAATGAGCCTAACGCTATCAGTCTTTGAATATAAAGTACTTCAAAGAAAACAGTTAAATAGGCATATGTTCCGACGGGAAGCTTCTATTGTATATGATCTAAAATGAATTTTCTCGATCCTTCTAATCAATTAGGTTGTTTAGCTTCACCAATTTCTATAAATCATCTTAAAAAGCTGCGCTTTGATGCATTCGAACAGCTCGAAATCTATAGAACGACTCAGAAAATTAGACTCCTTAGCTGATAGATAATAGAAATACTCAGAGAGGGATAAGCCATTTTAGCAACAAGATTTCACATGTCAGAGGTGCCAGATCTTTTCTCAAAGCGCAATGTTGACTAACTTTTTCATTCGACTCGTATAACTGATGGTGACGGTAGAAGTTCTGGGGAACAAAAAATGCATCACAAAAATCGCGAAGGTGTTAAATTTTATGTTTATGTTTAATTTCATATACTTTCATCATAATTTATCCTTATTATGTTAACCATAGAAAAGGTTTGTGAACCACCAGTTATAAATCACTGTGATAAAGCAATTTTGTAGCAGTATCAATGCATTGTTTGGCAATAGAACATGAAAAAGTTGTGAAGATAAATATGTCCCTTATTGTACTTGATTGAAATACCTCTCAGTGAGTTACCTTTCTTGTTCGTTTGGCTCGGCTTTGACATGTTCGATTGGCTCTCAACATTCTCTCGGCTTATCTCTTCCTTTGAATATTGCTAAAATATAAAGATCAGAAAACCGTGCATAGCCAAACAACCCTATCCACATTGATTTGTTCATATGAAGCAATCAATTACCGAGGTGCAAGACATGAAATAAACCGAGAAAGAGCTAAGTGAAGTTGACTCACTTTTTCTGTGTGAACTTATCACTGCTACCAGAGACATTTGATCTACGGAGCCTATACACCAGAGAGACGCAGAGACACTCACCGTTAAGGCAACTATCAAAATCAAAACGGATAACGGCAATGCAAAATTATTAGTCAGCCTATACACCAGAGAGACGCCGAGACACTCACCGTTAAGGCAACTGTCAACATCAAAACGGGCGAGTTGTATCATTTTGCATTGCCGTTATCCGTTTTGATGTTGACAGTTGCCTTAACGGTGAGTGCCTTGTCATTTCTCTAATGTATAGGTTCGCTAAAAATTATACCGCTCGCCCGTTTTGATGTTGACAGTTCCCTTAACGGTGAGTGCCCTGTCATTTCTCTAATATACAGGTTCACTAATTTGATCTATTGTGATATTGCTCAAGTGTTTTCTGTACTCCGCTTATCAAAGCGAATACTGTTACCTTGCGGCAACGGAGCTCCCCTGACACTCATAATAAAGGCGATTCTCCGATTCTGTAGTAGAACTAGAAATTCTCAACCACACCTCAAATGAAGTCTAAATGAAACACATTTTAATTTTCATGTTCAGTTTTATTTTGTTTGAATCTAAAGCATATTTATTTACTCAAAACAGCTTATTTTAACAATATAAAATAAAATGAAAACAATTTTACTTCCAATTCTAACACTTTGTAAACAAGCTACCGGATCTGTCAAAAAATGAGGATATGTTTCGTTTCGCGGTGTGGCTACACCCAAACGACACTTTTGACACCGAAAATGTTTTATTTGACTTTTCGGACTACCCTTTTTCTGTTTCTCCCTACACCGAAAAAAGCAGAGTGTACTGTAGAAAGTTACCAACACATTCACACGTATGTGTCAAAACTGGTTTGTTTTGATTTTCGTTCCACGTGGTAAAGTATCAGGTAAATTTTTTCTCAGCACATTTGCGAGATGGACATATGAAATGGAAACGAGACAAAATGACGAATGCGATAATGACCAAAACAAAACGAATTGACAGCTATCCCATTATTACGCATACCAATGCAATGACACTGAAAATGTTTTTTTTTAGCTGCAAGGTATAGCACGAAAAAAGTGTAGCTACACCGCGAAAACGAAAACGACAACAGACAAACAGACGTGCCATTCGATGACAATTTCATCGACCAGAATAATAACGATTATTTTTAAAATTTTCTTAGTGGGTAATAATGCCGCTAGTGTCGCTATAAGCAAGCGTGCAAATTCATTATCGAAGACAAAAACCGTCAGTAATGCCGTTGGTGTTAATTTAAGCAAGCGTGCACACCCATGAGCAATTTATTTATTTATTTATTTATTTATTTATTTATTTATTTATTTATTTACAAACCATTAAAATATTAGTTGTAGTCTTTGTATACCAACATTCGAAGTATCCATATTTGATGTCATTTATTGTTCACTAAAATTTGGTACAGATTTTGCGAATCAATAGATTCTTTGTAACGGAAGCAAATTAGTTCTCCATGTAGTATACATTAGTAAATCGAATCCTTTGCGTAACTGAACTCAATCATCGTGGCCAAACTAGGCAATCGTGTATCACAAACGACTATTTGTAAAACCTTCGAAACCAAATAACAGGAAATTTGCAGTGAATCATAGAGAATGTCCATATTTAAAATACGTCTTCAATGTAGTTAAAAATCGAGTATTTTTCATATTGTTCGAACCCAACAACAACATATCCTTTAATAGTTGGTTATCTCCGATCCTAATTAGAACCTTCGATATCAACAGAGTTTTAACATTTCTTTATAGGTATTTTTAGGTATCAAATAAAGCATAGTTTTCATACACTTGATATAGAGAATCGAAAATAGATGCGGGGAAACTTGGTCTGTATATTTTGTAGCCAGCGTTTTGTGAAAAGATGGAAACGAGGATCGCATACGAAAAACTTAACAGAAAACTGAAATCGAATTTATCGTAGCTATCACATATTTAACGAAGTTGTTTCTTTTGTAAAATTACTAAAATTTCTACACTAGTATTGGCTTACAAACATCACTGCTCAAATAAAAATAAAATACAGTCGAAAAATCGAAAATATTACCAATCTAAGCGATAAGCGTAGCCAGAGGTATAATGGGAACATGTGGTAAAGTGGATATTCTAATTATTTGTAACAAAAAAAGGTGAAAAGAAAATCTTGCAAGACCCCAAACAATTCGGTACTTTTTTGAAGTAAAAAAAGAAAAGCATTCCGAAAAATTTAACATTTCTATTTTCCACATTTGCAATGTGGAAGGTCGGCACTAAGTATAGGGTAACGGGGGTATTTTGGCCCACATGCATATTTTGGCCCACCCGGTAACATTTTACGCATTTTATCTGATAAACTCAATTAATATAAGAAAATTATGCATGCAACATTGAATAACACACCCAAGAATCATACTACACTATAATTTTCGGCGAAAAACTGGCTCTAGGTAGTGTTATTTTGGAATTAGTTCATACATATTCGAAGTCATGGCTGAGTCAACCCAAAGTCAAGAGGAAGTGGTAATATACAAGTCAACGTCCGAAAGCTATTGCAACAAATATGTATGCTTTTGAAACAATTCGTTGTTTTAGTAACATCAATAAAATGTCATAGAAACAGTTTGTATACTCTAACATGTTGGAAAAAGTTGAAAAAGTGGTTATACGCATGGCCGAAATATGTTTGCCTCTTTCTGCAGCGAACATATTTTGGCCATGCCAAGTTTTGACATCTCTTTGTTTACCGTTCGGCCGTTTCACGTGAACAAAGAAGCAGCTTGTGACAATTTACGAGTAATTACTTCTAATTTATCACATTTAACGATATGAAATTGGATGAGAATGTCTGTTAAACCGCTATAAGCCAAATCATTTCATTTTTAGATGCCTAAAATTTACAAAAATTCACTGCAGAAGGATGTTCTCCTCAAACCCACTATTTTTGCTCTTAAAATACCGATGATGATCTTAAATATAATTAGTCCGAACTATTTCCATACACGTCTGTGGATATACAGGTGAGCCAAAGTAAAAATTTGGTGGACCAAAATATGTTTTTAGTACTTCGTAGAAATTTTGATATTTCTAGGATATTTTTCAATATATTGCATTGTTGAACGGTGTATATTAAAATAGACACTTAGCTTTTAACAATGGTATAATAGAGTAGGTATTTATGTTGAAAAATTGTGTTTGTTTTTAATGAACTGTGCGAACACTTCCCAAAGCTGGCCAAAATACCCCCGTTACCCTAGATGATAGAGATAAAGTTCGCGTTATTTTCCATTTTATGCATCAGTAATCTACGGAAATGTGCACGTCTTTTCCATTCGGAGCAATGCAAATTTCGCTATCATCGGCTATTATCGCTGGTTTCAGTAAAAGCCACAATTGTAATCAGTTCCAACTCGGGAAATTATCAATAGATTTTCTGCACAGCTGCTTTCACAATCAGCTGAGCAAATGCTTGAATATGATTTTTTCTTCACGATGTCGTTAATCAATCAATAAATTGTTATCGATGGAAGTCGAATTTTTGACAGTGAAAAGAAAGACAAGAAAGGCACGTTATTGCATGTAAAAATCAAGCTTTGAAAAAAACGCAATCTTATTTCTAGTTTAATAAATTAAAATAAAAGATAAATAAAAGACGAGATCACTGTGATCAATTTAAACATATACAATTAGAATATTACGTTTAACATTGAAAAAATATTTTGTGTTATTTTATCTCGGAAAATCTTTCGGTAGCGTGAGTTTGGTAACCAAACATCGTAATCCGAAGATCGTTAAGAGTTATACACCAAGTAATGTGTAAATATAGCAAGCAAAATGTGCAGAATTACAGCAGGAAGAAAATTTAGAAATATTTGGCCAGAAAATCGACAGACTGTCGCTGATAGAGCAAAAAGTTTGTTTCAAGATTCAAATTCCTATTTATGATAGTAAAATAAAATTAGTTTTTTCTGTTTTCAATCTACAGTTGCATATAATTTTTTGTTTACTTAGCAAATTATACAGCAGCTGGAGACACTCATAATTTTTACAATTATCAATATCCAAGGTTGATGGTGATGTTGTACATTCGCATTTTTTTCATGATAAGCTTCATAATATTTTATTTCCAGCAAATAATAAAGCTTCAATACGCTTAAAGTACTAAAGTATAACAATACGAATAATACAATAAATAACATCGGTTTCCTCGTTAGTAAATATGTAAAAACCAATGAAACGAGGTGCAAACATTGAATTTTGGGAATAAGAGTAACGTCGATACCTGAAGCTATCTTTCCAATCAGAAGCGCTATATTTTCCTTCACTAAATTCTCTATTAGTCATGGAAGCCATCGTGTAACATAACTTGCGGAAGTTACTAACTCCACACAATATCAAGTACATTTCTGATCGTCAACCTATTTCCTTTCGATCGATTCAAAACTTTAAGTCACGGACCATTTTAGGTATGTAAGCAAAACGAAACAAAACAAGCATATAAATAGAACAAAAATAAATGTGTAGGTCGCGAATATTCAAGGAAGAAGAATAAAACTTGTTCTTAGTATTGCATATAGTTATATCTCAGAACGAAATATGATAAAAAATAAGTCAATTAAATTGTATATTTTTAGATAAAACGACATGATACAAGCAAGAGATAAAGTTATTAGAGACTATTTATTGAATTTTCTCTTAGCATATGTAGTTCCCCAAAATTATATAAGTAGACATGACCTATTGGGAAAGAATGCATTCCAGCGAAGTCCATCACAAACGAAAACCAAATATATGAACAAGTCGAGGGTGGAAGAAACATTCTGAAAAGCTCGTAAAACTGTACATTTTGTAAATACCATAAAGCATTTAAAATGATACTGTAATCTCACACTATTCAAACGAAAATATTATTAAAAAATCAAGAGGAGGCATACAGATAAAATGAATTGTAAAAAATCGTTATACAAAAAAGCAAACTCGATCAACTGCTGTGCGAGGGAGGATGTTATCACGAATTTTCCACGTTTCTTCGCTTGTTAAGTAGTTTTAAATTTTTATAATAATATAAACACCGACAGTCAAGGGCAAACACATTTAGGTACATCAGTTGGTGATGGGCAAGGTTAGCATTAATTGAGAACGACGAAAATGCACGAACCAGTAGAAGAAAACCATTTCTACTTGATTTTTCATCCCCAGTTTGTTTGCTGCATCCACACCCACATGGCATGAGATTAGCAGGTGTGTGTTTTATCACAGAAGAAATGGGGTGTAACCTAACTGATAGACAGATCATATTTGATAAAGGAGTAGATCCTTATGCGGGAATACCCTCTCAAAATTAACAAACAAATAACATAGAAAATTTTTTATAATAGCAATCAAATAAGTTTACCTATATTTATCATGTAGCGAGTTAGTTAGAATTTTGTTGAAATATTGAAAAGTTCTAATTGAAATTGATAGATAATTATTGACAAGGTTGTGTATTTATTTGAGATCAATATCATAAAGAAACGAAACCAAAACATAGGAGTGTAAATAAAAAGTATGTCATGAAATTTGAACGGCTACAGCCTGGTTTATATTGTTTGAGTATGTCTCCCGTTTCGTAAGGTACCTATCATCTTTTTTCCCTAAACACAAATGATTCACGTTGTAAATTAAGCATTACTTTAGGACCCAGTAAAACACCAAAATCGTTTGAATGACTTTCGGTTTGAAGCCTAAAGTCTTACTTACTTTTACTTACTTTACTTTACTTTTATGGCGACAGATCATCAAGATCCTATGCCGAATCCAGAATACGTCTCCACAATACTCGGTCTTGGGCTGCTACTCTCCAGTCTCCCCTTACACCCACTGCTCTGGCATCCTCTTCGACAGCACACATTCAGCGCGTGCGCGGTCTGCCTCGCAGTCGTCGGCCTCTATCCGGTTCTCTACTAAATATTATCTTTGCCGGTCGCTCATCCGCCATCCGTGCCACATGGCCAGCCCATTGTAACCTGCCGTGTTTCATCAGCTTGACAATATCAGCGTGTTTGTATACTTCGTACAGCTCGTGATTCATGCGCCTGCGCCACACCCCGTTCTCTACTTTGCCTCCGAGTATTGATCGCAGGATTCTACGCTCGAAGACCCCAAGCGCTCGTCGATCGGCCTCCTTCCACGTCCACGATTCATGTCCGTAGAGCGCCACCGGGAGGATCAGAGTCCTATAGAGCGCAAATTTCGTACGGATCTGTAGGCTACGGGACCTAAGCTGGCTACGCAATCCGTAATAAGCCCTATTCGCCGCCGCAATCCGCCTCTTCACCTTGCGGCTCACCTCGTTGTCACATGTCACGAGAGTACCAAGATAAATAAATTTGTCGACCACTTCGAAAGTATCCCCATCCATCTCCACCGCAGCACCAACACCCGTAGAACTACCACGCTCTCTGCCAGCCACCATGTACTTCGTTTTGGCAGTGTTTATGGTGAGTCCAATTCTCGCAGCTTCCCTTTTGAGAGCCGTAAACGCCTCCTCAACTGCTCTACGGTTAACACCAATTATATCAATGTCGTCCGCAAAGCCCAGAAGCATGTGAGACTTAGTGATGATGGTGCCGCTCCTCTGCACACCTGCCCTTTTTTTATAGGGGGGGAGTTTGTAATGATTTATTTATGTACTAAAATATCTATTCAGAATTAGTATAGTGTGTTCTGCCACAAATGGTGACATTTCAACACTATTATATATATTTTTACGCTCTTTAGTATTATTGAATGTTATTAGCTTTCGCAGTTAAGATAATGTAATTGTAGGAAAATTATTAAACCTACTTGTCAAGAAAAAAAAGGAATAAAACGAAACTTAAAATAAACTTAAAACTATCTTACTGACTATAAAGTGAGCTAATCGTTGCAATTGAGGATTGCAACGATTTTTGTCGGAATTTGTTGATAATTTGGCTTGACATATTTTCTAATGTTTCTACATTAGTGAGCCTATGTAGCTCGTTCGTGCTAAACCAGGGAGGACGCTTCAAAATCATTTTCAAAAGTTTATTCTGAATCCTTTGAAGTGTCTTCTTCCTGGTTGCACAACAACTTGTCCAGATCGGAACTGCATATAACATTGTTGGTCTAAATATTTGTTTGTAAATTAACAGTTTATTCTTGAGACAAAGTCTAGAATTTCTGTTGATAAGAGGATATAAACATTTGATATACTTATTGCACTTTGACTGGATATTTTCAATGTGCTCCTTGAAAGTAAGATTCTTATCATAAATTAGCCCTAAGTATTCAACTTGATCAGACCAATTTAAGACCACACCGTTCATCTTAATAACGTGGTTATGGGTGGGTTTGAGAAATGAAACTCTTGGCTCATGAGGAAAAATAATTAACTGTGTTTTTGAAGCATTAGGGGAAATCTTCCATTTTTGTAAGTATGAAGAAAATATATCTAAACTTTTTTGAAGCCGACTGCATATAACACGAAGGCTTTTTCCTTTTGCGGAAATGCTTGTATCGTCACAAAACAGAGATTTCTCACAACCTGGTGGTAAATCAGGAAGATCAGAAGTAAAAATGTTATATAAGATTGGGCCCAAGATACTCCCCTGAGGCACACCAGCTCTAACAGGCAATCTATTAGATTTACCATTTAGATAGTTATCCTGGAGAGTGCGGTCAGTTAAATAACTTTGTATCATTCTTGTGAGGTCAGGCGGAAAACTAAAATTTGACATTTTAGCTATTAAACCTTTATGCCAAACACTGTCGAATGCCTTTTCTATATCTAGAAGAGCAGCTCCAGTCGAAGAGCCTTCAGATTTATTAGTTCGAATCATATTTGTTACTCTAAGTAACTGATGAGTAGTGGAATGCCCATGGCGAAAACCAAACTGCTCATTTGCAAAAATTGAGTTCTCATTAATATGTGTTATCATTCTATTAAGAATTATTCTTTCAAAAAGTTTGCTAATAGAGGAAAGTAAACTAATTGGTCGATAACTTGATGCCTCAGCTGGATTCTTTTCGGGTTTTAAAATTGGAGTGATTTTGGCATTTTTCCATTTCGTAGGAAATGTGCTAGTGCAAAGCATCTGTTAAAAATTTTTACCAAGAAATTTAAAGAGTTTTCGGGAAGTCTTTTGATGAGGATATAGAAAATCCCATCATCTCCTGGTGCTTCCATGTTTTTGAATTTTTTGAGAATGGTTCGCACCTCATTCAAGTTTGTCTCCAATACCTCTTCGGAAAGAAATTCTTGGGTGGTGATCTGAACATACTTTTGGTTTACTTCATTTTCAATAGGACTTACTACGTTCAAATTGGAGTTATGAACACTCTCAAACTGCTGAGCAAGTTTTTGAGATTTTTGTTCATTCGTTAGAAAAATGCAATCACCATCTTTAAGGACTGGAATTGGCTTCGAGGGTTTCTTAAGAACCTTCGAAAGCTCCCAGAAAGGTTTTGAATAAGGTTTTAGTTGTTCAACTTCTCTCATGAAACTCTCATTTTGCAAGAGAGGAATCTATGTTTAATTTCCTTTTGTAATTCTTGAAAAATAATTTTCAAAGCAGGATCACGAGATCTTTGGTATTGACGTCTCCGTATGTTCTTCAAACGTATAAGAAGTTGAAGTTCACTGTCAATAATTGGTGCATTAGATTTCACTCTTGCCTTAGGAACTGATAAATTCCGGGCATTGAGTATTAAGCTGCTAAAATTTTCTAATGCTCTGTCAATGTCAGCACTATTTTGTAAAATAATATCATCATTCAAATTTTTCTCGATCGTAGAACGATATCTATCCCAATTAGTCTTGTGATAATTTAACACAGATCTAGTGAGATTTAAAATAGTTTCATGGGAAATAGAAAATGTTATGGGAAGATGATCAGAATCAAAGTCAGCATGAGTTAATAAATCACTGCATGAATGGCTTTGATTTGTTAGTACCAAATCAATTGTAGATGGATTCCTAATAGAAGAATAACATGTAGGACCATTTGGAAATAATACTGAATAAAATCCAGCCGAGCAATCATTAAACAATATTTTTCCATTGGAATTGCTTTAAGCATTATTCCAAGATCGATGATTCGCATTAAAATCACCGATGATTAAAAATTTAGATTTATTTCTTGTGAGTTTTTGCAAATCTCCCTTGAAATAATTTTTTCGCTCACCAGTGCATTGAAAAGGCAAATACACTGCGGCTATAAATAAAATGCCAATACTTGTTTCAATTTCAATACCCAAACTCTCGATAACTTTGGTTTCAAGATGGGGTAAAACACGATGTTTTATTCGACGGTGGATAACTATTGCAACTCCACCACCGGCAACATCAATTCTATCAAACCTATGAACTATAAAATTTGGGTTCTTTTTTTGTTTAATATTTGGCTTTAAAAGCGTTTCAGTCACAACTGCAATATGCACATCGTGGACTGTTAAAAAATTGAAAAATTCATCCTCTTTCGCTTTTAAAGAGCGAGCATTCCAATTTAGAAAATTTACAGCATTATTCAAAATCATTGCTGAATTTCAATTTCATAACAATATTAGTTGTAAATTTTATACCTTCTTGAACAGCCTCGTACATCGAGTTACAGTTCAACAAAACGGACATTAGCTGCAGCATGGATTGTTGTAGGTATTCAATCTTTTCGGGAGTTGGATTACCTAAATCAATACTGGCTGACTTTTCAGCACCAAACACGAATGGTTATTGTTTGAATTTGAAATATTACCTTAAAAGACACTGGCATATGAACAGCCTGGTGTTGCCTGAACAGGATTATTTTTCTGAAATTTGTTATCTGAATTTAAATTATTACCTACAGACACACCTGCTAATGAAAGTGCTGGTGATGCCTGAACAGTACTGAAAGTCTCTTGATTACCCACATTGACAACAGGTTGTTTAGAATTCCTACGTTGTCTAGAAGCAATAATTTTTGACCTTACAGGACAATGAAAGAAATTAGATTTGTACACACCTGCCCTTCGTATCGCACCTTCCAAAGCTATGTTGAACAGCGAGTTCGAGAGCCCGTCACCTTGCTTCAGACCATCTAACGTCACAAACGCGTCCGAAAATTCGCCCGCTGTCCTGACGCATGATGTGGAACCGTCGAGCGTCGCACGTATCAGTTCAATCAGTTTAGTTGGGAAACCATGTTCTAGCATTATTTGCCACAGCTCGTTGCGTTTCACTGTATCGTACGCCGCTCGAAAGGTCCGCTGTAGATCGCCCCACTCGAAAACCGCATTGGTATTTTCCAACAAAGGCTTCCTGCAACGGCCTCAGTCGCTGGAACAGGATACGGGAGAGAATTTTGTAAGCGGAACTGAGGAGGGTTATGCCTCGATAATTACTACACTCGAGTCTATGTCCCTTCTTATAGATAGGGCATATGAGTCCTTCCAACCAGTCCGTAGGTAGTTGTTCCTCAGACCATACCCTTAGGATAATCTGGTGAATTGCACTACACAGCCGCTCGCTCCCAACTTTGAAAAGTTCGGCCGGCAAGCCGTCCTTCCCAGCGGCTTTGTTGTTTTTTAGCTCTTTGCAAGCATTCTTCACCTCGTCCAATGTTGGTGGGTCCACAGCTTGTCCGTCCTCCCCAATTTCTATCCTGTTCCCCTCGACGACTCTCCTCCCTTCCTCGCCGTTCAACACCACTTCGAAATGTTGCTTCCAACGCCTGGCCACCTGCAATTTATCGGTAATCAAGTTCCCCTCCCTGTCATTGCACATGGCCCGGTCATCTGTCATCCACTGGCACGGCCCGGTTCCTGATTCCGTTGATCGTTCTATAGAAGCTCCTCGTGTCGTGCCTGGTGAAGCAATTCTCTGCCTCCGCGAGGACGCGATCGTAATGCTCACGTTTCTTACGGCGATGAAGCCTCTTTTCGGCAGCTCTTGCCTCCCGGTATTTCTCCCGCATCTGACGCGTTACACGATTAGCTGCTACTAACGTGTTGGCGTAGGCTCGATTCTTCTCCTCCGTCACCTCTAGGCACTCAGCATCGAACCACCCACTACGCGTGGTTCCCGTTGTCATGCCTATCACTTCTCGCGCTGTTTCGCTGACCGCATCATGGATGTGCTTCCACTGCTCGTTCAGGTCCACTCCAGCTGGTCCACCGATCCGTCTATCAACTTTCCGAGTATACTCTGCAGCAACTTCTTCCGCTGATAACCTCTGGATGTCCAGATGTATCTTCCTCGCCGATCTCGATTTAAATACATTGGACAACCGGGCGCGAATCTTGCCTACCACGAGATAGTGATCCGAGTCGGTGTTTGGCCCTCGAAAGGACCGCACATCTATGACGTCTGTAAAGTGCCGGCCGACGATCAGCATGTGACCGATCTGGGAGCAGGCCTCTCCATTGGTGTGTCTCCAGGTGTGCTTCCGAATATTCAGACGTGCAAAATGGGTGCTACAGATGGCCATTCCCCTGGCCGCGGCGAAGTTCACTAGCCTCAAGCCGTTGTCGTTGGTGGTAGAGTGAAGGCTTTCCCTACCAATAACGGGACGAAAGAACTCCTCTCGTCCGACTTGTGCGTTCGTATCTCCGATGACGATCTTTATATCGTGTTGTGGGCATTCTCCATACGTTTTCTCGAGGAGCTCATAGAACTTTTCTTTTACGTCATCGGTTTTATCGTTTGTCGGCGCGTACACGTTGATAAGGCTGTAATTGAAGAATCTGCCCTTGATCCTCAATACGCATAGACGGTCATTAATAGGCCTCCACCTAATAACACGCTTCATTTGGTTTCCAAGTAGTACGAAACCGACGCCCCGTTCCGCTCTATCGCCGCCACTGTAGTAGATGTGATACTCGAAAGAAGTGCCCGCGGTCGGATCGACCGCCCGGAATTCACGTTCCCCGGTTTTAGGCCAACGCACCTCTTGTATGGCTGCTACCTCCATTTTTGCCTTCCGTAGCTCTCTGGCCAAGATGCCCACGCGTGCCGGCTCGAGCTGAGTCCTAACATTCCAAGTACCAAGTTTCCAATCGTTGTCCTTTTTCGTTTGCCTACGTCTATACCGATTGTTCCGATCCGTATCATTCACTGGATTGTTCGTAGTATGTTTATTTTTAGCATGCTGCCTTACTAGGGCTGCGATGCCTAGTCTCGCGACGGGGCTGTCGTCTTGGGTGTAGCTGGCGAGACACCGCATTTCATAGTTCAGCCGTCCGCTCCGGATCAGTCACTGTTTGAGCCGCCCCTGATCGGGGACCAGACGCTCAGGCAAGCTGCTCTCCAAGGAGAACAACTCCCCCTTTCCTGTCAGCATACGTCCAAGTTCCCACCGGATCACCGATCTTCCCTTGGTTGCTCGTATCCCAGTCGGTACCACGTGGAGGTAGGGATAGGAGTTGCTGGGCATTATGCTATGGACCACACTGGAGTCTATTTTATGCCAACTAGTACGGGTGTACTGCTGGTACGCATTTACCAGCCGTTTACCAGCCTAAAGTCTTACAAATCTAAAATTAACAGTAAGTCTAACACAAATGCTTAATCGAGATACCTACTCGATTATCCGGTGCATTGTACTTTTTAGATAAAAGTGCAGAAAAACCCGTAATTTGCGCCTAGACCACGGAGTTAAGAAAAAAAAACGGTTTTTATGGAGTGGGGTGACATTGATCACTTTCTACAATATTTTCATATAACTCGATAATGCTGATTTTTTCCAAAATAGTAATATTCAAAATGAGGACTGGTACGTACCAAAGAAAATCCTTATGGCTATGAGTATAATTTCTAATGTTTATTTCATGTATTAAATCCGACATCATTCGAAGGTTCTATAACATATATCGGGATGATGATCTTTGAACTGAAAAATATCAATTACTAATTTGGAAATGAAAACAACGATAACAGGGAAGCTTTCTCATACGAATTTCCCGCAGGTTTATTGTATTATATAAATATTAATTCCAGACTTCTCCTCAAGGCACAAACACCAACACAATTTGCTAATTACTAATCCCAGCAAACAGAATCATACTAATTAACCAGCAAACAGAATCATTGCACCACCAAATATATTTGAGTTTGAAATTAGCACATGTTCTCTTTCAAAATCGAAGCTTCGTTATAGATATCCACACTCAGGTTTGTTATTCTCCTTAATATGTGTAATCTCCGGCATGAGCGCTGCATGAAGCACCTTTTTCGCACCAACTTTCTTTCTTCTGTTTTACGCTGTGATTCTGCTGCTGAGCAATTCCACAAAAAACGGGCAACCAATTTAATCGACCATTTATTATATGTCTATAGTTTTTTCGGAAAAACAAAACTATTATCTACAAATTTGAAGTAGACGTCACACCAATCAAACAAACCGTTTTGGCCCCAAAAATATTTGTAATCATCAATACCTTCCCGAAACACAATTTTTCAATAACTTCTCAAAAACGAGTTGTGTTCCAAAAAATTAAACCAATAGCACAGAATGGAATCTTTTGCCTATATAAACGTCTATGCAAAGTTTCAGCTAAATCAAAAATAACGAATTAAAAAAAAAATATTAAAAAGGGGAAATTTTTGTGGAACTGCTCATTTCAGAGAGAAAATTGCAGTTAAGCTCTCAAAAAACATTTGATTTCACTTTTGCTTCTTATTCTCTCTAATTCGACGTTTTTACGACATTATTGATTGAGAAATTTACTCAGCTTTCCAACAAAACCGACAGAGTTGAGCTAGCTATGATGATGACTTCTTGTGCTAGATCACGTTAAAGGCAAACATGTAGGGCCGTGCATTCGTCCTATCATCCAACAAGAGAAAGTTATTAGTTTGACCAGTTCCAATCGATTGCTGTAAAATAAAAGAAATCGGTTCAAATCAAACCGACTCAAAGACATTTGAAAAGGGACCAATTTCGTCCCCCTTTCCGTTAATAGATTTCCAGTTTAAAAGGTATTGCAATTACTGGCAAAACCGAGGATATAAAAGTGCTTCAAAGGGCCGAATGGCATATATCGACGAGCTGAGCATTTTCTGCATGTGTGTGTGTATGAGCAACTTTTCAATCTCACTCGATTTTCTTAAAGATGGCTGGACCGATTTTCATATAATTATTCTCAAAGTTGCTCCCTAGTTGCCCCATAGAACCCTATTAAATTTTATTGTAATCAGATTTTTAGTTTGTATGTTATTTATCAAAATGTAAAAATCACGAAAATCATTATCTCAGAAACTATACAACCTAACACCCTATTGAATTTTACTGTAATCGGACAGTAACTTCGTCTGTAATGTATCAAAATGTGAAAATCACGAAACTTCATTATTTCAGAAACTACACAACTGATTTGAACAATATCGATATCAGATGAACGGGCTAGTTAAGGGTTAACTGATGAATTATAACGATTGAACACGTGGTTCAAAAGTTGTGAAAAGGAAGTCAAATTGGAAATAAAAAATCCTACTATAAATATTTGAATGTAAAATGATATTTTATTGAGTGATAAATAATCGAGTCTATATATAATCGAAACTAACCTAAACATGAGTTCACTGCTGGCTACCAAAAATTTGTTATTTTGAGTGTTAAATAAATCCATCAATTATTATCATAGTTTATTTTTTTCTGAAAATTGAAGTGTTCGTGTAAATCTATTTAAACAAATAATATATTTAAAAGAGAAAGGCTGGGTCTCACCGCTAAGTGGAATAATCTGGGTTTTGCCAATTTGGTATTGCAATCACTGGCAAAACCGTAGGCACTCCAAAGGGCAGAATGGCATATATCACTCTGTAGAGATAGGCAGTGAACTACGGTTCAGAGAGCTAAGAGCAAGAGAGAGTTGTGTCGAGAGAGAGAGAGATAGTCACTTGAAGCTATATTTAGAAAATAGGAGTCAGTGGTTGAAGTGTAACGGCAGAGATTGGTTGCAAAATATAGAGCCCAGGAAAAGGAGTATTCAATTGGTTTTCGAGTTACAGTGAACAGAAGGCGTTACCGGGAAGCGTGTCTAGGAAGGTAAGATTCAACATTTTGGCGCAGCCGGTAGGATCTAAAAAGGGACGTTGTGCTTTTTGAAGGCGTTGTTCGGTTTGCAAGGATAAATCAATATATGGAAGCTACGTGACCATCAGGTCTTGTTTTTTTTATCTGTTCAAACTAGTGAAACACAACGACCATTTATTTTTTTGATTAGGGAAGTTGGAGTTTTGTAATTGGAAACCATACAGGATGGTTCTGTATGAGCTGTATTTTTTTTATGCATGTGAGTCGACCATTTTCTTTTGAAGAACGGCTTCCGGGGCAAAGAGCGAGTCTGGTTTCCCAAGCCAAAGCGCACTACTACAATGCTAGAACAAAGTTTATTGCAAAGTAGAGAGCGAGTCTGGTTTCCGAACCAAAGCGCACCATTACAATCCTAGTCCAGTTGTTGACTGTAGAGCAAGGAGCGAGTCTGGTTTCCCAAGCCAAAGCGCACTATCACGATGCTAGTCCAGTCGATGACTGTAGAGCAAAGAGCGAGTCTGGTTTCTCAACCAAAGCGCACAATTACAACGATACCCCAATCGTTGGCTACAGAGCAAAAAGCGAGTCTGGTTCCCCAACCAAAGTGCACCATTACAATCCTAGTCCAGTTGTTGACTGTAGAGTAAAGAGCGAGTCTGGTTTCCCAAGCCAAAGCGCACTACTACAATGCTAGAACAAAGTTTATTGCAAAGTAGAGAGCAAGTCTGGTTTCCGAACCAAAGCGCACCATTACAACGATAGCCCAATGGCTACAGAGCAAAGAGCGAGTTTGTTTTTTATTTCTTTCTCTAGCCAAAGAACACCACTACAAAACCAAACCAATTGAACTGAACAAGAAGTTTCCAAATTGACAAAGTAACGGTACACAAAGAATGCGATTGCTGGGAACGAAAATACCGTTAACCTTGTATCTATACAAATAAAAGCAAACCGAAAGTAAAACAGATGAACCGAAAAAAAAATACTGCAAGCGAGAATTTCGATGATTGAAACGGGCTATAGTCTCTGTTGTTATCAAATGTCTGGTTTCATAATAAATTGGATTAGATGGTAAAGAACAACCGATTCTTTTTTTCTTTTTCAAATGCAATCAATTGTGTGTGTGTTTTCTGTTAACATTTCTGGCACATGAGAATACAAAAACATTTTATTATTATTATTGCAGATGCATTTCCAGAAGGAGCAGCCTTTGTTAGAATCGTTCAATGACATGGTCGATCAGCAAAATTTAGGACGCGAGTGGGAGGAATGGCACAGGGCGTTCGAGTTGTCATTGGAACTACGGAAAGTTGATACACAGCATGAGAAATGGGTGCTTCTGCTGGCTAGTGGTGGTAGAGGACTTCAAAGAATTTACCATAATTTGAGAGCAACATTGGACGAAATTTATCCCGAACCAGTAAAAATACCACTGATGCCAAACGAAGTCCCAGAATATGATAACGCGATTAAGAGGTTGAACAAGTTTTTCATCGGAAAACGGAACGAGCGTGTTGAATTGGAAGTTTTCCGTTCGTTGAGACAAACAGGTGATGAAACATTCAGTCAGTTTGTTTTCAAACTTCGAGCCCAAGCCGCAAGGTGCGATTTTTATGATCGGGAAGAAAAAGAGATTCTACACCAGATTACAATTGTTGCCCGCGATGAAAGAGTTAGAGACAAAGGACTGGAAAACATTATGGGACTTTTTTTTTAAGTTTTAGTAAAGCGGGCAATGTATGCAGTTTGCGAGGATGCGAAAATGAACGGGAATAGAAGGTGTGACTTTTAGGCTTAGACGGGACGAGGGAAAAATTTTTCTAAGCCTAAAAGTCACACCTTCTATTTCCGTTCATTTTCGCATCCTCGCAAACTGCATACATTGCCCGCTTTACTAAAACTTAAAAAAATGTAAGTCATATGACAAAAATGAAATTAGTTCGTAAAGTAAAATTATGGGACTTGATGAAATATCAAATTATCCAATTAATCGGGAAATTTTGCTCAAACAAAAAGACAAGTGGAAGCCATTGAAGGAAGAATCATTGGTATCCGGAATAGCATCAGTGAAGCAAAATTGGGCCAAAAAACCGAAGTACAGTGACAGCGATCGAAGTCGAGCTATCAGTAATACGAGCCGTTGGTACCACCGTGATGGAAACAGACGAGACAATCGTAATTGTGAACGTTGTGCATTGAATCATGAAGGCGGTGATCGAGCTTGTCCTGCGCGCAACGCCCGTTGCAATCGGTGTGGCAAACTGGGACACTACGCAAGAGTGTGTAGAAATGCTCGGGATATGACGCGTGATACCCAATACGGTCGATATCGAAAGAATAAGGATGTTAATGCTCTGCGCGTTAGTGACAAATGGGAGGAAGAATTACCAAGCCGAGCGAATGTAGATCAGATCTTGAAGGTAGCTTAACGTTTATGTTTACATACTATATATCTTTGCGATCTAAATCATATCTTTTAATAAAATGAAACTTTAAATAAATAAATATGTAAATTTGTAGATGTTTATCATTGAGCATGATGTATGTCATATGTTTTCTTTCACATTGGTGTAGGTAGAAGCAGACAGTTACAATAACGGAATGATAGTATGCATAATTGACAAGTTACCTGTGAATTTCATGATTGATTCAGGTGCCGCTATCAATACAGTGACGAAAGAGGTCTTCAATTATTTAATTGACAGAAAAGCGGATCTCTTTAAGAAGAAATTCAAGTGTGATCGAACATTCACTTCATACGCCTCAAAAATCCCTCTTCAAGTATTGGCTGTTTTCGAAGCATGGATATCGGTAAACGATTCGAAGCCAAAGTGCTACGCTGAATTTTTTGTGATAGAAGGAGCCTTAAAATCATTATTGAGCAAATCTACAGCAGAGCATCTAAAAATTCTTAAAATCGGACTTGATGTTAACAGTATTAATGACGAAACAAAGAAATTTCCGCAGTTTCCAAACATTCAGGTTAAGCTAGCAATAGACAAGTCAGTAGTTCCACGTAAGCTTGCTTACTTGCGGGTACCTGAATCACTGAAAGGAAAAGTTGACGCAAAAAATTTTAGAAATGCTTCATGGTGATGTAATTGAACCTGCTGATTGGCCAGCAGATTGGATTTCCCCTATGGTCGTTGTACCAAAAGGAAAAGACGACATACGGTTGTGCATCAACATGAAGCAGCCGAACAAGGCGATTCAACGGGAACATTTTCCGCTTCCAGTCATCGAGACATTATTGAACAAATTGAGGGGAGCAACGTGTTTTTCCAAACTCGATATAACGTCTGCATATCATCATGTGGAATTACATCCGGATTCTCGAGCGATGACAACGTTCATGACAGACCGGGGATTAATGCGTTTCAAGAGGTTGATGTTTGGCATCAGCTGTGCCCCCGAGATCTTTCAGCGCATAATGACTCAAATGCTTGCAGGAATTAATGGAGTGATCGTTTACATCGACGATATAGTTGTTACGGGTAGAACTAAAGAGGAGCACGATAACAGATTACAGCAAGCAATGGAGGTGCTCAAAAAGAACAATGCTAAGTTGAACCATGATAAATGCGTGATTGGGGTCCAGGAATTAGACATTCTTGGATTCAAGGTAAGCTCGGCAGGGATTAGCCCGTCAAAAGAGAAAATAATAGCGATCAAGAACTTTAGAAAACCAGAGACAAAGGAAGAAGTCCGAAGCTTTCTGGGGTTGGTGAATTTTGTGGGGCATTTCATTCCCCACATGTCAACTAGAACCGAACCGTTACGTAAATTCTTACGAGGTGATGTACTAGAATTTGGACCAGATCAGAATTATGCTTTTAACGATTTGCGAAATGAGTTGGCAAATAACGTGAGAAGTCTAGGATACTTCGACCCAGCAGAGGCTACAGAATTGTACGTTGACGCATCTCCTGTCGGATTGGGCGCGGTACTTGTACAAAGGGATAGAAATGGGATACCAAGAATTATTAGTTTTGCTTCGAAGGGACTCACTGCTGCAGAGCGAATTTATCCACAGACCCAGCGTGAAGCATTAGCTGTAGTCTGGGCTGTTGAAAAATTTTACCTCTATCTGTATGGTTTACATTTCACTATTTTCACTGATCATAAGACACTTAAATATATTTTCGAAGGCAAATACCAGGAAAACAAGCGCGCCATGTCGAGGGCTGAAGGATGGGCTCTACGGCTTCAGCCGTTTGATTTTGAGATGAAGTATATTGCAGGACCTGCTAACATATCAGACTCACTATCGCGACTGTGCTCACAGTTCGATTTACCTTTCAACGAGAATGCTGAGCATTATTTATGCGCAATTGGAGGAGGGCTTACAGCAATAACTTTGAAAGAAATACGATTGGAAACTGTATGCGATGAAATTTTGGCAGGAGTTGTTAAGGCACTTGAAACCGGCATTTGGCCATCAGTACTTTTTCAGTATCAAGCATTCTCTACTGAGTTGGGAATTACAAAGGGAATTGTGGAGCGTGAAGCTAGAATCGTGCTGCCAGAAAGGCTTAGATTAAGTGCGCTGGATATAGCACATAGAGGACATCCCGGAATAGTGGCTATGCGTATGAATCTCCGAGAGAAAGTGTGGTGGCCGGGTATGGATAGAGATATCGTAAATAGGATTCAAGAGTGTGCTGGTTGCGCTGCAGTGAGCAAACTAACACCACCAGAACCGATGCAGAGGAAAGGAATGCCAGATCGGGCCTGGCAAGAGATTGCGATTGATTTCTTTTCAGCAAAGGAGTGTGCGACGTTTATGGTTGTTGTCGACTATTATAGTCGGTTTCTACGGGTTATCGAGATGAAGGGTACGACTGCAGGGAAGACTATCGATTCTCTGGAAGGTATATTTATCGAGCAAACGTACCCAGAGACGATACGTAGTGATAATGGCCCGCCGTTCTCGAGTGAAGAATTTGCACAGTACTGCTCGAATAAAAACATAAGACTTATTCGTACCATTCCGTACTGGCCGCAGATGAACGGTCTTGTAGAAAGGCAGAACCAGGGCATCCTTCGGACACTTCGGATCGCCAAAGCAACGAAGTCGAAGCAATAACTGAGTATGTGTATGTTTACAATACAACACCGCAATCAGTCACCGGAAAAGCTCCAATGGAACTTCTAACTGGTCGGCCGGTGAAAGACTTATTACCCTCTTTGAGAACCGATCCTAGCTGGAATCGCGACGAAAGCGTGCGCAAAAATGATGCTATCAAAAAAATAAAAGGGAAAATCTATGCTGACCAACGTCGTCATGCGAGAGTATCGGAGATCGAAGTTGGCGATTATGTGATGATTAAGAACAACGAATGCGGGAAAGTTGAGCCGAAGTTCCGCCTAGGGAAATTTCAAGTTTTAAAAAAGAACGGCAGTGATACAATCGTTGTAAATGAGGACGGTGTTCAGTTTCGGCGTTGTATCTCACATCTTAGGAAATGGCCTTCTACCTCGGCTCAACTCAAGACCCCAGAACCATCTGAACCTTCAGCATCGAACAATCAAGAGAAAAGAGAAGACACACTTGTCTCTCAACCATCATCAAAGGAATTTGTGACGGCAGAACAGAGTAGTCCACCAGACGAAAATCCGCGAGAACGTCCTAGAAGGATGCGGAAGCTGCCACGTCGTTATGACATTTAATAAACAAATGTAAGTTTGAATTTTGGAGAAGGAGTGAGATGTAGAGATAGGCAGTGAACTACGGTTCAGAGAGCTAAGAGCAAGAGAGAGTTGTGTCGAGAGAGAGAGATAGTCACTTGAAGCTATTATAATAATTTAGAAAATAGGAGTCAGTGGTTGAAGTGTAACGGCAGAGATTGGTTGCAAAATATAGAGCCCTGGAAAAGGAGTATTCAATTGGTTTTCGAGTTACAGTGAACAGAAGGCGTTACCGGGAAGCGTGTCTAGGAAGGTAAGATTCAACAACTCGACTCAGTTCGACGAGTTGAGCATTTTCTGTATGTGTGTGTGTGTATGTGCAGCCTCACTCGATTTTCTCAGAGATGGCTAGGCCGATTTTCATAAAATTATTCTCAAATGAAAGGTTTAGTTGCCCCATAAAACCCCATTAAATTTCATTGTAATCGGATATTTAGTTTGCATGTTATTTATCGAAATGTGAAAATCACGAAGGTTCATTACCTCAGAAACTACCCAACCGATTCTCACAAAATTGGTTTTAAATGAACGCGATGTGGATCAAAAGTTATGAAAAGAATCCTGTTCTGAAGACTATTTAATCTCCTCCTGTTTCTGAGAGTTGGCTGGACCGATTTTTATGAAATCAGTGTCATATAAAAGGTCCAGTGGCCCCATTTTCCCCCTTGAAGAAGACTGAACCACTGCGACCATTGTTTGATCTATTGTGGTATCCTTCACCTATTTGGCGAGTCGATGTCCTTACTACATTGCACATTTATCCCAGTTGGGCAACGCACTTCGTATGAAGTTTGTTACCTCAGCAGGACTTTCCCTCCAAATTTCGGTAGGTTCTATGTGTCCCTTACCGAAGATACGCAATCTGCGTTGTATTAATACTGGGCATTCGCAGAGTAGATGTTCTGAAGTTTCGCTTTCGATGCCACACAGGCGACATTTATCATCATCAAGTTTGCCTATCTTCTTGATATGAGTCTTACTCGAACAGTGCCCTGTAATAAGACCTGTGAATGTCCTCAAGTCTTTCTTATTTAACCTGAGCAGCACGAGGCTCACGATTTGGCTCTATGAATCTTTTCGATTGTCGTAATCCGCTTATGACATCCCAGTTTGTTTTGATGGTCGCTTTCTCCCATTTACCGAGTTTAGCTTTTAGAGCGCTCGGGGAGACTCCACAGAAAGGTTCTGGGCCAACAAAGTTAGTAGATGACCCTTGTCTGGCTAGTAAGTCGGCCTTCTCGTTCCCTTCGATTGCACAATGACCAGGAACCCAGTATAAGTTAACCTGGTTTTTCATAGTTAACTTTCGGAGCGACAGGATGCATTCCCACACTAGTTTAGAGTGGCAGAAAAGAGAATCCAGGGCTTTAAGTGCTGCCTGATTATCACAGAAAATGCATATATTTGCGTGTCGATAATTTCTTTCCAGACACGTATTCGTGCATTCTATTATCGCGTATATTTCCGCCTGGAATACTGTTGGCTAGTGTCCCATGGGGAAAAATTTATTAATTCTTGGTTCTGTGAATCGCGCACCCGCGGAACCATTCATTTTAGAACCGTCTGTGTAGAAGCAAAGGGGTCCACCTTGTTGCCAACTTTCTCGTTCTATCTACAATATTCTGCAAGGAATTTCGAAATTTGGTTTCCTCTCCAGCCAATCCTCCTTACTTTTTATTAGATTATTTATTTGGAAATCTTTCAGTATTCTCAGGTGTTTTGTTAGATCTCCTTCTTTTAGGTTGCACTTCTTCTCATAGCTCCACAAATCGATGCACAGGCCAATCTTTGGATTTTACCTAGCTTAGCTTGAGTGGATGTTTCAGTGGTTTTGAGCCACCAAACTAACGAGGCGTAAGTTATTCTGGGTACAATTATTGTTTTATATATCCAATGTATCAAGCTGGGTTTGAGACCTCAGCTTTTTCCAATGGCTCTGCTGCATACCCATAGGGCGTTTGTGGCCTTGGTAATTGTTTGTTCTATTAGAGTGTTCCAGCTTAGTTTCTGGGCAAGTATGATTCCCAAATATTTGACTTCAGTGGAAAGCTTTATATCGATGCCTTCCAATCGCAATTTAGGAATAATGTATTTCCTATTTCTAGTGAAAGCAACAATAGTTGTTTTGGATGGATTTACACTTAACCCCTCTCGCCTACACCATTGAGCTGTGAGAATAAGTGCAGTTTGCATTCTATTAGAAATAACGCAGTCGTGCTTCCCCCTAACTAAAATCACTACGTCGTCTGCAAAACCTATCACCTCGAAGCCGTGTTCCGATAGGCTCTGAAGAAGATCGTCTACGATTAATGACCATAACAGGGGAGATAATATTCCTCCTTGAGGGCATCCTTTTGTAGTTTTTCTTGTTAGGGACGTGCCCCCGAGTTTAGCCGTTATTTCGCGACTTATTAGCATGGCATGAATCCACTTTATTGTGTTCCTGTCTATGCCATGCCTTTCCATGGCTATAAATTAAAATTTGCTTAGTGGATTGGATTTCATATATACTGTTTTAATATGATAGACGATAAATTTTTCCATAGTTTCCAGTGGCCCCAGAAAACTCTATTGAGTTGTTTTACAATCGGACTTCTACTTTGTCTATTATGTTAAAAAAAAGTGAAATCCAGCTTTGAAAAGAAACATATTCCGAAGACTACTTAAACTCACTCACTTTTCTCAAAGATGGCTGAACCGATTTCCACAAAATTAGCGTCAAATGAAAGGTCTAGCTGCATCATAACACCCTGTTGAATTTCACTGTAATCGGACTGTTACTTCGTCTGTAATGTATCAAAATGTGAAAATCACGAAACTTCATTATCCCAGAAACTACACAACCGATTTGAACAACATTGATATCAGATGAACCTAGCCCTAGGGTTAACTGATGAATTATATTAATTGATACCATGATCTAAAACCAAATTTGGCGTCATGTATTTGGGATATGTTTATTTCATGTTATTTGCATGTGTTAATGTATGTTCATAAGTGTTTTATTGCCCCTTGCATGACTATTTAGACTTCTGTGATAATCATTCATTGTCCAATTTCTTATTTCGCTCTGTCAAACTGACAGCTTAGTAATGCAAAGTTGTTTTGTTTGATCAACATATGTATTCATTTTCGAACTTTTTTTATGATAAATCATTTTTAACATTAATAAATGTTCTTGAGCTTTATCTCCATAAAAAGGTAAATGTAATTATTTATTTTACGAAAATGGAATAAAGTAATATTTGAAGCTCAACAGTATTCTCACTACAATGGCTAATATCCTGACAGAAGTTAAAACATGTCACGCTGCAATCAATACAGTATACCATGTGCTATATGGCTATTACTTTTTGGGCCTTAGAAGGGCACAATTAGCCATAATATATAAGAAAACAAAAACAACGATTTCAAATTGGATCCGAAGATATGAGCAAAATGGATTTTTCGACCGAACCAGCTATTACCGAGAAGCACAAAAATTTGGAAAAGAAAAACGACAATGGTTGGTAGAGCTTTATCAATCAAATTCAACTACATTCCTAGATGAAGCAGCAAAAATATTTTTCAAACAGTTCAACATAACTATTTCTACAGCATCCATTTGTAGAATCCTTCATTTCGAAGGAATGACGTGGAAAACACTTGAGCGTAGAGCAATTCAAATACGTGAACATGAAATTATCAGATCTTATAATGAATTATCAGCTCTTCAGTGGGATTATCACAATCTCCTGTTTATTGACGAATTTAGTTTTGATAACAAGGCTATGTTACGAAAAAAAGGATTCGGAGCTCGTGGAAAGCGACTTCTTTTTAAAGGGGAATTCATACGCAAACCGCGTGAATCGCTTCTTTGTTTTGCGGGACAGAATGGTATGGTAGAAGTTTGCCATACCGACGGAACATTTAGGGGTACTGGAGGTAAGCCCGGCACTGAGGGTAAGACCGTCACCCCTAGAATTTTACTAGAAAACGCTAATTAACTGTGTTTTGGAATATGTGAAGTGTTGGTATTTAATATTTTAGACATTTTAAAACACATCGAAGCCACCGTCAAGCGTCAAACGTCAAAATAATAGACAAAACATACGCTACTGCAGCTGATGCGTAAACGGATGTAATTTTTCGTGAGTGGAACTTAATCTTTTATTCATTTGGAAAGACTACAATAATTTTTCGTTGCTCTACAATTTATTGCCTGTATTGTTAGCAATCAAAGGAATTCGATCTGAGGTAAATTGAAGCGCTAAATTTGTAGAAATACTCTTCCTAAAAAAATGTATGCTGTCGGGGTAACACCGTCAACCAGTGAGTGGGGTAAGCCCGACATGGTCTTAGGCTAGTTGGATGTTACTGACACATATTTCTCATCTATTACCGATGTCTCGCTGATAAATAAATTAATTAATCGACTTAGAACTATGCACTCAAGCTCTTCTGTGATTTATGAATGATTCCAATGGTTATTAGAGCTGTCAAATGTACTGAATCAAGTTACAAAACTGACGGCTTTCACGGTGGTATTTGTGTGGTATGTGTGTGGTCAATGTGATCCTGGCTTCGATGAAACTAGTTAATCATATGATTTAAAGTGCCACATGATAGGCTTGCCGAGTATCAAATTTTTCCATTGTTTATACATAATGTTCGCCGGAACTTGTTCCGGCAATCTCCCCAGAACCGGCTAACCGACAACAACCAAATTCAACAGTAACATACAGAAATGTAAGATCTCTCATACGGCGGTTTCCGAATTCAAATTGGTTCAGTTATTTCGAATAAACAAAACAATCTGGGCAATGATTCTGTGAAAGAAATATAACAATATTCGCCATCAAGTGCTACTACAGAATCATTTTCCTTAGGGGGCCGGGCTTACCCCCAGTACCCCTACACGATCTAATTTTTTTGAATATTGTAAAACATTTGCCCTTACCCGTTGATATGTTCAACTTCATCCAGGATTTTGTTCAGTTTGGATTCTTGATGGAGCAAGAATTCACTGCGATTCATATCTCGTTTATTATTTTAGATCACTCGGCATACATGTAGTGTTTCTTCCAGCTTACTGCCCTCATATGAATCCAATAGAAGTGATCTTTGAATTATGCAAAAAATGGCTTCAACGTGAGTATGATGAAAGCGGAAGAATCAACTTGAAATACATGATTGCCAAAATTATGAAGTATTATTCCAAATATGATATGAGCAACCTGTTTGAAAAATGTGGATATACGAAGGGGGGTACGTTTAATCCTACAGTTAATGATCAATATGAACCGTCAGTGTTTGAATATGAAGAAAATAGTATGAAGAGGATTTTGCTACAATAGGTTATTTTATTGTTACTGACTGTTACTTAAAATTCGGATAATGCCAAACAACATGCGTTCAATGTCATATATCCTATTCCATACAATTTTATATCATGTGGTCAATATCTTCCGAATCTTGTACTCTTGTTGAAATTGATGCGGAAAAATCACTCTCCTTTACATTCACAGCTAACTCAGCAGAACTAATGAACGATTCGCCCAGTTGACTTCTCAGCATCAAATTTTCCAAGTGTCCTTCTGAGGCAGAAATTTGCAGCGTTTGACTTTGATGGACCTCTTTTATCACTCTGAATGCGTCCATGACTTTTTTAACATCTTCCTGATATCCATCATTTATGTTGTGAGCAACACGATATTCGCGACGAATTCTCCGAATATGTTCACCTTCATTCATTGAAAACAACTCAAAGCAGCTTGAAGGAGAAGTGGAATCGTTTTTCAATGACTCATGCTGATGAATCGGTGCAGTCAAAATCGTATTCGCCCAGATGCTCCACGCAATTTCATGTCCATTCCAAATGTGGCCGTGTTTTAGTCGTAACTCTCTTGCCAACTCTTGAGCGTATTCCGTGGTCGCAGCACCTCCTCGATTTTTCGGAATTGTATCTATCAATGTCTTCTCTACTTACCTCTACTATACCGTTTTATAATTAACTGTCAATGAGTATTTATGAAGTAATAACTCGACGGAAGATTTAGTTCGCCAGTTCTGTAGAATTTTTGTTGTTATTTTGTCCACTGTGATGGTTCGACGATTTTGTTTATCATAAAACAAAGCAAAATGAACAAAATCATTTTCGTCAATCACTTCTTTTGAGCTCCATTTGTAATTAATATTCCCTTCCTCATCACAAACGGCAACGATATGTCGTACGAGATGTTTTTTGGACTTCTCCCAAACGTTGCATAAAAATTCTTCGACGCTATCAGCATATATAAGCCAATTGTCGAGCTCCTCACCTGATGTTTGTCCTTTAAAATTGCGCAGCGAAATAACTAGGTTGATAGCGAATAATGTACTTGGGTCATCCTCATTCTGTTCATCAGATTTTTCTGAACTATAACCATCTTCCGCACCGATTTCTTCCTCAAGATTCAAAACATCATCTTTTTCGGATTCGTCGGATTCTATGATGCGCTCCTCTAAGTAAACGATGTTTTCGTCGGTATCCATATTAAGATAGTCTGCAAAACATCTAATAATTAAAACTGTTTTTACAAAAATTTAATACAAGGATAACTTACCTAATCGATTCAGTTGAAAATTATGCGTTTAGTTCAAAACAAAATCAAATGTCTCAATAATGAATGGGTGATACTGAGTATCGATACTTTTGATTCGCAGAACTTTTTTACTGACGAGGTATCGATACCTGACCTGGCGGCTTTAAGCATACTCTATGAACTTGATATAATATCAAGCACTGACCATTGCTGGAGTGATTTCTTATATTATATTTGTTTATATTTGTTTATATTATAAAATATTTCTGTCAAGCATTTCGATAGCGCTAGTATTGATACCCATCGCCCAAACTGCGAAATCGTGTGCGAGATTCGACTGTGATAATCGTGTATTTCGGGGTAGTCCAATTTGGCGTAAAAGTCGCAATAATGTTATGTTTCAAATGCTCGGTATAGCTTCACTATTGGCACTGTTGACCAAAAACTTGTTATTTAGAGTGAAAAATCCAGCAAATATTATCACGGTGTATTATTTTCTGAAAATTGAAGTGTTTGTGTAGATCTATTTTAACAAATAAAAACTAAATAATGAGAAAGGTGTCGATGGTTGTGAGGTGGCGTGATCCACTCACAACCAACCCAACTGGTCTAGATTCAATCCTAGCCGACACCGGGAGATTTTCTGAGGCGAAAAATCTCTGGGATCACGCCTTCCATCGCATGAGGAAGTAAAGCCGTTGGCGCCGGTCCGTTAATAAACGGGTCGTGAGTTAGGGTCCTGGGTGTGGAGTCGCCTCCCTGGGCGTCGGTGATTGGCCACAACAGTGGCGGAACTAGACCGACGGAAAATAAACGAGAATAAAAAAAAAAAAAAAAAAAAAAAAGGCTGGGTCTCACAGCTAGGTGGAATAATTAGGGTTTTTATTATGATTTAGAGAATTGCTTTATGTTTTGTTATTTTTCACGATATAGACAAGTTTGTTATTTTCTCTGTGTGCGAGAAACAAAAACGAAAATTTATTGTATGCTCATTGAGAAAACTTTACCGATAATTTATGGTACTAAAAAGAACCTGTTTTGATCTAAATGAAATTTCTAGCAAATAAGTGTCGATCATTCATCGGCAGTAATTTTTTTAAATAAAGATTGGCTGAAGAAGTTTAAATCGCTGCTATACAGTCGAATTACTCAACCGTATTCATTTAGGCGTTTCAATATTTTTAATGAATATTATTGAGTAAACGAGAAAATACTGAATCTTCGATAAACACACACGTGTTATAGCAATCCGTATATACGAACGAATGAGAAATTTAATTCGATGGCATACGCTTTTCAAGCGACTAATATTTGCCCTCACCCGCTTTCTGCTGCTCCAGAAAGAACCGTCCACATTGCCGGTCAATAAACAAATGAGAAATTCAATTAGATGGCGTGCGTATGATACCGGTTTGGAGTTTTGGAATGTAAATGATGGGGTGAAATGATCGAATGGTACCTTATATATCTAGGTTTCGTCAGTTATTTGGAAAGAGGGAGGAGTTTAGAAGAAAAGGGAATGGTAAGAATAGTAAAAAAGCATCGAAAACAGAAAGTGATCTCGAGTAAAACAACAAATCGTTTACTAAGTCAGATCGGGGGTATCCGTTACTGTCGGCTGTGCTCGGGAAGAGAGGTAGTGATTGGCTGCTCGGTATGATTTAAACAATCGATGTTATTTATCAATTTTTCGATAGTGTATCTCAAACAGTAGGTTTTTTTGTTACATAAATTTAACCGTAAAATAATTTCTGATCGGTTGATGCCAAAACCTCGATATTCTGAAAAAAAGAAATTACTTTTAATCGTTTTGGTGTGACAGTTGCTATAAGGGTGAGTTCTATGTCGCCACTCCGTTGTATAGGCTGACTAATAGAAATTGTTCTGTTTTGCACGAGTCATTGGCATCCCTATACCGAGTAACAGTTAATGACAATGAACCCATGTCCTGGGCTCAAATTAATTTTTGCCCGCTGTCAGCAGTAGGATGAAGATGTATGTAAAGTTTTTTTTGTTAGGAAATTAGAATTACGTTGTCCATTAATGTGAACTTTTGTAATAAAGATGAATAAAAAGTGGCGGTGACATGCTATCTCGTTTACACATATGTTGAGATGTTAACCCTTGAAACATGGCGCGTAGGGGTGCACTATGGTCGGAATCGTGAAATTTCACGACAAAAATCTATAATTCGGAAACCATAGATGCTAGTAATTTCTTGTCTTCTAGAAAGTTTCTCTACTGAGAGAAATCTATCTTTTGGTATGACTGGTTACTAGGGTAGTCCTATTGTACTCAAAATAAAAATTGTAACTTTTTTATCTTACGACATAGAGCATTATTGTCTTCCACAAAATTATAGACAATTTAATTTTATGAAACTTTGCTAAAAAATTATTTCTCTATCTTGTTTTTTCACTGTTCTGTGGCAATTTTTCTGAATTCATTTGGGGTGGTTCGAAAAAAAAAACACTATTATTGCTCTAGTTTTTTCAGTTTTATTCGGATTTCAAAGTGACTTTTAGGGCGTGAAAAACTGCATATTTTGACACTAATAGATAATTGCTAACTATTCAGAGAAAAAAGTTACAGGTATTTTTTTGTTCTAAAACGACACTTTTTGGAGGCACCCTACTCCCTTGTTTGCACATATATGCAACAACAACACATTTAGGATGAAAGTACATAGTTTCACCTTCAAACTCCATGTTGTAGAATTTGTCAACTTTTGTGCCCTCTAGCAAGGATGGAAAAAATCACTCACTCGAAGAATCACTACCGATTTTCTATCGCATAAAATCGTTTTGTTGATTTTCATTTATCAACAATGATACGGCTGCTTAGTTACAGAAATGAAAACAATCGTTAGTGATAATTTCAGGAGAATCAATGCTGAAAATTTCCGTTTCCTGATGACGAAAATTCTCTCACCGATTTTTTTCAGTTCAATAGTTTTAAGCTGCAATTTTTGCAATACACTCAACATTGAATCAACGACATAAAATGATGCCATACTCATTAGATTTGTATCACAATGATGAAAAATTGGACTCATGAAGTATAAAGTATAGAAAGTATCAAACTAGTCACTCAATAATTCTCAAATGTATTTCTTGGTTGAAACCTCTAAACTAAAAGGCAATTAAAATCTCAATCTTGCATGTACTTCATGTAGGGTAACTAACGGCTTCGTCAGTGGTTTTCCTCGGCAGGTTTTCTACAGCGATCTTATGCAGGAACCTGCCGAAAAAAACCACTTCCGAAGCCCTATATTACATAAAAGCTTGCATGTAATATACTTGAATACATGCTTTCTGGAAATCTGTTTGATGCACCTTGGCCACAAAATTCCCATTTCTAGAAGACAACACCCCGTAAAACAGCCAGCTTTCATTTTCGCTTACACATTTTAAAAGAAGGAAATTAGCTTCTCGGTTTGGGCGTGTTGTACCTATCTACGTAGGCAGCCTATACACCAGAGAGACGCAGAGACACTCACCGTTAAGGCAACCGTCAACATCAAAACGGATAACGGCAATGCAAAATTATACAGCTCGCCCGTTTTGATGTTGACAGTTTCCTTAACGGTGAGTGCTTTATCATTTCTCTAATATACAGGTTCACTATACAGCACTCGTTCGCTAATTGCACGCGATTTAGTTGCACTGCGTTTTAATTTCACGTCCGTTAGTTGCACGAAAGTGCAATTAAAAAGCAGTTTTGCGTCAAACTACACGTGGTTTTTGAAGCTAATGTCTCTCTGTCAAGTTTTACGAGGGGAAACTGAATGCGCGAAATATTTAATTAACTGAAAATAAATTCAATACACTAAGGTCGCTTTTTACGCGGTTTTTTTACGCGGGTTTTTTTACGCGGATTCCAGAATTTACGCGGTTTTTTTTACGCGGATTCCGGAATTTAGGCGGTTTTTTTTACGCGGATTCCGGAATTTACGCGTTTTTTTTACGCGGTATTTTTTTTTTGCCCGGATTTCGGTTCCCCTTCACTCGGAATGCAAAATTAACGATGGTTTTTTTACGCGGATTCCAGAATTTACGCGGTTTTTTACGCGGATTCCGGAATTTACGCGGTTTTTTTACGCGGCACGTATCCCCCGCGTAAAAAGCGACTTTAGTGTATTTTTAATTTTGTTATTTTAGATTCCGGTTGTATGTACTAAATAACATATATACATAATCACATTGCACGTTTGCCCAATTTGTTTTCAATTATAGTCGATCTAATTAATTTCAGTTTGATCACTTGTGTCGAATCCTCACTGAAATGTCGCATTAAGTTGTCCACACACTGAACAGCTTCTGAAAACGTGGGATTCTCTGAAATACAGTAATGTTCGTTACACTCCAACTAAGTTGCAATGTATGAAAAAATCTGACTGGTTCGAAATTGGTTCGTAAACGGATACACGAAAACCAAACATTAGCGCACCCCCTAAAACTTTTTGACAGTTTTGAGTTCATGCAATCAAAAAGCCCATCCGCTAGTTGCACTGCAACTTTCGTGCAATGAGCGCACGAGTGCTGTATCTACGCGTGTGGAAAAAAATCGAAAGTGCGAAACGAAACAAACAAATCAAAGTAATCGCGAGTGAAAATTTTTCACCACATATCCTTTTGAAATTATCGAAAGCGATAGAGAATCAGTTTGGACTACTGATAAATTATCACTTGAACGATTTTTCCCATCCTTGCCCTCTAGGCTTAAAACGCATTCAAAAACTTGAAGTTTTCACACAAAAATTTGCTAATCCACCATTCAAACCCATCTAGTCTAGTGTTCGACATCGGACCGGGTAGGGTCCGGTCCGGTCCGAAGTCCGATCGGACCGGAACCTTCAAAGTCCGATTATTTTCCGGACCGGACCGGAACGGAGCCATCCGGACTTCTGAACGGACCGGGTAATGCTTTTCGGACCCCGGACATTTTGGGTGAAAAAAAAAATTATTCAATTTAAGTCATAGAACGCTTTTCTTCGCTGCTTTTATTAAAAGTCAACCCATATTGCCTACTTTTTTCGGAATGTGATAGAAAAAAACCAAGACAGATGATTGATTTTAATGAATTTCCTATGGCACTGTGTACTTTAAATTTCCCCGTTCACGGCCAGTACGGAGCTTCTCGCTGATTGTCAGCAACTTGGTGCGTGAAATGAACTTCACCTCAGCTCACTTCCTTCGTGGGGGAAGTAAAATACGAAGTGCCCTACCAGTCGTTGCCATCCAAGGTGAGATAGGTCTCAGCGTCGACGACCACCATTACGTCGCAATTCGCCGGAAAAATCGACTGAACCATCTTATTCAGCCGCTGCCCCTGCGTCATTGCCAGTAGTAAGAAGAGTAGTCCGAGAACAATGGACGGGACTATCGGCTCCTGACATGTATGTCCATGATCGCCATGTACTTTTTCACTGTTTGGCCGGTTGCAACGACCTTCCGATCAAGCGTTCGCAGCGCTGTAGCCACTTTTCGTGATGCTCTAATTGTAGTCCAACAGTACCAAGATGTTGGAGATACCGGAACAAGCATAATTAGCGTCCCTTTTCCGTACGATGTCCGTTTTTGACACGGCGGGGTAACGTTTTTTTAGTTTCACTGTTCTCACCATCACGGTTAGAGTTCGAGCCAATTTTTTTTTTGCTGATTCATGGGTTACTATGACTGATGCTGCATGAGGAGTTTCGTCAGTGCGTGTAAAGGTAAACCCATAAAAAAAATCGGCAGTTGTTGAGCATTTTTTTAATTCAAACATTGGGGTTCAACAATTTTGTTTTCTCGAAAAAATCTCCATGCAAAACTTAAGCTTAATCGGACTTCTGATAAGGTTTTACTTACAGTCCTGGAAGTCTCAGATTTTTGACCAACGAAAAAATGCATAAGAGTAGCTCTTGAAGTTTTCGAAATCATTTTTTTTTAGAAGACTCAAGCTGCACCAGAACACACCACCAGAGACACTCCCAGCTGAAATATTTTTTCCATCGATCAAAAAACTGAACGCTTTGAGGCTCTACTTTCCGGAGTCCGATTAAGCTCAAATTTACCATGGGAAATTTTTACAAGAAAACCAAACCAAACTTTAGAATTCTATCGTAAA
Source organism: Wyeomyia smithii (assembly GCF_029784165.1). Lineage (NCBI taxonomy): Eukaryota > Metazoa > Arthropoda > Insecta > Diptera > Culicidae > Wyeomyia > Wyeomyia smithii. The sequence continues at coordinate 56,426,772 of NC_073695.1, read as the reverse complement.
TGAAATCCGAAATGTCACTTTCCATTAGAACCCTAATCAACTATCAAAAAATGGTAAAAATAAAAATTATTCAGGTTGGTGCAAAATACAAAATAAATTAAATCGATAAGACTAAAAAATTGCCACGAGCGGTAACTATATTATTTTTTAAGTAGGAGTCAACACTCAAAAACATTTAATCGTTAAAAAATCGTATATGAAGAAGAATTCAAGATTAAGAAGGAAGTCTTTTATAAAAGAATTCAGCGGGTATGATTAAAAATTTTAACTATCAAATATGTTCACGTGGATTTCCGAATAAACGCGTTTTTTTCATGCGGATATTTGTTGTTTTTTTTTTTCAATATTAATTTCCATTTTACGGCTACTGCATTGAAAAGCTGGATATGAATAGAGAATCGACACGTAATTGAGCCGATTCTCTACAATTGCACTTTTTAGAAAGTTTTTGATTCGGCACAAATCAGAAACACACACTTCTTTCGTTACTGCAAGCCTGGTATTGATTATTCAGAGAAAACAAACAAATTCGAAAACGATTAAAATGTCATACTTTTCTCTGAGAACAACTGTACATAAATCTGTAGATTTATTACCTCTCTCTCAACGATATCCATCAAAAAAATTATCGCTCGCAACATTACTTTTTTTTGGTTTTGTCCGATAGTTCCGTGTAGGTAAGTACCCGCAGGGATATTTTCCGAATGGGTACTACTACCCATACTACCCATACTACCCACATGAACCGCTGGCCCTGCAACTGATAGACTCGCACAACTTGTTCTGAGTTTGTGCTTAATTGAATGCACAAATTTTCTACGGGACGGGACGTCGTCACATCACGCAGAAACAAACTAAGTAGGAAAAGAATCCGGGAGCTACTTTTACTAAAATATTGGCTCAAATACATGTTCCAAAACTAGGAAAATTGTAGAGCTAGCCTTTTTTGTTTCTACACTCCAAATTTTTTAATTAGAAAAAAATATAAAAAAATAGAAAAACAAATTGCAAAATTTAGTTTGTATTGTTCTGATTTAGTCAAACACTTTCCAACATGCATAAAAGCTTTTATGATAAATTTTTCACCTAAATAACGCTCTCGAAAAAACTGGCAACTTTTGTTCCCGAACTTCGGACCGGACTCCGGACCGGAACCGGAACGAAGCCAATCGGACCGGAACGAGCTAGTTCTGATTTTTTACCGGACCGGAACGCGGACCCAACGTTTTCGTTCCGATGTCGAACACTAACTAGTCATTCTAACTTAACTTTTATTCGGAAAATTTGTTCGAGTGACTTTTGGGGCATGGAAAAGCGCTTCTTTTGATGTCAATAAATAGTTTCCAGTGCTTGTTGAAAATAAATTATCGTTGTTTTGGAATGTTGTTGGTGTCATATTGTTGTAATAGCAAAATAAATGTATAAAATAGTTGACAAATTCTACAACATGGATTTTGAAGGTGAAACTATGTACTTTCATATTGTTGCATATATGTGCAAACAAGGGAGTAGGGTGCCTCCAAAAAGTGTCATTTTAGAACAAAAAAATACCTGTAACTTTTTTCTCTAAATAGTTAGCAATTATCTATTAGTGTCAAAATATGCAGTTTTTCACGCCCTAAATGTCATTCGAACAGTACTTTGAAATCCGAATAGAACTGAAAAAACTAGAGCAATAATAGTGTTTTTTTTTTTGAACCACCCCAAATTAGAAAAATTGCCATAGAACAGTTAAAAAACAAGATAGAGAAATAATTTTTTTAGCGAAGTTTCTTAAAATTAATTTGTCTATAATTTTGTGGAAGACAATATTGCTCTATGTCGTAAGATAAAAAAGTTACAATTTTTATTTTGAGTACAATAGGACCACCCTAGTAACCAGTCATACCAAAAGATAGATTTCTCTTAGTAGAGAAACTTTCTAGAAGACAAGAAATTACTAGCATCTATGGTGTCCGAATTACAGATTTTTGTCGTGAAATTTCACGATTCCGACCATAGTGGGGTGGTTTTGCAACTGTAGAAACGTGGTAGCGACGCAAAAACGAGTCCAACATTCTGGTGAGTCATAAACACGTGTTTATTTACTTGACGACCGCCTTGACAACAACGCTTTCTCTACCTAAATTTATTGTCTACCACACGCGTCCCAATGTTATCTTTGATTGATAGTGCTGCTCTGGCAATTAAAGACGGAAAAATTTTCCAGTTGATTTTCGTTATTCAATAGCATAATGACTCGACGCCAAACCGAAAAAATGAACATAAAAAGAATCAAATAAATTCGTCAATTCGTTCTCGAATGATGTCGCTGCTTACTGATTATATCTTCGAGTGTTTTCTATACTTCTTAAATTTATACCAACATATTGCACTCCAATGTGCTGGAAAACTTCAATCTAACTCTTCACATTTACGTAGACCGGAAGCATTCCCGAATAGTGCTCAGCATCGGGTTATTCGAGCCGCAGTATCCTCGAAAATCATCCCTGTCCATTGTCCAGACCATTATCCCAGCCAAGCCGTGTTCATCGACGTAAGAGCACTAAAAGTTAATAAATGCGCTCAATTAGTTTTCACTAAGATTTTTGTGGATCACGCACCTTAATTAAGACACTTTCAACATCATCGTAACCAACCCATTGATCTCCATTCACGCCAAACGCTGCTTTCTGATTATCTTCCCAATGACGATCCCATATTCTCGTAACAAATGGGCATATCTTCAGTAAAAGAACGAAACAATTATTTTACAGTCCTAAATAAAAATACAAAGCGAAGCAAAGCCTTGGTGCTAAATTCCGATTCGGAACTTGATCTTCTGTTTAATATACACAGACTTCGCAGCCAACTGTGTATAGTGTATGGTACAACTGCGGGGCTAGCACTACGACCCTACTGACACTAACAGTCTCTCACGAGTCGAGAGTCGAACCTACGACTACTGGCTTGTTAGGCCAGCATCGTACCTCGAGACCAGCTGGGAGGACAAAAAACACTCACCTCAAAATAACTCAAAGCTCCTGCCACTCCCGTGAATGATCCAGGTCTACCCGGACCAGTCGCAGTATCCCGGAGCCAATAATTATCTGGATTTTGCAGAGTGAACGTTCTACCGTAGAAAGGAATTCCCAGTATCAATTTGTTGCTCGGTGCTCCCTCTGATAACCAATACATCACACTATGGTTCACGTTCAGAGTTCTCTGAAAATTGGTCGTTTCCGAAGGACCAGAGTAGAGCGGTGCATTGTGACCGGTGTAGGCGTCCCACGCACCGTTGTAGTCATAAGTCATCAGGTTAATGTAGTCCAAGTACTGCGATATTGCCGGTACGTCGTAGGACGTGTCTACATGGTGTTGAGCAGCACCAACGGATGCCGTTAGCATTAGATCACTCGCAGAGAGCACTTCCCTCAGATCGGCAAGCATCAGCACGAAGTTAGCCTTGTCATTATCCGGATCTCCTCCGTACCTTCCCGGATACTCCCAGTTAATATCAACGCCATCGAATCCATGTTCTAAACAGAAATTCCTTGCTGATTCGGCGAATCTTTGCCTTAAATTCGGACTGGCAGCAACACGCGAAAACGTTACAGATCCAGCGCTCAATCCAGCAATCACAGCAAAAGTTTTCAGATTCGCGTTCACGTTTTTAAGTTCGTTAAACTGTCGAATATTTCCCATATCAATGTCCAGAGCAGGATTGTTGAAAACAATGCTAGCATCTTCGTCCATTCCAAAGGAAGCGTACATCAGATGGGTGCACAGCCAAGGATCGATATTCTCTACCCTGTATTGGCCCCGACCGGGGCGGTAATAGGCCCAACTGGCGTAGTAACATAGCAGAGGTTCTGCAAATAATTATTTATATATCTTTTTTCGTCTTTATACCAATTGGGAGACTTACTTTGTGCAGTGGCAATGAACAAAAATGTCAGGAACGTGAAGGCAGCTAGAAAGAACTTCAGATTCATCTTTGGTTGTTAGAGCAAAAATGAAACAGAAGCGAACGCGAGGTAAGCATTTATCGATTGACAACTCCCTAACACTGAATCGGTGACCCTATGCTTTTGTTTATTACCGAAATTCTCTTTATCTGGCATCAGTAGGCCGGCTGTTGATAAGTGAATTAGAAGCTAATTCATACAGTTATTAGGGTAAACGATAAAGACAAATATGATACCGTTGCATGGGCGTAGCCAAGCTTGAATACGGAGGCAAGGGTTGACCCCCAGCTTTTAAAAACTATAAAAGCAGAACGAAAATTGATTTTTGTAAACAAAAAACAAGAAATAATGATACTAGTAGCCAGTGATTAGATCTGTGCGTCGCCGTCGATTATTTAGGAACGGCTCATAGTCGAGGATATTTTTTGCTGCCGATAATGATTGTGAATTCTCTTTTTTTTTTCATTTTTCCGGGTGGTCCTTATCTTCCTCTGAATATGAAAATGGAGGCCGGTGCAAGTCATAGTGCTCGCTTCCGCTCGTGATTAGATTCCCATATGACACATGGGTTGTGAGATGGTTAACCTTCTCTGAACTTCAGCTCATTAATGGTAAGGGACAGGATCTTTCAGCTCTTCAAGATCATCTTCCTGCTGGCAACGTTTTCGTCTCAGGATTGAGATCATGTCATTCCGTGGCCGTCTGTGCCTTGCCAAGTTCTCTCTCGTGCTGGTTCTCAGGTAGTTCCTCTAGGTATTGTTTTTCTCTGCAACGTACCCAGTTTCCTTACAAGGTAAGCTGCAAAACTTACGTATCGCCAGCCGTTGTTGTTCGTCTGGGTATGCTGGCTGTCGTATTCTTCCTTCCCTCTAGGACCATTCATATCCTCGATGACAATCTTGAGGTTTCGACACAAACAACAACCTTTAGCTACTCTAGAAAGCTTCCGCTCTGGTAGTCTACTGAATATGAACCTTGTAGCGCACATCTTCCGTATAATCTCTGAAAAGTTTATGCAACGCTACTACCTATGACGAAGTAACGGAGTTCACGTTGTTCCAATATCTCCGGGGGCTAACTGGCTTCTGTTGTTTGTCTGCATATCTTCACCACAGAGCTGAGCGAATAAATAATTCATGCACACTGATAAAATCTCTAACACACTTTCTATAGCAGACAGAAACTGTGGTGAATGTGATCTCAAAATATCATAAAAATCTTGGTATAAATTTATTACAGTTGTTCAAACAAACATTAAAAAAAATTATCACCAATTTGCCCAATTTCATCAATTCAAAAGTTCAAAGTTTTTACTCTTCACGTTCACGTAGACCGAAAACATTCCACAATAGTGCTTAGTATCGGGTTAGTCGAGCCGCAATACCCGTGAAAATCATCTCTGTCGATTGACCAAACCATTATCCCGGCCAAGCCGTGTGCATTAACATAAGAGCACTGAAACGATTGCTGGATGCATTATTTTGGATTTCACTAAGATTTTTGTATCACGCACCTTGATCGAAGTACTTTTAACATCATCGTAGCCAACCCATTGATCTCCATTCACGCCAAACGCTGCTTTCTGAATATCTTCCCAATGACGAACCCATTTTCTCGCGAAAAATGGGCAAATCTTCAGTAAAAGGAAAACAATTTTGTACGCCCTCGCCACCGATAATATCAGTTGAAAATCAACTCACCTCAAAATAACTTAAAATCCCAGCCACTCCCGTATATGACCCAGCATTACCCGGACCAGTTGCAGTATCACGGAGCAAATAATTATTTGGATTTTGCAAAGTGAACGTCCTACCGTAGAGAGGAATTCCCAGTATCAATTTGTTACTCGGTGCTCCTTCCGATAACCAATACATCACACTATGGTTCGCGTTCAAAGTTCTCTGGAAATTTGTCGTTTCCGAAGGACCAGAGAAGAGTGGAGCGTTGTGACCGGTAAAGGCGTCCCACGCACCGTTAAAGTCATAAGTCATCAAGTTTATGTAGTCCAAGTATTGCGATATTGCCGGTACGTCGTAGGACCGCTCTACATGATGTTGAGCAGCACCAACAGCAGCTATGAGCATTAGACCACTCGCAGAGAGCACTTCCCTCAGATCCGCGAGCATCAACACAAAGTTAGCCTTATCGTTATCCGGATCTCCTCCGTGCCTTCCCGGAAACTCCCAGTTAATATCAACGCCATCGAATCCATGTTCTAAACAAAAATCCCTTGCCGATTCTGCGAATTTCAATCTTAAATCTGAGCTCGCAGCTACGCGTGAAAACGTTGCAGATCCTTCGGTGTATCCAGCAATAGTAGCCAAAGTTTTCAGGTTCGCGTTCACGTTTTTAAGTTCGTTAAACTGTCGAATGTTTCCCAAATTAATGTCCAACCAAGGATCGTTGAGAACAATGCTTGCATCTTCGTCCAACCCAAAGGCAGCGTAGATTAAATGGGTGCACAGCCAAGGATCGATATTCTCTATCCTGTACTGGCCCCGTCCGGGGCGGTAATGAGCCCAGCTAGAGTAGTAACATAACAAAGGTTCTGAAAAAATTAACTAATTATTCCTATTTTATACGAATTGAAGAACTTACTCTGTGCAGTGGCGATGAAGAAAAATGCCAGGAATGTAATGGCAGCTAGAGAGAACTTTAAATTCATCTCTGGTGGTTAGAGCAAAAATGAAACAAATGTAAATGTGGAGTATGCATTTATCGGCTGACAAGTCCGGAACACCCAATCGGCGCCCAATGTTTATTGCCAAAACGCTTTATATATTTTATCTAGCGAACCTATACATTAGAGAAATGACAAGACACTCACCGTTAAGGCAACTGTCAACATCAAAACGGATAACGGCAATGCAAAATTATACAGATCGCCCGTTTTGATGTACGCCGCGTACAGCTGCCTTAACGGTGAGTGTCTCGGCGTCTCTCTGGTGTATAGGCTGACTAATTTTATCAGAAGCCTGTTGATAAGTTGTTTATAAGCTAATTCGTAAAGCATTGATAACTGATAGCTATAAACCAGTTGAGAGTTAGCATAACAGTCTCATGTCTGTTCTTAGTGAATGTATAAATCGTTACGGCTTTTAAAGACTGATCTTGTGCTTTGAGGCACGTGTTCCCGAAGTTCGGTTGAGCCTAAATTTTGTATGAGATCATTTCTCGAGAAGACGAAACTTTTGACCCCTACCGCTAAGCGAAATTTAAAGTTAACCTTTTTCCCATACGTTCCGTTGGCCCCAACTCGAGAATTTCTAAAGCCTGTAGTACACTCTTTGTCTAATGGTCAAATATTTGACCTTCTGACATAATGATCAAATTTATTTGACATCATGGTTGTTGTTTGCCCGTGTTTGCCCCATGTTGAAATTGGAGAGTGACAAACAATTATCTTTGACCAAATTCCGTCAAAAAGTGACAAATATTTGACGCTTGGTCAAAGAGTGTAATACAGGCTCAAGTGTCCGGAAGTCCATTTTTCAAATAACAAAAATTCTAGTAACACCAGATCACGACGTGTATTGCATTTCTAGTACATTGACCCTAAAAAATCGTCAACGGCGGTTTCATGTGCTAAAGTAAAAGTTCCAGCCTATTAAGCGATTGTAATTATCATTTTTACAATTACACTGGTCGACAAAATGAAAAAGTGCACTCTTGAAGCTAAAACTGGGAAAAAATGAAAGATTATATACCCGGACCAAAAATTCGCAGGAATGGTTGAATAGCTATTATTTTAATTTTTTCCCGGTTTGGGCTTTAAGAGTGCTGCAGTGTTGACCAGTGTTTTTGATGAGGAATATTGAAAGTACTTGAATGTTGCTCACTTGCGTAGATTTTCTAAATGGCTGGGCAAAGAGTGATAGTTGTTTGTAATCTTGGGCTGAGGGATTTTATGGATATGTACTTGTATTGTCTCTAGTAACCGGGAAGGTACTTTGTTGTACTTCCAGATGTGTTGTAATATCTGGTGGATACGTTCGTGCAGGCTTTCAGGTCCATCTCGTATCAGTTCTTGGTACACCTCGTCCGTGCCGGCTGTGGTTCCATTACGTAGTGTGAGGCTAAGTCGTGCTAAGCCTTGAAGCGTAAGCCCGAGTTTGCGGCAGGGTCAGCCTGTACAGGTACCAATTCTACTTCCACTTCGCCGGCACTCGATACTATTTTTTCCTCCCAATTTTCAATTGAGACGAATGTTGCAGTTCGTTGTGTGGCTTTGCTTCGGTGGCGCTTAGGGTGGCGTAAAATAAGACGAACCCTATCAGAAGCTGAAATGTTTTCGATGTTAACGAATAACCATTGCGCTTTCGCCTTCCTGTGATCTTTGTATACCTGGCGCTTCCTTTTTCTGGTTCCACGATGCTTCTTTTTGAATTCTGCGCTTGGATGTTTTGCAAGTAGCTCTCGTTGAATTCGCTCTAACGGAGTTACGGTGCTGCCACCTTCAAGTTGCTTACTCTATGAGTGCAGAGGATAGGAATTTTTTCAAGGGTGAATGTGATAGCAACAATTTTGGTAATTCTTCCTAAATTTCGCTTACGGACAGTTCAATGTTTGTGAAGGAGATGATTTAATTCTTCTTGGTGTTTGCAGGAATTAGGTTGTGTTCAACGTTGTTGCAGCTGCATATAAGAAGCCTTTTATAGTTGAATCGGTCAGTCGGTTGATGTGCGTTTAGGTATTCTCCTTCAAATGCGGGGACGGGTTACAGTTAAGAGCGTTGCGCCGCGCTCTTTTGCTCTTAGATCGGTTGTTAGTAGCGAAACTTGATAGCCTGGGTACCATCGGTCGTTAGTTCGCGCTGAATTGTGATCAGGTTTCGCTGTCTTGAACTTAAGGCTTTAAAGCACATGTTCCGAAAGTCCGAGTGAGCTGAAATTATGCAGAGGCTTTTTTTTTTCGATAAGACAGAACTTTTGAGCACGAGTAGCGAATCATGGGTATCTGAGGAGCATGCAAAAAATACCGTGGCAAAATCTGAAATATCCCTCCAGAGAGATAATAAACTGGGGTGATCTTCCTAACACAGGCAAAAATCCAGCCACGCAGGTTTGTTCTTTGAATTGTCGAATTTGTCTCAGCAGTGCACACCGCGGCGTACTTCTGTGTAAACACACTAGAATGATTCACCACTTTAATTTCGCTCAGCTGTGGTGGGAACAGCAAGTGGGACGGTTTTTTGCGAGCAGCAGAAACACAGCTCAAAACAGAAAAAAAGTGTAATGCAACAAATTGCTACACTCTGCATTCATGTTGGACAAGTAAACGGCCAATATTCACTCTGCTCTTCTCACACATAGCAATATTTACAATGGAAAAGTTTTGGACTTGAACTCAGAGTTAATTTGAAAATGTTCTACTTTTGGAGTAATGGTTGTTGTACATTTTTTTTTTTTTTTTTTTTAAGGGGGGATTTGTTAGTAGCTTAAGTATTTATGATAAATATTAGTAAATAATGAGTATGTGTGTCCAATCACAAATGGTGACTTCTCAACACTGTTAGAAATTTGTAATTTTAATTGTTAGGATTTGTTTGCTTTCGCAATTAGGACTTATCATTCGTAGGGATTTAAACCTACTTGTCAAGAAAGGGAAGTAAACTTACAACTAACTTAATTGCTAACTTATTGGCTATAAAGAGAGCTTATCGTAGCAATTGAGGATTGCAACGATTTTTGTCGAAAATTGTTAATAATTTTATTTGACATAGCTTCTAATGGTTCAACACCAGTAAGTCTATGTAATTCGAGTGTACCAAACCAAGGAGGACGCTTCAAAATCATTTTCAGAATTTTATTCTGAATCCTTTGGAGCGTTTTCTTCCTTGTTGAACAGCAACTTGACCAGATCGGTACAGCATAAAGCATTGCTGGTCTAAAAATTTGTTTGTAAATCAAAAGTTTGTTCTTTAAACAAAGTTTAGAATTCCTGTTAATGAGAGGATATAAACATCTCGTATATTTGATGCACTTGGCTTGTATACTCTCAATGTGCTCTTTGAAAATAAGTTTTTTATCATAAATTAGTCCCAAGTACTTAACCTTGTCGGACCAACTTAAAATAACCCCATTCATCTTGACAACGTGATTATTGTTTGGCTTGAGGAAAGAAGCCCTAGGCTTATGCGGAAAAATTATCATTTGAGTTTTAGAAGCATTGGGAGAGATTTTCCACTTTTGCAAGTAGGAAGAAAAAATATCTAAACTTTTCTGCAATCGACTGCATATGACACGAAAACTTTTTCCTTTCACGGAAATGCTTGTGTCATCGCAGAACAATGACTTTGTGCATCCTGGAGGCAAATCAGGAAGATCTGAAGTGAATATGTTGTACAGGACTGGACCCAAGACTGAACCTTGAGGTACACCTGCTCTGACAGGAAATCTATCAGATTTTGAATTCTGATAGACAACCTGCAGAGTTCGATCAGTAAGATAATTTTTTAAAATTTTGATTAGGAAAATTGGAAAATTAAAAGTTTGCAATTTCGCAATCAAACCTTTATGCCAAACACTGTCGAATGCTTTTTCTATGTCTAAAAGAGCAGCTCCAGTGGAATAACCTTCAGATTTGTTAGTTCGTATCATATTAGTAACTCTGAGCAATTGATGAGTTGTGGAATGCCCATGGCGAAATCCAAACTGTTCATCTGCAAAAATTGAATTTTCGTTGATGTGTGACATCATTCTGTTAAGAATAATTCTCTCAAACAGTTTACTTATTGAAGAAAGCAAACTGATTGGTCGATAACTTGAAACTTCAGCTGGGTTCTTATCCGGTTTTAAAATGGGAGTAATTTTTGCATTTTTCCATAATTTGGGAAAATATGCAATTTTGAAGCAGCAATTGAAAATTTTCACTAAAAATTCCATTGTGCTCTCAGGGAGATGTTTGATTATTATATTAAAGATTCCATCGTCACCAGGTGCTTTCATATTTTTGAAATTTTTAATAATTGATTTAATCTCATTCAAGTTAGTTTCAATTATTTCTGCAGGTAAAAAATTCTGGGAAGAAATTAAATCAAACTGACGTGTGACTTCATTTTCAATTGGACTCACAAAATTCAAATTTGAGTTATGAACACTCTCAAACTGCTGAGCAAGTCTTTGAGCCTTTTGTTCATTGGATACAAGAAAACGTTCACCATCTTTTAAAACTGGAATAGGCTTTGAAGGTTTCTTAAGAATCTTCGACAGCTTCCAAAATGGTTTTGAATATGGTTTCAATTTTTCAACTTTAGTCTCAAAATTTTGATTTCTCAGAAGAGTAAATCTATGCTTAATCTCTTTCTGTAAATCTTTATAAATAGTTTTAAAAACAGGGTCACGAGAACGTTGATATTGACGTCTGCGGACATTTTTCAAACGAATTAGAAGTTGAAGATTTTCGTCAATTATTGATGAATCAAATTTCACTTGAACCTTTGGAACAGAATAATTCCTGGCATCAACAATTGCACATTTTAATGCTTCCAAAGCGGAATCAATATTCACTTCGTTTTGCAAATCCAGCTCATTATTGAAATTTCTCTCAATATGAGTTTTGTATCTTTCCCAATTAGCCTTGTTATAATTAAAAACAGAGCTCATAGGGTTTAAAACTGATTCATGTGATAAAGAAAAAGTTATTGGAAGATGGTCAGAATCAAAGTCAGCATGTGTGATCAAATCACTACATACATGACTTTGATCTGTTAGCACCAAATCAATTGTTGAAGGGTTTCTTACAGAAGAAAAGCATGTAGGACTATTCGGAGACAAAATAGAATAGTATCCTGAAGAACAATCATTGAATAAAATTTTGCCATTGGAATTACTTTGAGAATTATTCCATGAACGATGTTTAGCGTTAAAATCGCCGATTATGAAAAATTTCGAACGATTTCTGGTGAGTTTTTGTAAATCACCTTTAAAATAATTTTTGTGCTCGCGTGTGCATTGAAATGGTAAATATGCTGCGGCAATAAATAAAATCCCAAGTTCAGTTTGAACTTCAATTCCCAAAGTTTCAATAACTTTCGTCTCAAGATGGGGAAGAGCACGATGTTTGATTCGGCGATGAATAACAATTGCAACTCCACCGCCGGAACCCTGAATCCTATCATATCTATGAACCACGTAATTGGGATCATATTTTAATTTTATGTTAGGTTTCAAAAATGTTTCAGTAATAATTGCAATATGCACATTATTTACTGTTAAAAAATTAAAAAGCTCATTCTCATTGGCCTTCAATGAGCGAGCATTCCAATTTAATATTTTAATTGTTTTATTTAAAATCATTGCTAAATTTTAAATTAGAAACAATTTTAATAGTAAAATTTGTGCCTATTTGAATGGCTTCAAACATTGATTTTGCCTGCAACATGGCGTTCATAAGATCGAACATTGCCTGTTGCAAAAAAGAAAGTTTACCTGCCGTAATAGGCCCCAGGCAGTTGACATTAGAAAAAATATTTTCGGCAGCAATATTAGCTGGAGTAACAGGTGTACAATTATTTTCTAGCGTGTTTTGCTTACCCATATTACCGGTCATTTTCGAACTACCAACACTAGGCGGTATAATGTTCGAACTACCTGTAACCTGTGCATAAGTTAAACGGGTATGCAAAGGAGTAGGTAAACTATGCGTCACTGGTACGCTTGGAGAATTTTGTTTTGAAGTTGGTTTTAATTGAGAAATTGAATTTTGTTTACCTTGCCTTGCCTTAACAATTGCTAAACGGACTGGGCATTGATAAAAATTTGACATATGGTTGCCGTTACAATTCGCACAGCGAAAATTTTTACTCTCTTTCACAGGACATGTGTCCTTTTTGTGAGAAGAGTCTCAACAATTAAGACATTTTTGGTCCATGTTACAGAATTTGGAACCATGGCCATAACGTTGGCAAGTACGGCATTGGGTGATATGCTTTTCACCTCCGCCATACTTCCTATAAATTTCCCACTTTACACGCACATTATACAAAGCATGTGCTTTTTCAAAAAACTTTAAGTTGTTAACCTCATTGCGGTTAAAATGAATTAAATAATTAACAAGGGAAATTCCAGTTCTCTGACTGTTTTCGCCTCGTGATTTTTGTTTCATTAGAATTACTTGGGTAGGTTGTTGTACATGTTTTTCGTTTTAGCACCGTTCAACTCCACGAAGCGTATCGTTTGTTCGAACTGAAAACGAATAATCGCTAAGCTTGTTAGCGTATATATGATAATATACTATCTAACAAAGCAACGGGTAGCCGAGTTTCCAGTTGTGCACAACAGTCAGGGTACTATTCTAATTAATCATCTAATTAGCCAATGTGTTGAAAAAAATCCAGGATTTACTAGTGCTATTCCTCTTTGTACACGAGTTTTTCCATACGACTTTTGATACTGAACTGATAAATAAACATATGATTCTGACCGTTCTCATCAAACAAAACCTAAACACGAAATATGTGTTGAAACCAGAGGTTTTTCCATTCTGATTTTTTCTAGAGGGAAGTGATATTAACACCAGTCATCGGTAACAATAGCAAAATGTATTAAAATTTGTTCTCGTTTCTTAGATAATTGTTTCCACTACAATCACATTAAATGCCTTCAGGCAATAGCGTTAATCGCGCATAATTACCTACATCACGGTCTAATCTTGAGCGTCGCTTTTCTCCACTGAAAACGGAGCATCGACTGGCAGTGTACCGGAATCGGCGATCACGACGTCCTTGACCGGACGGTCGCGTCCATCGGTGCTGGAGTTCTCGATTTTCCGCACTATGCTCATACCTTCAAGCACCTTGCCAAACACGACGTGACGTCCGTCGAGCCAGCTGGTAGCCTTTACGGTGATAAAGAACTGCGATCCGTTGGTGTCCTTTCCGGCGTTCGCCATCGACAGCCAACCAGCTCCGTAGTGCTTCAGCTTGAAGTTCTCATCGGCGAACCGTTCGCCATAGATCGACCGTCCACCAGTTCCATCACCACGGGTGAAGTCGCCACCCTGGATCATAAAGTCGCGAATGACACGGTGGAATTTACTACCCTTGTATCTGCAAAATTAAATGAAGAGAATATTAGTTAACTTTTGCTTATTGTTTTAAAAGTATTTTCAGATTTCTGTTGGTAGAAGTTTCAGGTTGGGTCTTTACAACCAAGGTTGCATATTCAATTTTAGCGCGCTTTTTCTCCGCGTGCCGATAGCTCGCTCCACAACTACAATTCTGAGAAACGATGTACGACAAGCTTGTAGTCCCTAAGTAGTACTACAAATTTGTCAAATAATGCAATGCTCTAACTATTATGCCTGAAGTGTGAGAGCCCATATTCAACTTGTAGCAATACTTAAGAACTGCAAGTTCATATCATATTTCAAGATTGCACTTGTGAAGCGAATTATCGACACGCGGCCAATTGAGTGGAATTGACACCCCAAAATTGAATATGCAACCTTGATTACAACAATTACCCAAATCACATATGGTCGGCGTGCGACCAGACCGAACCAAGCGCCATTTTTTTGAAAATTTAGTTTCAACACCAGTGGATGTTAAAATTGATAACCTATCTTTTATGAAAAAACGAAATCATTTAAACAATTTATAATGATTGTCTCACTGAAGCTGCACTACTTTAAAATTAACATCAAATAATAAATCAAACCAAACATGATAATCATCTATCTGAAATATTTTGCAAAATTTGCTGACCATACCTATACTTTAAATCAATTATCTTGGGAGGAAAATAAAATTTCAATTTCAATCGGATAAATTACTAATTAACGACAATTGATGATTTGCACTTCTAAACAGTAAGAGAGCAATTAATTTCTCACGGTTGTCATTATTCGTGATCATCGATTTTAATTGCTAAACCTAGTCTTAGTTGATTCGCATTTACCGGAAGAAAGTAGGTAGTAACTCAGCTGATTATTATTATTTCTCTGTTAATACTGCGTTCTAACGGTAAATAAATGCTTTGTTAATAAAAACAATCACACTCACCCTTCTCCCTCTTCCTTTTCGGCCAACTCTTTAAAGTTTTTGGCGGTTTTTGGAACGGTTCCGCCGAACAGTCCAATCACAATGCGCCCTTCCGGTTTACCACCGATTGTTATGTCGAAAAAGACCTGGAAAGTTTACCAAAAAAATTACCATGTGTGCTAATTAAATAAAATGTCTGCTTTAGATGCATATCCCAAAATGTATCACAATACGGGATTTGACGCACAATCCGGCCTATTGTACTACACGGCATCATTTTCATATTTGCTTTGTCACAAAAGATTTATTTTTTGACGCACGAAAGTATGCTGATGTGTAGAACGTAAGCCAACAAAGAGACACGTAATCATAGCCAAGGCGAAGGAGAAGCGAAAGATAACGCGCACAAATCTCCTCCTACATTCAATGGAAATATATAGGTACCTAACTGTACTTCGTCCGGCAATATCAGGTTAATAAACTAAGAACATTTATGCTAAGGTATAGTTACTTGATTGGCTGCATCTTCAATTGGCGTCGGGGTCAGACCGGTTTATTATACTCAATTGTCGCGAACCAGAGCCACAATTGAGTACCCACCTCGCGAAGTAAAATAACCTCAAAAGCCATAATTCAATTTGGCATGATGAATGGACTGCTAAAACCTATTTCTATATTCATATATTTTTGCACGAAAATATACATACCTTATCCGTAACTTTAGGTCCATCCTGGGCGAATGTTCCAACCAGCAGAACACTAAGTAAAACAAACAACTTCATGTTCACTAAATTTGCACACAGTATGGCAAAGTGCAAAAAAAAGAACTGGAACCGAACAACAAAACCCAAACTCCAACCGATCCCGTTGGAACTTTACGCTGGACTGACTGACTGATGCGTTTGTTCTGCTGATTTAAAAAACGGAATGGCTGCCGGCCGGCTGACGTTACAGGCAGGGCTGCCACATTTAAATCTGTGTTTTCCCTTGAAAAAAACTTAGCATCTGTATCTGGAACAAAAATATCTGTAAAAAAAATCTGTATTGTTTAAACATAAAGAACTTTGTATTTTTTAAGTTTTTATGGTACATAAACAAAATTTTTTAGCTTAAAACGTGTGAGGAGTTGAAAATATGTTCAATTTGCTTAATATTTAATGAAATAAAATTTTGAGTGTTTATAAAAATTAATGTCAATTTCGAAAAATCTGTAAATCTGTACTTTTCGACGAAAATCTGTATATCTGTATATTCAGATTCTGTACCGTTTCTTCGGCCAAAAATCTGTAAAATACAGATTAATCTGTACATGTGGCATCCCTGGTTACAGGCAAGCGTCGATTTTATGAACCGAATTCATATAAGAATCTTATAATATTTAATTTGCGTGTCGATATTGGATAAAATATTTTGGAACTAAAAAAGAAGTTATCTAAAAAAAAATTATTTTAATTCGGAGTTTGGTATTTTGGTAATTCCGTTCATTCGACATAGATTTAGGAAGACGTTCACGCCTAAACACTCTAACGATTTGGCATCCGATTTTGAAACACCTAATTACTTTTTATTTTATTTTCTTATTTTTCTTATTTTTTGTATTTTCTCAACTTTTAAATAGAAGCGATAAAATTGCTCTAAGTGGTGTACATTTAGAGTTAGAGCCATTTTAAGGAAGAGTTTGTTCTCAAGACGTTAAAGTTAAATGTTTTAGTTTTTGAGGTAGAATTACGTCCTACGGCAACATTTATAGGGATACAAACTAACCTTGCGGTCGTATCTTATAAACAACCTCTTCAACTATTTTTTCATCTTGTCGATCAGTGTAATTTTTGTAAGCTTTTCGGTTAGGATGTCCATTTAAATTGTTTAAATTCATTAAATTACAAATATTTAAATAAAATCCTTGACCTTCTATCTAAAGTTGCGTTATACCTTAAAATTTCTTTGAGAAAAAAAAATCAAGTCATTTTCGTAATTGAAATTCAACGTTATTTTTTTTAGTGGGAAAAAACTTGTCTATACAACCAACGGTTTCTGAGCTACAATTCTTTGAATAAAACTCATATTAATATCCTTACGCTCTTTTGACGTGGAACTACATCTTTGTTTACTATACTGGGATGCATTCTGTGAAACATCAAATGAAACTGGCAAACGTTGCGTCAGATTTCAAACGTTAATAACAGCATAACCACTTGATGGGTAACAATTTTGTGATATGCTTGTTTTCACTCTAATTTCATTGCTAAGCGGCAAAATTGATAAAAAGTTCCAATGACAAATTTACTTAAGCAATGAACCAATTACATGCAAGCATTCCTAGCACAGACGACGTTAATGGACACCAACCGTTCTCTGTGATATTTTCTGTATCAATATAAAAAAAATTGACAGAGTCTTCCCGTCCCAATAGGTCAATTTATGTTTGCTTCCACGAGCTTAGACTAATATGATGTCTCGAAGGTAAAAGTTTTCCGAAAAGTTTGAAACAATCCCCATTCTTGGACAATTCCTGAACCTGCTGTTAAAACGTAATAAAAACTGATGTCTTGAAAGAAAACATGCTGTAGACGCAAACACATTGATTCTGTCTGCGGACTCTGTATATTTTGTAACAAAAAAATGCCCTAATTACAGTGTTTAGTCCCACGTCATCATTTCATACAACCCTAGGGCTGTATACCTTGTAGTATTTAGAACACTAATCTCGACCCTTTATTTCTCTATTTGTAAAAAATACTCAGTTTACTAAGCCCAATTACGTGTGCAAAGTTTCATTCAAATTGATAATGGTCGATTAAATTTTTGCGTATTTCCAGATCATTGGCGTGATTTTGCTTTTGCACCGTGGAAATTTTTGTCTGGGAACACTTATACTTAGAGACAGTGGTAATTCACGGGAAAAAAGTTGAAAATTCGCGGGGGCAGAACCGATAATATTTAAATTCCACGCTAATTTCACGGCGATATTTTTCTTCAGAAAACAACAAATAAAGTGATTATTTTTAATGAAAACAAGCAACAACTGTTTCATTCAACGAATATATGGCAATTAAAAAGTGGTTTCTCTGTTGGCTGACAAGACGTACCGTTTTGAACAGGGCAGTACGACTTCCTTTTTTC
This sequence comes from Wyeomyia smithii, assembly GCF_029784165.1. Classification (NCBI taxonomy): domain Eukaryota; kingdom Metazoa; phylum Arthropoda; class Insecta; order Diptera; family Culicidae; genus Wyeomyia; species Wyeomyia smithii. The sequence goes on along the minus strand of NC_073695.1, from coordinate 56,408,721 downwards.
ACCATGCTGTACCGTTATTTTTGGGTACTTCTTGAACAATTTTCGAATTTAATCAATGAACACAGAGCCGGCGACAGTCGCAAACCGTTGGGCTGAATCTATTTTCCGACATGGAAAATCAGTTAAGTATTTGTTGAAGTTACTGAGTATATTTTGTACCTTCCCGGTCCTAGACAGTACCACGTCACTGAAAAAGACTTACTATATCGTAAAAGTTTTGTGGACTTACAAGGAATCGCGATTGAGGCCATGAGAGCCATGATAATGTTATGCAAAGCTTCGACCTTTCATATGACTTTCTTCAGTTACTAACAATTTTTCAAAATTATTCTTCCCAACTGTTTCAATTTTCAAACCTTTTGATCCATTTTTCTTCAAAAAAATCTGAGGCTGCTCATTGGCTCATTTGCTAATGTTGTGTCAAATTATGATCACGTCCATAGGCGTCAACTTCGTGGGGGGGCAAGGCACTGTTTGCGACCCCCTCCCTTTCCATTTTTTCCCCGAGGGGCACCTATCATTTTGCTCCCTCAATAATTCTATAAAGTTGGCGTCTCTTTTTACGTTTTCTTGAAAGTTTTATTTGTTATTTTCAAACTTTACAACCCTCACGCCTTTTTGCAAAATTGTGGTTTATGATAGTTACTATCGAAACTGCCATTCCAATCACTTATCGTCAAGACGCATCGCACGCAAAATTTTTAAACAATATATTACTAGAAACAAATAAATCAGATTTTTTCGTAGTTCTTTTGGAACATGCTGCACATTCTGAAATTTCATTATGCGGGTCAATAATCGCCAAAACCTACACTTAAAATGGATCCAGCAGACGAACCGCTCGAAGAAATGTCAATCCAGGCTAATAGAATCAAATGATTAACATAGAATGTTGCGGTTTTTAATCAATTTTGCGGCATTTCGCGAGATCTTGTATTTCAAATCTCCGCTGAAACGCGAATTACAGACAACTAACAAGCAAAATGCAAACAACTTGTACGTCAGATTTATCGTATACCAGCATACGAGAGTGAACGCGATAGACTGTATAGATACGATTAACGAAGGCATCCTGTCGCGTTCGCTCTAGTTGACTGGTATACGATTAATCTGGCGTGAACGTTATCTGCATTTTGCTTGCAAGTTGTCTGTAATTCGCGTTTCAGATGAAATCAGCAATAAGTGGCCGATGTTGAATTTCGCAGAATTTCCTGCTTTCGTGAAATCACGATTTACCACTGTCCCTACTTATACTGAATGGTATTTTTCTGTTTCACGCTGTATCCCAAATATCGGAAGTGGTCAATTTGGAACTCGGATGACGTTTGAAGTCGATTTACGGGTTCTGGGTTGCTAATAACTCCTATATCGGGCAAAGAAGTAGCCAGAACTAACCAGGATATGACTTAGCGGAAAACAAGCCTTTCAAAATTCTAGAAGCAAAAAATAGTTTGTTTATTAGAATGAATGACTAGGACTAGGATAATTTTTCAAAAATGTATGGAAAAAGGACTGGTCATTGAACCAAATCACTAAAACTCTGCACTAATGTCAAGATTTTGAGGAGCTGGGGGAGGGTCTGTCGCTCTTCCCTGATCTTTCTTAACTGATGTGTTAAGGTAAATTGAGCGTAGAGTAGTGCGGAACAAGAATGTGTTAAAAATGTTCGTGCTACGCTGTTTTTGTACAGGGAATACCATATATGTATTATCTGGAAGTAATAAACACCAGAAATGCTCGAAATAGCAGGGCAGAGGCACGGATGGAATCCCAAAGCGAGACGAGTAAAGTACGACATCGAAAGGACAGATTTTTGTTGAGCCTGGTTGAAGAAAGATAACTTCAATTCGTATTACATACTTTACAAGTCATTACTACTCGTAGCATAACACGATTATAGCTTCCAGCTTAGAAAAATTGAGTTCATTCTTCTTCACTCGAAAGTTTTCAAAATCTAGATGTTCTCAAAGAACCACAACGAACAGCCATTACCAAGATACTCACGAATGATGAATTCTCTAGTGCGAGCTTTTGACCCGTATGTGGAGTAAAGGTTCGCATTTGAGATTTTTTCCCAAAACATCTAATTGTCAGACTACGAAAAAAAAATTGAAAAATTCTCGTAATATTTTTCAGAAGTTTATGTACCACTTGGCTTATCACTCTGCAGGATAGGGTAGCCAGTTAGTAATGCCATACAAGTGCCACTTCGATACAAGTGTCAACTTCTACACAAGTACAATATTGTACACAAGATATATTTTGATTCTTGATTTAAGCAAGCTCTGACTACATATAAGTCAACTGAACTAACCACCAAATTTTTTAAATACTGAACAAAATCAATAATAACCATCGATAATATTACTTGCGATGCGATCAATGCACAGTGGTACGAGAGCTTAAAAACGTGAACTTAATTCATTTGCTCTCCAAATAATGGTTTTATTGACATACTATCTTCCGAAGATATCTAGTATATAAAAAGGCTCAAATCATGACAAAAAAATTTAGTTCGAAACTCAACCGCTAGTGGCACTGCAAAATCTAACTTTTTAGCCTTACGTTTTAGAGAAATGGTGTCTTCAGTTATAGATAAAGTTATTACAAATAGATATAGTTATTACAAAAAACTTTGTCGAAGACACTTTTCTTTTAACTCTTCTTGTTTTGGATATATAACGTCTCTTATTAGACTTGTTTTTAAAATTAGTTTTTCTTGAATATACAAAAAACTGTAACATTTAGAAGGTAATAATGTTCAACATATATTTGTATATCATTGAAACACACATTTTTGTAGAAGACACAAAATAGATAGCTTCCACACAGATCGAGTTATTGCCAAAAAATGTTAAAAAAGCATCAACTTTTGTACACACCAAGAGCACTAAATAGCAAAAACTAGCAGACGAAACCTGCATAGAATGAAATATTATCAGAATCACTCTACGAAATCACTTTGATCGTTTGTCCTTTTCAGTATCTTCATTGCCTAAGTTTTGTTTTAAAAACAGCCTTACTCAACGTTTTCGATGACAATACACGTCAAACGTTGGCCAGGTTACTGATCACTGCATACTTTTTCCTAATTAAAAGTGTTGTATCATCTATTACATTGTTCTAGTAATTAAATTATATTTTTATGTTTTAATTTTGCTAAAATAAATGTATAAAAAATATAAAGATGAAAAATCATCATCAGAATTAGCATTATCCTCCTAATAAACATCTAGCCTGTATTTTGCATCACCGCAAAGCTCATTAGGTGGCTTGTCTCGCAAACTGCTAATAACTGGATCTGTTGATTCCAGAAAACGGTGTAGTAAACCAATATTCAAAGCTGTTCTAGAATACATTTTGGTGTGGTCTAATCTGTATCTCTGAAGGTAATAATTATTTTTCGTTTTCAAATATTTCAGCAAGTTCACCATACCTCTTGATGACTTTGTTCCGGCTTTTATGTGCCTCCTCGGATAGCCAATGGGCCAATAGGGACTAGGAAATGCCTACTAGATTCACAGTACTAAAAAAATATCGATACAGTGAGATCGATTCTTTGCGTGAAATTGTCCAATGCTATTACTAGTTCAAGTTTATGACATATTCGCCCTGCAATTGCACTATGAACTGTCTTTTTGAATTTCATATCAGGCAATGCAGATACAGTAAGTTTCCGTTTTTGGCAACAAAATTTTAAATTTTAGTTGCCAAAACCGGAACCGTGCAAAAAACGGAAACCTTTTTCGCCATTAATATATTCAATTTGAGTCTTCAAAATTATTATAAAAATTTATTTATTTATGTGATTCAATAGGTTTTTAACAAAATCCGTCGTATATAGCGTACAGTGATAACAAATTCCAAATCACATCACTTGTACAACAACGTCTGTGACGTCAAACTCTCTGTTCCATTTGAAAGCAACGGGGTAGAAACGACGGCTGGTTTTAGATTGCCAGACCTGTTATCTACGACAGTGCGTTGTTTACAGTTGAAGTCAAATACGCTAAAGTCCTTTCAACGCGGGGGATACATACCACGTAAAAGAGAGCCGTGTAGTTCGGAATCCGTGTAAAAAAAACGCGTAAATTCCGGAACCCGCGTAAAAACACCGCGTAAATAAAAGGAATCCGCGTAGAAAAAAAACGCGCATATTCGGGAAGCCACGTAAAAAACCGCGTAAAAAGCGACCTTAGTGTACACGGTAAATTTCAATTACCCATTAATGAGAGAAATTTCGCCCATTTTTGAAAGAGTTGCACGACTTTTTATTGAGTAAATATTTTACCCATTTGATGAGTAACAGCTACCAATAAGCCTTTTGACGAGTTTTTAATTAAATTTCAAAATTTAAATTTAGCTCTTTGTGATATACAGGGACAGTCAAAATAAGAGGAAAGCAAAATTTTTATGAAATTTGAAATGCTGTAGCTTTGCCAAATATTATTCGATTTAAATAATTCGAACACCATTGAACTGGAAAACTTTTGAAGTTTCATTTACAAATATGGCCTAGGTCACCCGATGTAGGAAATATTTCTGAGTTCCGGTTGGCATGTCTAACCGGTTAATTTTTGAAATAATTTGGTAATAGATTACCTGATGAAAATAGTTATTTGCATCATTGGCATAGATGACAAAACCATTTCTGAAGCAAATGGTTCATCAAGATCCGAAATTGGCCAAGAACTCATTGGGAAATGGTTATTTTTCATCCGGAAGTCCTCAGAGGAACCTGTAGTAGGAGTCATATTCATTTTTGCATCAGCGTGTGACACCTCTATTTGCAGGAATTTTCATCAGGAATCATCCAAAAGATATATTTTTCCATACAGACTGCGTTGGCCACTACCGGAACGATCCGTATGCCCCGTTTGTAGTGGAACATTGACATTTTTGCATCAAATAGAGCGTGCGACACCTCTATCTTCAGGGTTTTTCATTAGGAATCTTCCAAACGACATTTTTCTGAATATAGGCTGCATTGGCCACTTTCGGAACAACCTAGATGAAACCGCAGTGGGAGAATTTACATTTTTGCATCAAATTCATTATATTCAAAAACGCAAATGCCCCTACTCCCAGTTCTTTCAAAGTATCCGGATCGTTATTCCTGATAAAAAATCATGAAGGCAGGATTAGAATTAGAGTTTCGGTAGTGGCCAATGCAGTTTGTATTCATAAATATGTCTTTTGAGTGTTTCCTGACGATAAATGCTAAAGATAGAGGTGTCGCATGCTATGTTTTGATGTAGAAATGTAATTTCTCCCACTAGAGTTCCTCTGGGGCATTTAGGTTGTTCCGGAAGTGGCCAATAAAGCCTATATTAAAAACTATGTCCTTTGAAAGATTCCTGATGAAAAATCCTTGAGATAGAGGTGTCACACGCTATATTTAATGCAAAAATGTAAATGTTTCCTACTACAGGTTCCTCTGAGGACTTCCGGATGAAAAATAGCCATTTCTTGACCGATTCCGGATCTTGATGAACTATTCGCTTCAGAAATGGTTTTGTCATCTATGCCAATGATGCAAGTAACTATTTTCATCAGGTAACCCATTACCAAATTCATCCAAAAATTAGCAGGTTTGACATGCATACCGGAACTCAAGAATATTTAATACATCCAGTGACCTAGGTCACATAATGAAACTTTAGAAGTTTTCCAGTTCAATGGTGTTCGAATTATTGAAATCGAATAATGTGTGGCAAAGCTACAGCATTTCAAATTTCATCAAAATCTTGCCTATCCTACTTATTTTTAAATCCCCTGTATCATTCTAGGGAAACTGCATTTAGTCACGCTGAACAAATCCATAAATAAACGCGCAACCAACTTAATCGACCATTTTTTATTTGGCTAAACTTTGCATAGACGTTTTCATAGGCAAAGGATGCCTTTTTGTGCCTATTTGTTTAATTTTTTGGAACACAACTAATTTTTGAGAAGCTATTGGAAAATGCCGTTTTGGAAAGATATTAGTGATTACAAATATTTTTAAGGTTACAAAAAAAAATTTTTTTTGAGTATTTTTAATTCGGGAAGACAAAATTATTATGCCGAAGACGTCATACAGATCTAACAAACCGTTTTGGCCCTAAAAATATTTTTAACTATGTACTATAAAATGTTGCCAAAAACGAAACCCTTTTGTTGCCAAAATCGGAGTGTGCCAAAAACGGAGCATGCCAAAAACGGAACATGCCAAAACCGGAAACCTACTGTATATAAAAAGGCTCAAATTATGACAAAAAGTTTTAGTTCGAAACTCAACCGCTAGTGGCGCTGCGAAATCTAACTTTTTAGCCTTACGTTTTAGAGAAATGGTGTCTTGAGCAAAGTTATAGATAAAGTTATTACAAAAAACTTTGTTGAAGACACTTTTCTTCTAACTCTTCTTGTTTTGGATATATAACGTCTCTTATTAGACTTGTTTTTAAAATTAGTTTTTCTCGAATATACAAAAAACTGTAACATTTAGGAGGTAACAATGTTCGTCATATATTTGTATATCATTAAAACACACAACTTTGTAGAAGACACAAAACAGATAGCTTCCACACAAACCAAGTTATTGCCAAAAAATGTTAAAAAAGCATCATTTTTTGTACACACCAAGAACACTAAATAGCAAAAACTAGCAGACGAAACCTGCATAGAATGAAATATTATTATAATCACTCTACGAAATCACTTTGATCGTTTGTCTCCTTTAGTACAGTAGGTTTCCGTTTTTGGCATGTTCCGTTTTTGGCATGCTCCGTTTTTGGCACACTCCGATTTTGGCAACAAAAGGGTTCCGTTTTTGGCAACATTTTATAGTACATAGTTACAAATATTTTTAGGGCCAAAACGGTTTGTTTGATCTGTATGACGTCTTCGGCATAATAATTTTGTCTTCCCGAATTAAAAATACTCAAAAAAAAAATTTTTTTTTGTAACCTTTAAAATATTTGTAATCACTAATATCTATCCAAAACGGCATTTTCCAATAGCTTCTCAAAAATTAGTTGTGTTCCAAAAAATTAAACAAATAGGCACAAAAAGGCATCCTTCGCCTATAAAAACGTCTAGGCAAAGTTTCAGCCAAATAATAAATGGTCGATTAAGTTGGTTGCACGTTTATTTACGGATTTGTTCAGCGTGATTAAATGCAGTTTCCCTAGAATGATACAGGGGATTTAAAAATAAGTAGGATGGGTAAGATTTTGATGAAATTTGAAATGCTGTAGCTTTGCCACACATTATTCGATTTCAATAATTCGAACACCATTGAACTGGAAAACTTCTAAAGTTTCATTATGTGACCTAGGTCACTGGATGTATTAAATATTCTTTAGTTCCGGTAGGCATGTCAAACCTGCTAATTTTTGGATGAATTTGGTAATGGGTTACCTGATAAAAATAGTTATTTGCATCATTGGCATAGATGACAAAACCATTTCTGAAGCGAATAGTTCATCAAGATCCGGAATCAGTCAAGAAATGGCTATTTTTCATCCGGAAGTCCTCAGAGGAACCTGTAGTAGGAAACATTTACATTTTTGCATCAAATATAGCGTGTGACACCTCTATCTCAAGGATTTTTCATCAGGAATCTTTCAAAGGACATAGTTTTGAATATAGGCTTTATTGGCAACTTCCGGAACAACCTAAATGCCCCAGAGGAACTCTAGTGGGAGAAATTACATTTCTACATCAAAACATAGCATGCGACACCTCTATCTTTAGCATTTATCGTCAGGAATCACTCAAAAGACATATTTATGAATACAAACTGCATTGGCCACTACCGGAACTCTAATTCTAATCCTGTCTTCATGATTTTTTATCAGGAATAACGATTCGGATACTTTGAAAGAACTGGGAGTAGGGGCATTTGCGTTTTTGAATATAATGAATTTGATGCAAAAATGTAAATTCTTCCACTGCGGTTTCATCTAGGTTGTTCCGAAAGTGGCCAATGCAGCCTATATTCAGAAAAATGTCGTTTGGAAGATTCCTAATGAAAAACCCTGAAGATAGAGGTGTCGCACGCTCTATTTGATGCGAAAATGTCAATGTTCCACTACAAACGGGGCATACGGATCGTTCCGGTAGTGGCCAACGCAGTCTGTATGGAAAAATATATCTTTTGGATGATTCCTGATGAAAATTCCTGCAAATAGAGGTGTCACACGCTGATGCAAAAATGAATATGACTCCTACTACAGGTTCCTCTGAGGACTTCCGGATGAAAAATAACCATTTCCCAATGAGTTCTTGGCCAATTTCGGATCTTGATGAACCATTTGCTTCAGAAATGGTTTTGTCATCTATGCCAATGATGTAAATAACTATTTTCATCAGGTAATCTATTACCAAATTATTTCAAAAATTAACAGGTTTGACATGCCAACCGGAACTCAGAAATATTTCCTACATCGGGTGACCTAGGCCATATTTGTAAATGAAACTTCAAAAGTTTTCCAGTTCAATGGTGTTCGAATTATTAAAATCGAATAATATTTGGCAAAGCTACAGCATTTCAAATTTCATCAAAATTTTGCTTTTCCTCTTATTTTGACTGTCCCTGTATATCACAAAGAGCTAAATTAAAATTTTGAAATTTAATTAAAAATTCATCAAAAGACTTATTGGTAGCTGTTACTCATCAAATGGGTAAAATATTCACTCAATAAAAAGTCGTGCAACTCTTTCAAAAAATGGGCGAAATTTCTCTCATTAATGGGTAATTGAAATTTACCGTGTACACTAAGGTCGCTTTTTACGCGGTTTTTTACGTGGCTTCCCGAATATGCGCGTTTTTTTCTACGCGGATTCCTTTTATTTACGCGGTGTTTTTACGCGGGTTCCGGAATTTACACGGTATCCCCCGCGTTGAAAGCGACTTGAGCGTATTTGACTTCAACTGTAAACAACGCACTGTCGTAGATAACAGGTCTGGCAATCTAAAACCAGCCGTCGTTTCTCCCCACTCGCTTTTAAATGGAACAGAGAGTTTGACCGCACAGACGTTGTTGTACAAGTGATGTGATTTGGAATTTGTTATTACTGTACGCTATATACGACGGATTTTGTTAAAAACCTATTGAATCACATAAATAAATAAACTTTCATAATAATTTTGAAGACTCAAATTGAATATATTAATGGCAAAAAAGGTTTCCGTTTTTGGCACGGTTCCGGTTTTGGCAACTTAAATTTAAAATTTTGTTGCCAAAAACGGAAACTTACTGTACTCAATATCTTCGGAAGATAGTATGTCAATGAAACCATTATTTGGAGAGCAAATAAATTAAGTTCACGTTTTTGAGCTCTCGTACCACTGTGCAATGACATTTCAAGGGCAATTCGGGCTAAAGTCGGCAGCAAATAACAAAAGTTTCATCAAGAGTTTGCGCAAAAGTGCATCGAACCCAAAAGTTCGCGCGAATCGCAACTAAAATATTTTATAAAGTTACATAAATTTGACAGGAATTGTATAAACTGTTCAGATACAATTGAAAATCTTGTCTATGAGGACTTGTGATATTGATATTAATGAAAAGCTACAGTTGACTTGGGCCTTAGTGTATCCAACCCATGATTAGAAACATTTAGTATCATCCATTTTTCAAATAGACACAACTCATACAATATCGATCAGCTCAGAGAGAAATCTTCAAATATGTGACTCAATCGTGTTTAAATTGAATTAAACGTTTGTCTTTTCCTTTATCCAATCCCTAAATTCCGTGACACGTGCATACACCACCGGTAGTCCCCTTTCACAACCCCATAGAGTACCGAAACTCACAACTCCTACCAGGGTGCGATCTTGCTCCAGCACGAGTGGACCGCCGGAATCCCCGTGGCATGCCGATTCTCGATTCACTCCCCGAGCACAGACGTTGCTTGTTTTGATCGCCGCCGGTCCATACACCAGCATGCATTCAGTGTTGCTGATCACAGTCAACGGAGCGTACTGAAGCTTCTGTGCTACTCCACCGTTGTCCTTCTGTTGGCCAAACCCACTTACTAGAACGTGCTGTTGAGCATAACTGTCTTTTCCTGTTGGCAATTTCACCGGTTGGATTCGATCCGTAAAAGTTACTTTTGAAGGTAGCTTAATAACCGCTACATCGTTGGTAGCCGATCCAGCCTGATAGTCTTCGTGGCGAATGAACTCGGTTGATGACAGCGTCAAACGACCGCTATCGTTAGTGTTGTTCTTCAGTTCAACCGCTCCCAGGGTAACTTCGAATGATTCCGCACCCTGTACACAGTGTCCGGCTGTAAGTACCCACTCAGCGCTCAGTAAACTTCCTCCACATAGCGCCCCTTTCCCATTGGCCAGACGAATGAGCACCAAGGCTTGGTATGGAAACTGGCCAAGTTCAGCATCTTTACCGTTAACGACGCGTGTTTCATCGTCTGCGGATGTAATCGTCATCAGAAATGACGCCAACAAGAAAAAGTACACCGTTTTCTGCATCTTTTTTCAACCGACTTTACGGGGTACAAATTGAATATTAGACTGTCGAAGGTACGCCGAATTTTCAACATTTTATTCAAGCTCAGCGCTCCCCTCTGCGTTCTGATTATCGCAACTCACGCTGGGTTGTTTGTTTGACGGATCCATTAAGTGTTGCTCCAGTGATATATATTCAAAAAGCGCAGACATGAATGAAATTTAAATGATAAACCTTCCATTGCAACATTATTGTTCTGCTACTACTATCGATTACTGTAGTTTTTCGCGTTCGACAGACACTTCTCGTAGTTAGTACATATTTCTACCCTAATTATAGGTTGGTTCTAATTTGCTTCTACACAATAAATGAGTCGTTTTTTTTTGTTTTAATATTTGTAGAAGTTGTATAAAAAAAGCAATAATAAAAGATGGCAAGCTTCAGAAAAGCACATAAAACAACTGTATTACATAAGAGCCTTCAAATGCCACAAATAACCTATCTCTCGTTGATTTGGTAATTCATTTTTTGTATGGTTGATCCTCAACCCTTTATTATAATATCACAGACTGGGACGTTTCCGTTCTAGTAACATAACGCGTCTTAAAGTTCATTGACGACAAAACACTGTCAATTCGCGTGTCACTGTGCCGATTAGCGGCTCTTCTTGTTTGAAGTAGGGGATTTCTTGTCTCGAGTATTGAGTGTTTTCTTTGTTAAAGCAACAAATAAGATTAAGACGGCATATTATACAGATCTTCTTGCACACTTATCAGTCTAATCGATAAGATTGATAAATTATTTGTTCAACCCTTTTCACGGAAGCTACACTTCAACTGTATTCGAAGTAGTATAAAAGTAATAGATGGATTTCACCAAAGCATAGTCATCTCCATACAATGATTCGATTCAGTCTAGTTGCGCTTTTATTCGCGGTTGCGGTTTCCGCTTTTCCCACCGAGAAGGACGCTCGTGTTGTTAATGGACAACCTGCTGCTGTAGGCCAGTTTCCGTACCAAGTACTCCTGAAGGTTCAACTTCCGCAGGGGCGGGCCTTATGCGGAGGAAGCTTGCTTAGTGACCAGTGGGTTTTAACGGCAGGTCACTGCACACAGGGTGCCACATCATTCGAGGTTACGCTAGGTGCCGTAGACCTGAATGATACCGAAAATGACGGTCGTGTCGTAGTGACTGCTACGGAATACGTTCGACATGAGAAGTTCAATCCACTGTTCGCCACCAATGATGTCGCCGTTGTGAAACTTCCCAAGCCAGTGGAATTGAACGATCGAGTTCAACCGGTGAAATTACCCACGGGTACCGACAGTTATACGGATCAAAAGGTAGTTGTCAGTGGCTGGGGACTGCAGAAGAATGGTGGAGAAGTAGCCGAAAAATTGCAGTATGCTCCTCTGAAGGTGATTAGCAACAGCCAGTGTACGAAGACCTACAACCCGTTGGTAGTGAAGAAGACCACGCTGTGCGCCCAGGGAGACGACAAGCAGTCACCTTGCAACGGAGATTCTGGTGGACCGTTAGTACTGGAAAACGAACGTGTTCTGGTTGGAGTTGTCAGTTTTGGACATGCAACTGGATGTGAACGCGGCTTCCCGGGTGCGTTTGCTCGCGTTACGTCGTTCGTTAGCTGGATTAAAAAGCATACCGGACTGTGAACGTTTGAAGACTTGCTAGTGTGACATGCAAAAGTTATAAATAACACAATAAATCATCATTGCATTTAGATGAAGTTTTTTTTCTTGGACCTGACTAGATGACGGGATGATGTCCAGAGACCTGCAAACGACCTTGTTGGCCATTTTGAACATCAGAATGACGACTTCCGGTTTCTAAAAATGAGTTTCCGGAATTGGGATTAGGCCCAGAGACCCAAAATCAACTCTAGACGCCATTTTGAAATTCAAGATGGCGACTTCCGGTTTTTGGAAAACAGCTAAAATTGACCAGATTCCTCCTCATATGAGTAGTTTCGGAACTAAAATGATATCCAGAGACCTGAAAACGACCCCAGAGGTCATTTTGAATTAAAAAATGTCAACTTTGGGTTTTAAGAAATGAACCAAAAATGACTACAGGGTGACAAAAAAGTCCGGTCACACAGGAAAATCTCAATATTTCAAAGAATAAGAAGAAAATCTGAATCTGGCTTTCATAGCTTTATTCAGTAACTCATAAAGATACTTCACAGACGATATCTCGGAATTACACCTTTCTCTGATCGAACCAGCTTCAGAAAGTCGTCGCAAGCGGTGCTCACGTGCTCCATCGGCATCTCGTCCCAGATTTTCGTGATAACTCGCTTGAATTGCTCCAAATTTGTTATTTTATAGTCGTTCAGCTTCGCCATCATGTATCCCCATACGAAATAATCCAGTGTATTCAGATCCGGAGACGACGGAGGCCATTCATTCTTCGAAATGAAATCGGTCAAGTTTTCCTCACACCACACCTGAACAACTTTTGCGGTGTGGGATGGGGCGTCATCTTGCTGGAAGTAGTAGTAATCGTCCTCAAACAATAGTCCAGCTTGAGGCAGAACATTTTTATTCTAAACCGTGTCCAGGTAGTACGCTGCGTTGATTTTGACCCCTTTATCGATAAAAATAAGAGGCAGTTAACCTCTCTTGCAAATGGCTCCCCAAACCATCACTGACGTCTTATTTTGGAACCGGGAAACGTTCAGCTTGTCCGCAGGAGCTTGCTGGAGGCTCACACTCCAAACTCGATCATTTTGGCGATTGACTGTTTGCTCCAAAACGAACAGCTTCTAGTCCGAAAAAATAATCTCGTCATCTGCGCGCCAACCGAGCAACTCCCGCGACCGCTGGTACCTCTTGTTCTTTGTAGCTTTGGTAACCCCATGAACCACCTGTTTTTTGTACGGTGTAAGTCTTAAATCCTTGCGCAGAAGCAGGCGGATTGATTCTCGATTCGTTTTAAGGTTCCTGGCCAGCTTCCGTGCAGATTGGGCGGGATTCCGGCGAATCCGGTCTCGTATAATCTTTACACGCCATTTTTAAATTAAAGGTGGAGACTTCCGGTTCATCTTGTGTCGTTTGGAGGTCACGGATAACATCCCGATTCCGGAAATACCTATCTTGAGTGGTGTTCGACCATTTTTCATCGCTCCTAGAAACCGGGAGTCGCCATTTTGATGTTCAAAATGGTCGCTAGGGTCGTTTTCGGGTATCTAGACACCATTTCAACTCTGAAAGTACTCATATAAAGTGATATTTCTTTTCCCAAAAACCGGAAGTCACCATCGCAAATTTCCAAATGGCGTCTAGAGTTGATTTCCGGTCTCTGGGCATCATCCCCATTTCGGAAATTTCTATTTCTATTTATTTATTCATTTGTTTATCATCAGACCGGTCTCCATCAATGCTGAGTGAGGAAAAGCTCACTTGAGGTGGTCGCAAGGACCTTCCTCGAATGTGCACAAAAACTCTCACCATCTTATAGTATACAACACATAATAAAAACTAAAAAATAACAATACACTAAGGTCGCTTTTTACGCGGTTTTTTTACGCGGATTCCGGAATTTACGCGGTTCTTTTTTACGCGGATTCCGGAATTTACGCGGTTTTTTACACGGATTCCGGAATTTATGCGGTTTTTTTTACGCGGCACGTATCCCTCGCGTAAAAAGCTGAATGATTAAAACAAATTATTAGAAAGTAATCTACGGCGATACACGAATGAAGATTCATCAAAATCGAACAATTCGCTGAATTCGTTGAATTGGCGAATCTTAGATGTGATTGGAGAGTTTGCAGCGTACTGTGTTGATTGCAATCCCACCTCTAGCATAACTCTGGGTCGTAGCGTTCTGGATGGTGCATAGAACCCGATTTCTGCTAAAAGGTCAGGAGCATCAAGTTCAGCAGTTACCAACTTGCAGACAAATACGGCTTGTGACACTCGATGGCGTTGATCCAGAGTTTTTATGCCCAACAGGCGGCAGCGGTCTTCGTGAGGAGGCAAATTCAGTTGATCATTCCAAGCAAGATTCCGCAAAGCATACCGAACAAATTTACGTTGGACACTTTCTAGTCTGTTTATCCAAACTGCTTGATATGTCCACCAAACAATACTGGCGAATTCCAACGTTGAACGAACAAGGGCACAGTACAGCGCTTTAAAGCAGAGCGGGTCCGCAAATTCACGAGCGATTTTAAAAATAAAACCGAGCTGACGATTTGCTTTGTCAATAGTAGCAGTGAATTGGGGTTTGAACGAGAGTTTTTCATCCAGTATTACACCAAGATCTTTCACTTGTTCAACTCTTTTTAGTTTTATACCAGCCATCACGATATCGTAGGACACAGCATTTCTTGTACGATGGTAGCTAATAACATAGCATTTCTCAATACTCAAAAACAAGCTGTTTCGAAAGCATCAGTCACTGAACAAGTTTAATAAGTTTTGCAACTCCTTGCAGTCCTCATTGCACCTGCGACTGAGAATATTTTCAAGTCGTCAGCAAAACACATTTTTCCTCCGGAATTGAGCAGCAGTGCCGCATCGTTAATAATTATGGAAAATAACACAGTGCAGCCAAGTTTCTCTAACTTGGATAAGAGAATGGAATAATTGACCGTGTCAAACGCGGCTTTCAAGTCAGTATACACTGTATCAACTTGAGATTTAGAGCCAATATTGTTAATACAAAATGATACGAATTTCACGAGATTGGTTTCCACCGAACGACCTCGAAAAAATCTATGTTGTTCTTTGCATATATAACTGCGACACGCAGCGAAGAAATCAATACTCATATTCGATAATATTTGGCCGATTATGGTTCTCTTCCAGAAACCGGTAGTCGCCATTTTGGAATTAAAAATTACCTCTGTGATCTTTCTCAGGTATCCGGACATCGTCCCAATTCTGAAACTACTCATATGAGGTGGTTTTTGGTTTATTTCCCGGAAACCGGAAGTTGCCATCTCAAATTTTAAAATGGCGTCTGGAGTTGATTATCGGTCTCTTCGATGGTATTTGGTCAATTTTGGTTCTTTCCCAGATATCGGAATTCGCCATTTTAGAATGCAAAATGGCGTCGGGGGTCGTTTTACGGTCTCTAGATATCATTCCGGTTCTGAAAATTATTTTCCGACTTCTTCCAAAGTGTCTATAGTACATCGTCCCCTGCGATACGTCCCGAATGCTTCCAGAGTGTAAATTCGTATGACATAAGTCTACCAGAAATAAGGTTTTCGATTGGAGAGGTTCGAAAAGCACTGGAAAATGTCGACACCACAAAAGGCGCTGGGGCGGACGGGCTTCCGCCTCTACTTCTCAAAAATTGCGCAGCATCACTGGCTCATCCTGTTTCATGCCTCTTCAACTTATCGCTCTCTTCGAAGGTCTTCCCAACGGTCTGGAAAACTGCACGCATTGTACCGATTCTCAAAACTGGCAATATTCACCACGTCAACAATTATCGTGGCATATCAATACTATGCTCACTTGCGAAGATATTCGAGTCGCTAGTTCATGTCGTGCTATATAGAGTAGCACGACCGCTTATATCAGAATACCAACACGGGTTTGTGCAACAAAGGTCCACAACCTCCAACCTGATGTGTTATACAAACGCACTATTTCCTGAAATTGAGAACAGAAAACAAGTCGATGCTGTCTATGTCGATTTCTCTAAGGCTTTTGATATTGTACCACACGATTATGCCATCGAAAAACTTAAACGTATGGGGTTTCCAGAGCACATCACCGAATGGCTACACTCATACCTCACTACCCGTAAAGCCTCAGTCTGCGTGAACTCCGTGTGTTCCAAAGAGTTCGTCCTCACGTCTGGTGTCCCACAGGGAAGCGTACTGGGTCCGCTTATATTTGTCTTGTTTGTAAACGACATATGCACTAGACTGAAGTCCCAGAAGCAGATGTTTGCTGATGACCTCAAATTCTATAGAGTAGTATCGGCACCTCTGGACTGTCTGGCTTTGCAAGACGACATCAACGAACTTTCGCTATGGTGTTCACAAAATGGCATGAAAATGAACGCAGCGAAGTGCAAAATTGTCTCATTCACAAGACGCTCTGACTCTGTAAACCATACATATTACATCGATGGTAACGTCCTGGAGCGGGTCACTTCTGTTCGCGATCTAGGAGTCACAATAGACTCTAAACTCCGATTTCATGATCATGTCTCAATCATTGCAGCCAAAGCGTTTGCAGTGCTCGGACTCATTCGAAGGCAGTCGCGCCATTTCACTGATGTATACACTCTAAAAACCCTCTTCTGTGCATTGGTTCGGAGCATTCTTGAGTATGCAGTTCAAGTCTGGGCACCATACCAACTAGCGCACGCCGTGAAATTAGAGCGGATACAAAAGCAGTTCATTCGGTATGCTTTACGCCAACTACCGTGGAATGATCCGGTGAATTTACCTGACTACACCGCGCGTTGCATGCTTCTTAATTTAGAAACTCTCGCAGCCCGTCGAATCAAGCTGCAGAGAACGTTTATTTTCGACATAATAGAAAATGTTATTGACTGTCCAGAACTGTTAAGACACATCAATTTTAATGTACCCCCGCGAGCCCTCCGAAGTTATCCCACGATTAATTTACCTTTCCGAAGAACTAGTTACGGACGTGATAGTGCATATAATGCATGTCTGAAAGCATATAACGATGTCAGTGACCTCCATGAACTGGGTATGACGAAAACGGCTTTTAAAAATAGAATTAGAAATTAGAATAAGCTATGATTAGTCTGTACGATTTTTATTCGAAGACGAGAAACAATAAACAAATAAACAAAATACCCATATTAGATGGTATGTGAATTTTAATTGTTTCTATGGCCACTAGAAGCCCCGGTGGAGTGTTTTTCGGAAGAACCATGCTAAGGGCTTATCACTTCAAGACTAAGAACCATAAATATGGCCTGTGGAAGTAATTTTATGAACTTTGAACCAATATTTTGTTCAAATGTTCATAAAATTCCAAAGTTTCGGAACTAATTCCCCAAAAACCGGATTTCCGGTACTGAGAAAATTCCTTCGAGGCACCGCTGAGTCTCATTTCGAAGTAGAGAAGTTAGTGAACCTTTTGGTGCTAAAAGTATCGAAATCGGATGAAAATTGTCAGAGTTACAATTTGTGGGTACCCGGGTATTCCGTCGGGCATTTAAGGGCTAAAAAATCAACTCTCCCCCATTGATCCTTCCTTGTCTAAACATATAAAAATGCAGCTCTATCTGTCTGTCTGTCTGATCCATATAGGCTTGGAAACTACTGAACCGATCGGCGTGAAGTTTTGTATATAGGGGTTTTAGGGGCCGAGAAAGGTGACTAAGATAGTTCTAGACCCCTCCCTCTTCTGGAAAAGAGGGGTCCCATACAAAAGAAACACAAATTCATGTACATCTCGAAAACTAACCAAGCAAATGGAACCGAATTTGGCATGTGGATGTTCTTAGGGATAGCAAATATTAGACCTGTGCGCCGACCATATCATCGGCGGCGGCGGCGTAGGAGACATTTCACCTCGGCGGCGATCGACGCGCCGGCGTGACGCCGTTGGTATTTATCGGCGGCGGCGGCGTGTACCGGCGTGACATTAATTACCACTTCTAAAATATTGCGTGTTACACTCTCATGTTCGGTTTTTTAATTTAACATAAATGAATAAAAATATGTTCATCCGGGTTGACAGGATGTCTTAAACGAAATAAGAATGGGTAGGAATCAAGTAAACAAACAACTTAACAACCAGCAGAGAAATGACTATCGACGCGATAAAAATTTCCTCGGCGGCGCGCCGACTCAAAATCATCGCGGCGGCGGCGTACATGAAAGTGTTGGCGGCGGCTGCGCGGCGTGGCGGCGCACAGGACTAGCAAATATGTCCATATTGGTTCAACACCCTTCCCTTTTCTGGAAGGGAGGGGTTCCATACAAATGAAACATAAATTTTTGCACATCTCAAGAACTAACCAAGTAAATGGAACCAAATATAGCAGGTGGATGTTTTTAGGGGTAACAAATATATCCATAATGGTTTGACACCCCTCCCTCTTCTATAAGGGAGGGGTCCCATACAAAAGAAACACAAATTTTGCACAGCTCGAGAACCAATCAACCTAATAAAACCAAATTTGGCATGTAAATGTTTTCAGAGGTTACAAATATGTCCAAAATGGTTCGACACCCCTCCTTTTTCTGAAGGGAGGGGTTCCACACAAATTTCTGCACATCTCGAGAACTAACCGAATAAATGGAACCAAATTCGGCAGGTGAATATTTTTAGGGGTAACAAACATGTCCAAAATGTTCCGACACCCCTCCTATTTCTGAAGAGAGGGGTCCCACACAAATTTCTGCACATCTTGAGAAATAATCAAGTAAATGGAATCAAATTTGATATGTTGAAGTTCTTGAGAGCAAGAGAAATGTTCGACTCCAGACGCCATTGTTAAATTTAAGTTGGAAACTTCCGGTTTCTATCCGGAAAATATCTCCAAATATTATTTTGGAATCCAAGATGGTGACAGCGGCATATGACCAAATACCACCCAATATGGGTATTTTTGAAATCGTGATGATGCACTGAAACCACAAATCGACATCAGACAACATTTTAAATTGTAAGATGGCGACTTCCGGTGTCTAGAAAACAGCCGAGAATGACCAAATACCACCCAATATGGGTGTTTATTTAACCAGAAGGACGCTCAGAGTTCAGAAATTGTCTCCAAATGCCATTTTAAAATCCATGATGGCAACTTCCGGTTTCTGAAAAACAGCGGCAAATGGCCAAATACCACCCAATATGGGTATTTCCGGAATTGTTATGATGCACTGAAGTCACAAATCGACATCAAGCAACATTATGAGTTGTAAGATGGCGACTTCCGGTGACTGTAAAAAAGACGAAAATGACCAAATACCACCCAATATGGATTTTTTAAGGGGTTATATACCTTTTTAGTTTTCAAAAAACCGGAAAAATTTTTATTACATTATCTTCAAAAACAACATCTTGAGAACATTTCCACAAATTTTCATAAAGATCTGAGCAATAGGAAGAAAGTTAGAGCGATTTGCAACGCGCCTCGCCACGGCCGCATAAGCTAAACTTGAAACTTTACACGCGATTATCTCGGAATAGTTTTTTCTGGAAAATGACTTTGCCGTGATTCTGATTGCGGGAAAAGTACTGAACCGATTTCCTTCATCTTTTTTTTTTAAAATTTTCGTTATAAAATTCGCCGGTCCTTGAACGATCGCTTTTTGAAACATACAGTTACATTTTGCCGCAAAAAAAAATTTAATGCAATTTTTTGCGCTCAAAACGTGCACTTTTTGGGAAAAACGTTCCCGTTTGCACCGAAAACAAAATACTTATAAAAGCGATCGTTCAAGGACCTGGCACACTTCTAAACTAATGAAATAATATGAGTTTTTTTATTTCGGTTGATCCGCTAAGTCTCTATCAGGATCACCGCAAGCCTAATCAAAATGACGCTCGGAACCAGAATGATACACAGGAGCTAGAATCGACCACAGACACGATTTTGAATTCTAAGATGGCGACTTGCCGGTTTCTGAAAAATAGCCTAAAGTGACCAAATACCACCCAATATGAGTGGTTCTTCAACCAGAATGATGCAAGAAGCTAATAATTAACCTCAGACACCATTTTGAATTGTAAGATGGCAAATAGTCTGGGAAATAGTCGAATACTACTACATATGGAATCGAGATAATGTATAGAAGCCAAGCATTGACCCTGGACACCATTTTGAGTTCGAAGTTGACCACTTTTAGTTTCTGGAAAACAACGAAAATAACATGAGTATTTCCGGAATAGAGGTGATGTACAGTCCCTCTACAATTATGGGTCAGTCAACGTGTTATCTGAATGTTCAAAAATGGATATAAAATAGGAAAAATTATCAACTATGAATGTTTTACAATCTATCTCTGTGTTCTGATGTGTACTTTCGATCAACAATTAGTTTCACTGCAGTTGATGCGTGTGAATCGGTTGGGAAGAAAAATATCACTTACATAGCCAAAGACACAATTATGGGTCACTTTTGGCATTCAAAATCATTTAGACTATAAAATCATCAAAATACATAACGCAAGTTATTTTATTGTTATAAAAGCTTTAAAATAAGTTACTTTATTCAGTCTTGTCGCATAACCATGTAAAAGTAATAAAAAAAGCCAAAATATGGACTGACCCACAATTGTGTACCGCAACATGTAACATTACTACAATTATGGGTCACTTTACTTACTGCACCGAGCAGAATTATAGTTTTTCGTGACATTTTCAACTTAAAATCATTTTAATCATATGAATGAGGTTACAAGTGAGTTACAAAAATACTACTGCTAATAAAAATTTTTCAGTTTCGTGAGAATAGACGTATTTGCGTGAAAGTGACCCATAATTGTAGGTGACCCATAACTGTGGAGGCACTGTACTAAAGGCAAAAGTCGAGGATGTTGTTATTTTACTCAGTAAAAAGGCAGTGAGTTTTAAGAAAATAAATTTACCTTAAAATATCGCTTAAAAGTAATGTTCTAAAGTTTCGTCTTCTCGACAAAAGCCCTCATGCAAAATTTCAGCTCAATCTATGAAAAAAAGCACTGGTGTTATCTCGAGAAATTTTTTTTCGACTTTTTCGTTACAGACTTGGAAAATTTACGTGTTTTAAACCAGTGGAATATATTGGAAAATTTTGACCTTCAAATATCGTTTTTTCGCACGTTCCGTCTTCTCGAAAATAGCCTCCCTGCAAAATTTCAGCGAAATACGATTTACATTGCCCCCCTACTGTACATTCTTGTCACCAATACCAACAGGAGCAGGAGAAATACCAGAAATACTTATTTTATGGTAGTGATTATGCACAACATGCAGCGCAACTGCGTTTTACAATATTTAAACACGCATTTCAAGAATAAACTGCTATCTGAGACCTAATAGAAAAATGACATCTAAACCGGTTTTGCAGCACCAATTTGCCTTACGTCAATCAACTTTCAAGACTGGAATTTATGACACTATGCAATGGAGCGCCTCTAGTGCTTATTGATAAGAATTCAGTTGAGAATTGGTAGTACATATTATGCTTCTATAACTGCAATTGCCAGTACAGTTATTAACAGTTGCGAACTACTTGTAGAATGATAGTAATGCTTTAACGGTTGAAAAGACTACTACTGCTGACTAGTTTCGTGCAAGGTACCCATGGCCCGCTGGATCGTTTGGATGTTCTTGGTTACAACGCAGGTGTGGGCAGAACAGTCACGTATTATTAACGGGAAGGATGCCGAACTGGGACAGTTCCCTTACCAGGCCAAATTGATTATCGACATGCCCGAAGGTCGCGCTTTATGCGGAGGAAGTTTACTGAGTGATGAATGGATTCTAACCGCGGGTCATTGTGTAGAAAAGGCACGATCATTTGAGGTAACACTAGGGGCCGTAGACTTCAAGGACCAGGGGAATGATGGACGAACGGTGCTCAACGCAACGGAATACACACGTCATCCAGACTATGATGGAGACACGATTTCTAACGATGTGGCGCTGATAAAACTGCCTGAGAAAGTTCAGTTTAGTGATCGGATTAAACCCGTAGCGCTACCTACCGGTCATGACAGTTATGATCGCCGAATGGCCGTCGTGAGCGGATGGGGGAAGCAAAGGGATGTGATGGGTGGAGCGGCTCGGAGGTTACAATATGCCACGTTGAAAGTGATTAAAAACAATGAATGCAGGCTGTTGTACGGACCGGCGGTTCAATCGACGACACTCTGCTGCCGTGGTGAAAATCGGCAGTCCACCTGCAACGGAGATTCCGGTGGTCCGCTAGTACTGGAGGATGACAAAAAGCTAATAGGTGTGGTCAGTTTTGGTCATGCCATTGGATGCGAAAAAATGCTGCCGGTTGCTTTCGCTAGGGTTACGGAGTACACCGAGTGGATTCAGGAAACGACGGGAATCACGGCCGAACAGGGAGGGGAACAACCAGCGGAAAACAACTGAATAAAGCGATTCTCATATCTTCTATTACTGTTTTCACCGTTTAACACCGTTTAAGCTCAATGTTTGTAAACTTTATAGCGAATCTGTTTAAAATTATATATAATATATAATTATCTTATAGACTATACATAGTGTCTCTTTATCTATATTTACATCCCTTATAGGAAAACATGAAGAGCGAACTGTTGTTGTATGATATTTCCTTTTCGTGTAATAAATGTAAAACGTGATTCTTGTTTCTTACCGTAAAGCGCTTATGTATCAGAGTTTTGTTTCCGTTCGGAAATAATTTGCTCCAATTAATTTTCTCTCAACCATTCAATTAGAGTAACCGATGTAAAAATATTCTTTCTTCAACAAACTTGAACAATTTAGATGCTGTCTGTTCCGAGGTAGAATACAATTTCTCATTCTTTTTCAACCGAAATGAAATCTGAGTCCAAAGAAACAACAAACAGAAATAACCTATAGCAATATGGGGAAGCGCTAGTAGCATGGCTTTCGTTGTCAGCTATAAAAAATAAATTCCATAAATCCTATATAACAACTGGTATCGAAGAATGAATGTTTATAGTTATGACGGTAGGCTAGACTAGGCAAGCAGTTGATAAATGCATTGCAACGTAGGACAAATGCAGCTTCCACTTGAATTGTATAGAAATATAAAGAGTTTTAGCTTTCACTGGGAACACGCAACAAATGAATGAAGCGAAATTTCAAAATAGCGCTGTGATAAGCAATAAGCAGATTTTTCTGATCTGTTTTGTGACACAGGTAGTTGTTCAGAAATATAAGCTTAATTTTCGTGTCGTTCTAGTTGCGTACATAAATATTGTCTGGGTTCATGGAATGTAATCCCCGACATCAAAATTTACTGAATAATTTATCGGAGGAAAACCAAAGCGCATACCAGAAACACGCTTGTAATTATGGCCGACTGTAATAAATTAAATATAATTTATATGTCAATACAGTAGGTAAAAGAGCGGGTCTTTTTTAACATAAATATACAGTTATAAATAAAGCTAACCATGGCTGTGTTAGGCTACATAAATGACACGAATGAAGCTTGTTCCGCGCAGAAACCGAATTCATCCCGAACATCGAATCATAGCTGCTTCAGAATCTAGCTCTACCATATAATATTGCCAGTTAGAACGTATAATTGCATACTAGTGGAATCAGGGCATCGAAACGCTTCTTGTACTTCGAGCTAGAGAAGAGAACGTCGCATATAATAATATCTGTGTTCTTATATATTTCCTTTCTCGAGAGCAATCTAGGAATACCGTAATCGACAACGTAGAAAATACAAAACCGCTTTAAAAAAACAACTGGCGGAAAAGCTGTAGACGCCGGGCTGCCTACTAAATAAATAATCTCTAAACCACACTATTCACCTTACCGTTAAACTATCTCTATAAAATTGTTAGGATTATTATTACTACTCTGCTTCAGTGTTTGAACCTCCTTCTCGAGCTTATCGACTCGGGCCCTGTACTCTTCGTTCTGCTTCTGAGATAGTTCAAACTGCTTCCGCAAATCGTCCGTCTGTTTTTTCAGCTCAAGGAAATGTCGTTCCAGTTCACTGAATGTCATTACCGGTGAACTGCTATTGCTGGCGATGCTAACGGTACCCGCGGCGTTCCCTCCGCTTAGTGCGGAGTTGGAAGAAAAGTTTGCATTACTACTCACCACTTGTTGCTGGTGCGACCGCTGCTGGCTCGCGCTTACCGTTGACATTGGAACAACACCACTGGTTTGTCGAGACTGAACTGTAGCACCTTCCAGCGATACCACCGTATCCTGGGGTAACTTGGTAGGCAGTTTTGAGATTATCTCCATCCCGGTGGCCGTTCTAAGTCGTTTCACACCGTCTGCCGAGGTGATTATATGCCGATTGTTGTTGCTATTGTTGATACTATTGCTATTGCTACCACTACCGAAACTATTTACAGTGTTAAGCTTTTCACTGGAGTAGGACAAACTCCCGCCAGTTGTTGCGAGCCTGTTTTTCGTCATGACAATTTTCTTGATCGTCTTTGAACCGGACGACGCGATCGATCCTGCTGGCCGATGAGCTAACTGGGGCATCCTGCAGACAGTAAATTCAATAAAGCTTGTGGAATCGTTCGGTCACCATACTAAAACTTACCTCATTGGTGTCGTTGACTGCACTGTTTTCCTATATTCGGATGTGGGAAACTTTTTCAGACCTCCTACCTCTCCACCGCAAATTTGTTTAAACTCTTCAGCCGAAAGTATTTTTATTACCTTATTTGTTTTTATCGTCCCACCACTTCCGGTGTGGCTAGATCCGATAGATTGCCTTTGCTGCTGCTGTTGTTGTTGTTGTTGCTGGGATAAGGAGTAAGGTGTTGTCTTTTTGATCAGTTTGATTGTTTTCTTTGTAGTTGGCATTGCCGACGGTGAAATCCCGGTACCCGAATGCACTCTAGTTTCATTGAGAGCAAATTTGCCCGCTTCCGACAGGACAATCTTTCGTCCGCTTTGAATAGCCGATGTGATCAGACTGCCCGAATCATCCGACGGTATCATTGCTATGCCGTGTTCTTTCAGCATTTGTAACGTACTGGAATCCAAATTTTTGGGATCCTGTTCTGTATTTTGTTCTAGATTAATGATTGCATCGCTTATACTGTCTTCCTTCTCGATGAGATTGTCGGTGTCGTTGGTGTTACTGTCGTGCTGATCGATCCCTGCCCCTCCTCTGTGAGAAGACGACATATTAGATATGCTATCGTCATTGCTTAGATCCATCGTAATGTTGTCCTCGGCGTCGTCTATGTGAACACTGTTTCTCTTCTTATGTTCCTGCAGCTCGTACATCAAGCTGTCGGTTGCTTCTTGGACCTAGAAATAAAAGTTGTTATAAATAAAAATTTATTCACACAGACAGCCGAACCGTACTTGTTCACGGCTAGCAGCCCGCATTTGATTGGCCAGCAGTAGAATTCGAACCAAATCCAGTTGACCCGTCTCGGTTGCTATGCTGATGGGAGATTTACCGAACTTCGACAGAGCATTCGGGTCGGCCCCGTGCTGCAAAAGCATTTCGACAATTTTGTCGTGTCGTTTCTCTACTGCCCAGTGCAGGGCGGACATTTTAAGCTAGAATAAAAAATAACTTTTTAATCATGGAAACCTAGAAAAAGCGGCATTTTTCTTACCATATCCTTAGCATCTACTTCACATTTGCTACTCAGCAGCAGCTCCACGATTTCGATATTTCCTTGGTACACGGCAAAGTGAAGCGGTGTTCGGTCTACCTTCGTCTTGCTGTCCTTGCTGATCCCAGCTCGCAGAAGTACCTTGCACGTCTCCACATGATTGTACCGGGCAGCTAAGTGTAGCGGTGAAGTTCCAAGCTGCAAGAGCATTGATTAGATTTTGATTCATAATTTGGCGCTTTATTATCGTGACAGTCTGAAACTTACCCAATCAGCTGTGAAAGGAGCCCCTCGGCTCATCAGTTCATGAACCTTCTCCGTGTTGCCGGTTTTGGCAGCCTGGAGCAGTGCCTTGCCCAGATCGGTGATGACGGTCTGCGGTTTCTGACCGCCCATTGAACCGTTGATCTGCAAGATAGGGTCAATGTGAAGTTTTTTTTATGCAAAACCAGCAATTTAGTTTCACCCCAGTACCAATTTTGCTAAGTCAGCGTAACATTAATTCTGTTATCAGGATCTACTTTACGGTGGAAAATTGTGAGCAGATGTAAAATGCTGCTAGCGTTAAATCGCATCCACATTTTCACGAATACGACGTTTAAGTTTGCATCACCTCATCAACAAATCACCGAACACTAAACCCAAAGCCGTTGGCTGCTGGGAGGAAACAGTATAAAAACGCAAAGAAAAAAAAACCCGAAACATTCAGCGCAACGGAAATGAAACCGCACACTCTCTTAACGTACACCCCAAGCGCACACACTGAGACAGAGCGTCGCGTGCGTGAACCGAAATAGAAATAAATACTACACTAAAGTCCAACTCACCATTCCAACTGGAACGAACTTCTCCAGCATTTCCTCCGCATCGCTGCTGTTCGCTGCTATCACATCCGCTTTGACGACGCTGGCGAGCAGTTTCTCGGCAAACATCTTCTCGCTTCTCCGCTCTGCCTTTGCGCCAGCGGCAGAAGCTCCGTTTCTCGCTTTCGAAGCGTCCCTTCAAGACAGATCTCGAACCCGTCGCCGACCTGCTGCCCCGCTACCTGTGCCACCAACGATTTCCGCCTTCGCCTGTTTCTCCTTCGCTTGGCAATCGTCGTCGTCGTCGTCGTTGCCGCCGCCGCCGTAGTCGTAGTCGTCGTTGGTTGCGCGGATGGCTCAGTTGCTGATGCTTTCACCGGCGGCCGAGATGGAATTTGCGAAACAAAACAACTCAAGTGGTCTGCAGCGTCATCCGAGCGCGGTTGACGGTCGCAGGGTGGTGACGGGCGGTTAGTAAATCGCACAGTGCAAAAATGCAACAGTACACGGCAAAGCATGAGAAAGAAACGGAAAGATGAGAAAAGAAAGGGAAATCATTGGGATACGATGCACAAAATATGGAAAACCGCCGACGCCGCCGCCAGTTGCCACCTCGGCGGAACTATGTACATTGTGTGGCTCTGCTAAGGAATATCGGTCGCGGGTGGGCTTTTTCGATCTGCTTCACGGCGCGAAATCACAACCGATTAGACTGTTGTGCGATATGTTTATTTGAATAAATCTAGTTACTCCTAGTAACTTCAGCGAATCTTTTCACCCTTTGATGACACTGAAAGCGACAGAGCAAAAGTTTTTCTCTAGCTACTACACATGACATGAACGTAAGCTTTACAAAATCGATGTAGAAATGATTTTTTACTAACAACCCTGACTTTCAGACTTCCAAAAAAGTATATAAAACGTCTAAGTGCTATCTACGTTTATTTCTTCTATTCATGGGGATATCTGGCAAAATTCCTCGTACATAGAATTTTTTAATCGATTTCAATATGTTCTTATGATTTGATTTTTCTGTTTTAATTTGGTTTCATAATTGTATATTTTCCGAACTAATTTCAATTTTTTGTCTTTCAATTTCATGCATTCATGCTTTGTAAAGCAAACAGTGTATGTAATTATTAAACGCGAAAAATGAACGACTGAAACATGTGACATGAGATTTAAAAGCCTCATACAGAAGGGATTCGAACTAGTAATCTCCGGCATAGTGCATTATATAAATAAACTAGTAGAAAAATATACCCATCTTATTCCAATATATTTGTTTCGCTTGTCTACATCTGCGCACTCGGATCAAGTACATACGAACCTTGCAAGAATTATTTTTGTGATTGTTTTAAGTGTTTTTTTGACGTAGAATACGTCCTACTTTAATGGGGTTGTCATTCCGACATATCGATAATAGAGTGAAATGGCAGAATAAATTATTTCAAATGCTTACAACTTTGTGGCCACTGATCAGATTTTAGTCATTGATATCTTGTTTGATCGTTCGAGTAACAATTTAGTCGTTATTTTTCATCACTGAAAACTGGATCGATCAGTAGCAAGCAGGCTACTGATTGTAGCATTCCGCAGCGGACGGCGCCTTATTTTTCAGTGCATTTAGGTTGTTCAATTGAAGTACAGTAAATTTTTTATTATACACGATTCTACGTACCATGTAAAAAAACGTGCAAAAAACACTTTATTTGGAAAAAACGACGTAAAAAACCGCGTTATTTGGAAAAACGTCGTAAAAATATCGTGTAAAAATGAAACTGTGTAAAAAACACCCTACTCTAGTCACCCTATGGTGACAGCGAGAAGGGTCATGTCAAATTTCAAAAAACCGACCATGTACATTTTATTTATTGGAACAAAAAAAATGACCTGTGCAAAATTTCAGCTCAATCGGATATGATTTGGGGGTGCCTCAAAGAGCTCAAAGTTGTGATTTTTTAACTCTCAAAAATCTACATGTAATCGAAAAATTTTTCTGATGCCAAATTACTTAAAAATGCATAAAATGTCGAGATCTAGTGTTATCTCGGAAAAAAAGGTATGGCAGGAAATCGTCTTTCTCAGCCGGTTTTTTTGGGCAACTGAGAGCCTACTATGAAAATTTTTAGAATTGACTTTCAAAATAACTCAAAAGTTGCTATAAACTACATGTAAATTAATTTAATGTTCATTAGGCATCTTCAACTTGATTTTCATTAGGATGGTTCATTTATTTTTTACTAGGGTGGTGCCAAAAACAATCAAAACGAAATTTATAGTGGTTGAGTAGGAAAAATGCTCATGCTTATTTGTCTATATAACATCTTATACTTGATGTATCACAAAAATGGACCCGTTAGTTCTCGTAAGGGTGGTTTGGCGTATGAAACATGACATACAAATAGATTATTTTCTACAAGGTGGTTTCGAAAGAATGTTTTGACTATAATAGAAGAAAAGCAATCGAGCTGAGAATTGCTTATTCATTTTGTAATTATTGCTGAAAAAGTTTGACAAAGATTATATGCCTTTATGAAATTGATTGGTTCACATAGGTGAATATTCTACGAACTGAAAATCAAGTGAAATGTCTGAAGTTTTCAAAAAAATTGATTTTGTTTAGAAACGGCGCGAGTAACGAAATGTCAAAGAGATGAGTTTCTTACTAAGATTGCTTTTTTCTATCCAATAACAATAAATTAAATTTTTATTTTTGGCACCACCCTAGTAAAAAAATCCAGGGTGGCGACTCAATTTCCAAAAATAAATTCCCTGATATTCCCTGATTTTCCTTGATGTTCCTTATTTTTTCCCTGACTATTCAAATTTATTTTAAACTGATTTAAGTTATGACTTTTTCACCTAAATGTACTAAAAAGGATCAGACTTGAACTGATTCCTGTTAAAATTCCCACCAGTATTTAAAACAGTTTAGCTTCGCTTTTGCTAACTTGAATTTTGAACAAAAATATTTTAAATAAAATTAAATAAAATTGAAAAAAAAATTACACTGGACGACAAAAGTGAAAAAAAAGTTGTCCTTAAGCTTAAATAAGTACCCTAGAAATATTACAGCTTTTTACCTGTTTATTTTGGTGCCCGTGGTTAATACAGAAGTGCTTCAAAAGTGCTCACCGTGTTCGTCGTTTTTCCGTTTACTTACGGGAAAATTTTATTGAAGTTTATGAAGACTTGAGGCATTTCCGAAACGTTTAGGGGCACCAAAATTCACAGGAAGAGTGTTATCGATTAACTATTTCGAGGCACACCTGCTTTGACAAGAAAATCAATCAGATTTCGAATTGTGGTTGGATCAGTTGAATAATTGTTTTAAAATCTTGGCTGTAAAAAGTAGAAAATTAGAAATTAACAATTTCGCAATCAAACCTTTATGCTAAACACTGTCGAATGCTTTTTTATGTAAAGAAGAGCAGCTCCACTTGAATAACCTTCAGATTCATTAGCTCGTATCATCATAAATTGATTGGTCGACAACTTGAAACCTCAACTGGTTTCTTATCCGGCTTTAAAATTTGAGTGTTTTTGGCATTTTTCCATAATTTGACAAAATGATCATTTCAAAGCAGTTTCTGAGAATTTCTCAAGAACTTCATTTAAAATGTTTAAAACCCCATCGTGACGAGGTGCTTTTATACTTTTGAAAATTTTAATGATAGATTTAATCTCATTTAAGTTAGTTTCGATTAACCCTTTAACGGGCCGAGGCCAAAAAAATGTGATTAAATTTTATTGTTTATTTCTGATCACTGATCACAGCTCGTAATTATGATGCAGAAAAAAACGAAAGTTGTTGGCACTGCCATATAAAGGGTTAATTCTGCTGGTAAAAATTCCCGGGTAGAAATTTGATAAAATTAACGTGTGACTTCGTCTTTAATTGGGCTCACTATATTTCGAGTTATGAACACACTCAAACTATTGAGCAAGCCTTTGAGTCTTCTGTTAATTGGTTGCAAGACAGCAAGCGCCATTCTTGATTACTGGAATATGACAATAGCGATAGTGGAGTTTGCTCAGGTGATGTTAGACGGTGCGTCAATAGTTCGGAAGCAATTGCAAGAAACTGAAGAAAAAAATCTCGTCTAACCACTGGTTTTTATAAAAAAGCGTAGTAACTACCATAAAATACGCGTACTACTTAATGACTTGTTAATAAATCCAATTCAGAACTAACTAAACTCCGTAAAAAAATCCCAAGCCTCTAAAATTTTCCCTGATGACTTTTTAAATTCCCTGATATTCCCTGATTTCCCTGATCGAAAAATTAAATCCCTGATATTCCCCAATTCTCCCGGTTTTTCCCGGTAGTCGTCACCCTGCAAATCACAAAGGTTGTAAGCAAAGCCACGACCGCAAGGTTGACGTAGAACTACATAAGGTTGTTTGTTACATTACTTGTATTGAATATGTTTAAAATTTTGTGCAAAAGAGGAGTTGAAATGCTACCGAATTTTAGTTTGCACATACATCACTGAACAAAAATGAAGGAAACACTATACAACGCAAACAACTTTCAACAGTCAAAGTGCTTAGAGATTAAAATTACATTTTATTTTTAATTCCAGCGCAAAACGAGAAAATATCATATCTTCAATAATTTTGTGTTTTTTGTGTGCTTAGGGCATTTTTCTGATAACACAGTTGAAAGCTGTTTTCACACTGAAAATTTGACGGCCCATATACTTTGAAAGCCAGCATCCCAAAACGTTTGTGTGTTGTCAAAATACGGCAACTTTTCATCAGAGGAAGTGTCGGCTAATGTACCTACTACTAATGCTGCTCGCTACTGCACAAAGGCAGCTTTTACTAAAGGAAGCGCCGCTGCACCAGCTGGCCCCGATATCGCTGCTGATACCACTGCTGCTGCTGATGCTATCCGCTACCACAGCTGGTGCTGCTAAGGGAGGACTGCTGTTGTCGATGTCTAGAACTAACATGAGCGGTTTCCGTTGAAACAGGCTCTTATATAGGACAAATAGCACATTCAAATTACTAGGTCTATAATTCTGTCGACCGTTCTTGGAGAACAATCATATAACGACCAATCATAGGTCGAATTTTGCATTGTAACAAGGCTTGACAATTTTTGATAGTACAATAGTTTGAATAAAAAAATTACAATTTTTTGCATTTGGGAGAAGTCTTAGAAGATTTTCCAATCTATTGCTGCAAGAACAAAGAAAATCCTTCGAAAACTAACCGATTTATTAGCATTTGAAATTGGACATATTTTTCACTTTTCCCGGGTTTGGATTTTCATTTTACATCCCTATGTAGCCGAGTATATAGCCGAACTTCCTGAGAGACGTAGCTCTACGTCAAAAAAAAAAACCACCCTAATGAAAATCTAGTGTAAGATGCCTAATAAATATGATAAATTATAAATTTTCGACTTTTCCAACTAATGTAAAACCGACCGTCGCCTTTTAAACAAAGAAAAGGATGATCATTCGACACTCGCGGCGGTGTTATTCTGGCCTATTTGAGTATACTTCGTTCTATTTTTTTTTTTTTTATTCTCGCTTATTTTCCGTCGGTCTAGTTCCGCCACTGTTGTGACCAATCACCGACGCCCAGGGAGGCGACTCCACACCCAGGACCCTAACTCACGACCCGTTTATTAACGGACCGGCGCCAACGGCTTTACTTCCTCATGCGATGGAAGGCGTGATCCCAGAGATTTTTCGCCTCAGAAAATCTCCCGGTGTCGGCTAGGATTGAATATAGACCAGTTGGGTTGGTTGTGAGTGGATCACGCCACCTCACAACCATCGACACCTATGTCGGCGGTGGGATTCGAACCCAGGCGTCGAGCGTGGTTGGCGGAGACGTAACCAACCACACTAGGCCCCCGCTTCGTTCTATTTATGTTGAGAAATATTATTACAAGATTAATGATATAAATAATTTCTAAAATATCCGCACTCAACGTGCGTAACTCTCATTTCTAGAAAAGATATCAAAATACGTTTGAGGAAAAAAACGTCGTGGTGGTGGTACTCGTTTGACATGTTTGTTAAAAAATTTACTAAGACAGCGAGCCTTGGTAGCATCAGAGGAAAAAGAAGAGGATTATCGCAGTGAAAAATGGTTCTACCGTGACCATTTCGAAGCCGACTCGAGGGTCGAAAAATCGCAACTTTGTGCGCTTTGAGACACCCCTAAATCGTATCAGATTGAGCTGAAATTTTGCACAGGTTATTTTTCTGAGCCAATAAACAAAATGTACACGTTAGGGTTTTAAAATTCGATGATGAAATTTTTTTCATACAGACATTGTCACCCTAGTGTTAATATTGTCTTCATATTCTGACAACAATGGGATTTTTTTTAACTTATTCATCAAAAGATTTTTCCGAGTTGAATAATCACATTAATCTAGCTATTTATTTTGTATTACACATTCTAAACGACTCAATAACAACAACAAACAAATTTCAAACATAATTCAAACTAGCTCAATAGCTAAAATACGATCGCATTTCGAGAAAAACAATTTTAATGTCAGTTTTTATTCGCTTGAAATAAATGTAGAACTACCTATTTCGTAATATGTAAGGTAGTAAAATTAAACATTGTTTCAAGAACGTATTTGTGGCCTTGCAAAACGCCAATTGTAATTTGTACTTGGCAGGAGAAACGAAACAATTCACTTTGAGCTAGTGTATTTCGAGTTAGCTTTAGCTTCGGACCTGGCGTACTTGGCTAGCTCTCTTGGTAACAGCTATAGTATGGAAGGGTTAACGGAACGGTTGACGGAAAACTAATGCACTTCGCGAACAACATTTGTCTT
This sequence comes from Wyeomyia smithii, assembly GCF_029784165.1. Classification (NCBI taxonomy): domain Eukaryota; kingdom Metazoa; phylum Arthropoda; class Insecta; order Diptera; family Culicidae; genus Wyeomyia; species Wyeomyia smithii. The sequence continues at coordinate 56,375,388 of NC_073695.1, read as the reverse complement.
TATACCTGAAAAAACAACGCGCAGCGCAGCCCAACCTTTTTTTTTATTTTTTCCATAATACCGTGTTCGTGACCCCGCCCCTTTGTCGGGTTAGTCCTCTTCGTAGGTATTTAAATTAATCGCACGGGTACATTTCATCAATGTAGATGTCCCCTACTTCAGGTTCCCTTGCGGACATCCGGATGAAAAATAGCCATTTCTCAATGTGTTCCTGGCCGATTCCTAGTCTTGATGCACCATTCACTATAGGAATGCTTCTCCATCTATGCTCATGATGCAAATAAGCATTTTTATCAGGCAAGCCATTATCTTTACGAACTAATTTCATTTTTTGTCATATGACTTACATTTTAAGTTTAGTAAAGCGGGCAATGTATGCAGTTTGCGAGGATGCGAAAATGAACGGGAATAGGTGTGACTTTAGGCTTCGAAAAAATTTTCGAGTCCCGTCTAGACGAGGCAAAATTCATCCAAAAATTAGCAGCTTTGCCGTACCTGCTGGAACTCAGGAATATTTCCTACATCCTAGGCCACCTAGGCCACATTTGTGGTCAGGGAATGAACCTTTAAAAGTTCCTAGTTAAATGGTGTTCGAGTCATTGAAATCGAACAATATTTGGCAAAGTTAACCAAAATTTGGCCTGTCTTACTTATTTTGACTATCCCCTGTATGAGGCACAATATATGCAGTTTGCGGTAGATTTCACGGATGAGTTTATCAACTTGTTGTGCGAACGTGTCAGGTTGCAAATGTAATAAAACTTGATTTTTATACATTAGAGGCCACATTCCACGTGGCCAGATTTTTAATGATTTTGACCCTCCACCTTTCCCCTCCGTGGACAACTGCCCATATCAATTCTAAAAATTTTGTATGAACCGTGGACATTACACGCGATTTGTTTTGTTCAGTTCGTCTTAAGGGGTAATATACCTTATTTTCCAAAAAATTTAAAATTTTTTATTGCATTATCTTGAAGTACAACATTTTGAGAACATTTTCACAAATTTTTATGAAGATCTGAACAATAAGGAGAAAGTAAGAGCGATTCGCAGCGCACCTCGCCACGGCCGCATGAGCTAAACTTGAAACTTTATACGCGTTTATCCTGGAATGGTGTTACTCAAAAAATGACTTTGCCGTGTCTACGATTGCGGTAAAACTACCGAACCGATTATGTTCATCTTTTTTTTTAAATGTTCGTTATTGAATTCCCCGGTCGTTTAACGATCGATTTTTGATACACGAAGTTTGACTTTGCCGAAAAAAAATTTCAATGCAATTTTCAGCGCTCCAAACATGTTTTTTCGGGAAAAGTGTTCCCGTTTACACTGATTATATCCGTTTAATGAAATTTCAGGCGTACAGTGCTAAGATAAAGTTTTTACGAGTAATGTTGTTCTAGATTTTGACGGTTAGCGCTCCTTATACATTTTCGGCATTTTCTCAAAATTTGCGACTATTTTTTCTCATCCCCAAATTAAAACTTCGTTTATTTCAGGGGCGTAGGTGCAACCTGTGCATTGCACACGGGGCGACAGGTAAAAAATAAATTTAACCTAAATTTATATTTCATTATTTTTTAACGTTATTTCTAAATAGTAACAAAAAGAATAGCTTGCGTTTTTCCGCGGAAATGATTGTGATTACTTCCCCAAACTGTGATTTTTAGAATTTATAGTTGAACAGGTAATTTTGAAAGTCACCAGTCGCCCCTGGTTTATTTTTTCTCATTGTGACGCTGGTTTTAATCTAGATTCTGCATTTAGTATTCTACAAAAAAAAATCAGAATCAGATCAAAAATGAAAATTGCATTCTCATGTACCTAAGAGCTTAATAGTTTTATTTCCATAATTCAAACATCGATAGATAAAAATGATAGAGCTAGGTCGAGTGCTATTTCAGGCGATATCGATGAGATTTAGTCTAGGGAAAATTCTCTGAGTCACGCCTGTCAGCAGGTAGTTAAGCAGATGGCACTGACCGTTAGACAATAGGTAGTCTCCTATGGACCTGGTGTAAGACACTTGTGTCAATGAATGTAGCTGATCAATGTACATAGAATAATAAATGGAAATCATCCGAAAATGCCTGGCAAATCGACCAAACAAATGAAACAGCCGAAACTCATTTTCAGACGAACAGTAATCATGATTTATAATCAGTCGTCGGATGTTCAAACCTCAGCTTTGGGAAACTATACCGATGGCGCAATTGTCCTGTACACTAGCAGGTGTTTACGGAATCTATAAGTAACATAACGTCGATAGTGGCCTTTAAGCTTTGCTTTCTACAAGAGTTCATGCAGACTGTAAAAAACTATGCTCTGGTAGAAGATAACAGTTTAAGAAAGCCTCTTCTGATAAGGAGAACTGTGGTTGAACCTCTTGTTGGATAGGTCTATAAAAACAATTGGCTGTTATGAACAATAATAAATCACAAATCTGCCGAACAAAGTTATGACCGGGTTTCAAGGTTTCAGTACGGTTGTAAGTATGCTATACTTATCCATTCGGCAGAAATTCTTGGAAAGGTGCAAAATTTTCGGAGCAGACAATATCTTATCTACCCGACTCATTTCAAATTCAACTTCCATTAAGCACTAAAGATTCACTCCCGGTTTCGCTAAACATTATATTTCTTTAAAAAAAAGTTTCATTCGACTTTGTTTCGACCATTAATCATTATAACCTAACAACACAGGCGACCATCCGTCTCAAGGATATCGAACTTCCGGGATATTCATTCGAAAACTAACATAATCCAATTTTCTTGATGTAATTCACAAGCGTACATTTTCACTCTTGCACTTTCCGATAAACACGATTCCCACCAGCGAATGAAATAAACCACAAATTCCCTCGGAATAACTTCTCCATCTTGTACACTGTTTCTCTTTACGCACACAGCCACCACTGCTGCGGGACATTCCGCTTCCGCTCGACTGCAAAGCGGAAGTGGGTTTCAACGTTAATTGCACCCTCGGCGGTAACGGATCGCAAAAGCCACTACCGGGAACCGCGAGACCGACATTCGGCGCACACGTTTGTTATTGTTTCAACCGATTCTGGACGATATTTACCAATAATAAAACGATTTATTGCGGGCTTGCTAACTTTAGCGTTCATTGAAGACTTATATTTTGGAAACTGACTGTAGTTGGGCTGATGACGGCTCACACATCGGTGGTATTTTGACAGCTCTTTGTCATGTCGCCTTTTTTTCTTTTCGCTCCTCGAACGGGCATCAACGTTTATCAACAGTATGGGTCGGTAGCCATTGATCCGGGGTTATATAAAAACGACGATTCAGTGTTTTCAGAGTAACGCTTCGTCACGTTTGGATTGGGTGGCTTGACTTTGTGCACAAAATCGATTGGTTTGCTGTTTTCAACCTACACACAAAGACAATATTACTAATGTTTTCCCTGGGTAAGGTCAAAGACGAGATAATAAGATACACAAGTGTTAGATCTTCTCATATACCTTGCGAACTTCCAGTAATGTGGCGCCCCCGAACGACTCTCAGAAACATAACTGGTGAATGTTTGTGTGTAATGGTCATAAAGTATCCAATATGAGCTTGACAACAACAACTACAGAAATGTCTTGTCAAGTTGCAAACCGATAATACGCACACAGACACAGTTTATGTTTCTTGGACGCGTTGAGGGCTTTTTGACCTTGTTTCCAGTCACATGCAGGGAGCAGTGTGTTTTGTTATTGCTTGTCTTAGGTAAGGTAAATAATACGCATAAAAATAGGTGCAAAAAGAACGCAACAGCTGAAAAGAATACACAGGAGACTGTTTTCATGCGATATTTGCTCAAAATGGATGTTCTCGACGCCAATATCAATGCAGCTGTTTAGAAACTTTCAGCAGCATCTAGTAGACTGATTACTGTCAAGAAAATATATATGAAATTGCAAATATGTGTGATCCGGTTTCTTTTCTAATTTGAAGTTATGTTTTTCCAGGAGCTGGTAGATACATAGCGTGTAGAAATTGCATTTTCTTAGTTTGAATCTACCGTATAGTGAAAAAAATTTAAATATTTGAAGTCTCACACTACGTTAACTTGTGATAACTCACTGCAAATAGAATATTGATAGGTAAAATGCTGCCTACAAATCATCATCATCATTTTCACTGCAGCGCCAGCTGTCAGTCGAACAGTCATTTTAATCGCCTATTGATGATTTAAGATATCCAATTTTATCTAAATGATGACATCCATGCAGGTAGAGTGCCTATAATATTATTGTTTCAGTTGAAAACCGAAATAATGACTCGCGACTTTCGATTTTTTAACCTTATACACAATGCGCATAATGTCGCATCTAGTGCGCTGTATAGCGCATCTGACGCGCAATACAGCGCACTAGATGCGACACTATGCGCATTGTGCATAAGGTAAAATAATCGAAAGTCGCGAATCGATATATTGATTTTCAACTGGAACAATAATATAACTAGAGTGGCGCCGTGTCATCAAAAGTAACGCTGGTAACACTGGTAACACTCAACATCCTTTCTCTTTTCCCCACACGAGTTTAATGGGTTGTTTGCTCAATTGGAATGACACTGACAGATATTTTCTATTTCCATTTTGACAGTGTCGCCACTCTATCCAGCTTTTTACGCACCTTAATGGCGGTCGCTACAATGCGTGTTCGTAATATGCGAACCTCTCTGCCTACGTCAGATTTGCGATTTCCGAAAAATTGGCAACATAAATGTTGCCAGATATATTTTTCTTTTCATAAAATATATGAAGACTTCAAACTGACGTAAGCAGAGTTGTCAAAAGGTTGGGTAATTTATTACGAACTTCGTTTTATAGCGTCCGCCATTATGGCGCGTAAAAAGCTGGATATATATTTAAGGCACTCTACATGCAGGTACTCAAAAGTTGGTGAATAACTTTTAACTAAAAGTTCATTCCCGCACATAAGGGCTGATTTAAATAAAAAATACTGTGTAGCAACATTTATGTTGTTTGTTCTTCAGAAACCCTAAAGCTTACGTAAGCAGAGAGGTTCGAATATTACGAACATGCAATATGTAAAGCTCGTAATAAATCGCGATGCAACCTTAAGAACATCGACATTTGATCTCCAAAACCGGGTCTACTACGAAAGGCTGAAACACGTAAGGCTGAAAAACACGAAAGGCTGAAAAACACGAAAGGCTGAATCACGAAAAGCTGAAAAATCATTAAGGCCCAAGCACAATGGTTACGTTTGCGTTGCGTTGACGTTAATTTGGCAGAAAATGTATGGGCTAACTGTCAAATTGCCGCAAACGCAGCCGCAACTTATCAATTGTGTATAAACTTAGGGCTGAATGCTCACAAAGTTCATTTCTAAAAAACTCTGAGATGTATGCTATTCTTACTCGCTACCGCTTGTTTGGACTAAACTAGAAGATCACCCCTACGAGTCAGTAGACCTAGGAAAACGAACGAACCTATATAGAGGTGATTTCTGCGGAAAGCACTCTGATTTGGTTCCTTTGGTTTAATCTTTGCGCGACTCTATATTATAAACATAGACTCTGCTCAAAAAGACCTGTCATTGTCGTCCTTTATCTCATCCAACCGGGGAGTTGAAAAGGGGGGTAAAATTTGCCTACCAATCTTAAATTCATCATGGCATCAAAATTTCCTATAAAATGCTTAAGCCTGTATTACACTCTTTGTCCAATGGTCAAATATTTGACCTTTTGACATAATGGCCAAATTTATTTGATATCATGGTTGTTGTATACCCGTGTTTGCCCTATGTTAAAATTGGAGAGTGACAAACAATTTTCTTTGACCAAAATTTTATCTGTCAAAAAGTGACAAATATTTGACGCTTGGTCAAAGAGTGTATTAGATAGAGCCTTCACACACAACATAAGATATTCATTGAAGGTAAACATTGTACTTAAAACAAACGTTAAGTCTTGCTTTTTCCCATTTATAAACATATTTTTTCGAAAATAAGTCAATGGCAATTTTTAAAATTTACTCAAAACGAATATAAACTTTTAAAAGATTGAAGTTTTTACTAATCTAATATCACATCTAATTTTTTTGAATGGATAGTTTCATAACAGTTTTAAAATCATTTTTATCAATTTGTCATTATTCACCCCCCCCCCCCATAATCATAATCTTCTCTAAAGACTGCCGTGAAATTTGATGCAAAATAAATAAATCTGGCAACTTTGCTTGCAAGTGACATTAATTAACTTTTGCTTCGCGAGCTCGTTGTTCAATTCGGTGATTTGGAAATTTTGGGCCAGTTTTTTCACTTTCGCACAAAGTCTTTGAATTGAGTGTGCAATGGCGAGTCAAACGCATGGAATTCAGCAATTGTTGGCCGCTGAAAAGCGAGCTGCAGAAAAGGTTGGCGAAGCACGGAAAAGTAAGTTCCTGTCTGTAAGACCAGCAGCCAGAAAGTAGAAAAGCTGCGTTGTGCTCATATGAGAAGAAAAATCAATAACAGCGCCAGCTCATTTCTTCTGTGTAGCTCTTATCATGCTCGGTTCAATCGCTGTTAGATAAGAAATTGAATCATGTCTGTTGTACACTTTCTTTCCTAACAGGAAAACAGCGTCGGCTGAAACAAGCCAAGGAGGAAGCCCAGGAAGAAATCGAAAGATACCGCCAGGAACGTGATAGACAATTCAAAGAGTTCGAAGCGAAGGTAAGCCAGAAAACCATTCGTGGTGCAAAGTGTATGACCTTCAGCACAATCTGCGAACTGGTACCTACTGAATGAATACACAATGAGCACTAAGTGGTGTTTTGATGCGTGTAATCACGATTTAATATACAGTATTTTGAAGTTTATTTGCGTAGTTAGACATTTTCAACCTTTCAATTTGAATAAATTAAAGATGGAAAATGATAGAAATATTTTCACATTTTTTTTATAGCACATGGGTAGCCGCGAAGGTGTTGCGGCTAAGATCGACGCTGACACGGTTGTTAAGATAGAGGAGATGAGCCGCTCGATTTCCGTCAACAAGGCCGCTCTGATTGACGAGATTCTTCAGCTGGTTTACGACATCAAACCGCAACTGCACAAAAATTTTCAAATCATGGACAAGAAGTAAGGTATCTTTCCTATTTCAACACGATACGGCTAGCAGAATAGGAGCCAACACTAGTTTTAAATCGAACATCGCCACTCTGAATGTTAATTCTAAATAGCAAGATGCTGTAAATAATTGTTTCCCAGAACATTTTTTTGGTGTTTCATTGTTTACAGTTCAAGCTGACTGGAATAATGAAATAGAATCGGTTTAGAAGATTTTCGTTTTGTGTTATCATAAGGTTAATTTTGTATTTATTCGGAAAAAGTATTACCTTTACAGAACCTGTTAACAGTACCCGTGTGGCTTTTGTTCATTTCCAAATTAAATCGAATTTAAAAATGCAAGCTTGAGATTCATCACCTGGTCCGTGATATGTCGCAGTTTATTACTATTTACCCTAAAATCAATCGTAACCGAAGTCATGACAATATTAATCGTTAAATGTCCAAATCCGTAAAGCTTTCAACGTTTCGATCGCCGCCTTGATATGTATAAGGTGTTGATCAACATTTTTAAATCTCTTGTCCGTTCTCATTGTTTCTGTTAAACAAATTGCATCTTGACAAAATTTACGAATATATCTTCTCTACTCTCTGTAACGAGGCAACGGTCGCGGTACTAGTTCATATAGATTTTTTGTGTTACAGCGCCATCTAGTTAAAGCTAAAAGCATGCAATAGATAAAAATAGTGCAAGATTGTATCGGATTACATTACACTACGCAGCCATGTAAAGTACATAAATTATATCTATTATGGAGTGAATATATCGTTACGGAAAGAAGTGGCAGGAGTCATCCTCATTCAAGTATCACATTTCTCCTTTTCGTTATGTCCTGACAAATGAACGTTGGGATTAACTTTTTGAAGACAAAAAAAAAGTTTTAGGCTTTCGGAATAATTGTCAAAATTAAGCTGCTAGTCTTTGTGTAAAGAATGTATTGACGTAAAGGATAAACTGCGTCTATCTTATTCAATTATGAGCACACATATTATCCTCCGGTCACGGATTTTAAATTAATTCAATACATATCTTCCTAATTAATAACGGTTCGATGCTATTAGGTGCTGTTTTGTTACGTCTAAATCGTGTTAAACAGTGTATAGTATAATCGTACAGCATATAATATAGCATGAGAGAAACGAGAATGTTACCATCCTGTTAAGATAACGTCATTCTGTTCCGTTCAACGGGAGGCGATTGAGGCTTTTGTAGGAAAATTGGCAATTACACATCACAAATTTATTTTCACGGGTCGATTGTTAATCTGCTTAAGTACCTACAAACTACCGGGCTGCTATTTTTTAAAGGACCGCTATTCAAAATGGTTGCTTTATGGCTGAAACAAATAAAAACCACTACAGTTAGGCACATTAAGTTTTATTGTATTTAGTTTTTTCTTCTAAAGTATAAAATATCTTGTTTTTATGTTCTGTCTGATTTCCGATGGTACTGTGAAGTGGACTGTTTTGCAGCAATGTGGGCGGATAAGAACAAACGATTCTCATTAGAGTACTCGTGTCGAAAAAGGGCTACTTCTTCCTGTATATACGCTAAATCTTACTAGCCAAACGGTACTAAAGATACAAGAGTCGGCGTACACTGCGGAAAAAATATCTTCGATTGCATAATTTATTGATCTTAGAAACAGTTACAGCAGGTTCTACAGTATACATAGCATTCAACAGTTGCATCATGTTAATTTATCTCCTAAGTTTGGGTATAATCCCTATCAAACTTGCAGCCCAGAATAAAACAAAAAACTTTCACATCATGAAGTGTTTACTCTGCAGCCGATTAGTGGCGGGCGATACGAAACAGGCTGAAGTGGGTTATTAAGGAACGATTTTCTCCTCCGGAATGGCCGTTGGTGTCGTGATCGAGCTACGACGTTCGTCGTTCTGCAGATCCGACAGACTCTGGATCGAGCTGGACCGCGAGGATACCTTGGACTGAGGAAGGGAATAGAAGGAGAATAGAAGACTACATTATAGGTATGTCCTAAACTGAACACGTCAGTGCCGAGTTGAACCTACCCTAACGTTCTCGTAGGCCGACCCAACCTTCTCCTCGAACGATCGGTAGGAGTCCGATTGTTTCATTTCCGAGAGTTTCTGTGTCATCTTAGTGGTGATTCCTCCCAGTACGGACGTTGTCTTACCGGCTGTTGTCTTGAGGGCCGTCTCGGTCTTCTGGTAGCTGTAAGTAGGTAACAGATTAATTCAATCCCCTCGCTAGCTATGGATAGATTGAGACGACAGACAATAATGTTGAAACAAGGATGTGTGCCATCTTCATTTTGGGTAATGTAAAAAGTGCTAGGGATCTTACGGTAGTTTTCGGAATTGTTTGCTATTTTGGAAACAGTACTCACCCTTTCGCTATCCTATTGGTGAGTAAAAGCAGAAGCCAACGCGAGGAATGAATCGAATCAAGAAAGACATAAACAAGCAAGGGAAAATGTTTATCGTTATCGCAGGATAACCGGGTGTAAGAGTTTAATTTAGAGAAGTAGCAAAGCCATCGACCAAATTGACACACTAACACAGTTAGATGGTAAAACAAAAACGACTTGATTAGGGTAAGAGAGTCGACATCAAAAGTTAGCAGCACACCAGGATGTTACAAGGTTACGTTAGACGGCACCTTTTTGCATCCCTTCGGAGAAGTATTATACTTACATCGGGGCACTTGTAACAGCCGTTGTAATCTCGCCGACCTTGGACTCGACAGTGTGATAACTTAAAAGGAAAATGAAAATAATAGTAATAACAAAAAATGAGAAAGCAAATCAACAGGTAAAATATACAGCTCAACAGCACAAACGAATATTGACGGTACAGTTGTCGGGGAAAAATTATAGGTATACAAATTATAATAATTATGAAGGTGTGACTACAATCCTTATGGATTGATCAGTTTGCACATCATTACAAAAATGACCTATTGGATGACGAAGGTAAGCCAGAATAAATTCGATACTTACACAGTACTTTCCTTGACATTTTTGAATCCCTGACTAACGTCGTCGGTGATTTCCTTCCACACAGTGATACCCAGCTTGCGCTTTAGTTCACTTGCGAGCCGAATCTTGGATTGCAGAACGGTACGAAGTGTAGTGATTTCTTCCTCAACTCGGGCTAGTTCCTATTGTAGGAGAGGTATAATTTTATTTTATTTTAGTCTGAAGTGTCATTTCCAGATGACCTACCTGACTCCACTCGGCACGTTGAGCATCCTGTTCTTCCGAGGTCAAACCGGAGAATTCCTGGGCGATCTCGACAGAGCTCACCGAACCAACGGGAGATGCATCGGACAATTTACCAGAATTGTCTGCAAAAGAGTGGTTGAATAGTTTTACAAACTTTGTCGTCAAACACATCAGTAGGTAAAACAATATTGGCAACAGAGGAGAGTACACGGAGAAATCCATTGTTTGCTGATTATCAAGAGTATTGGCTAACATTTCAACGGATCATCACACCTGATGGAAGACTGTGCGGTATAGTGGCAAAGCGCGAGCAGTCTCGCGGTCAGCAGTGAACCGATTCGTCGCGCATCAGTGCGAGGTAAAACGAAATACAAAACGTGAGCGACTTGTTTGGGAACATGTTTTCAACTGCGCATGCAATTCTGTTGACAAGCGGAATCGACTCAAGAGGCCGGAAGCATGTATGTTGTAGATACATATCTTTAAATGAAGCTAGATTTTGAAGGCAAGAGCCAAAAGATTTTCAATTTTTTATCAACAAGATGATCGTCGAATACGTCGTCAAACTATTCCATCGAGTGCAAAAATATGATACAAATTTTATTTTTGTGATTTTATTTCAAGTTGTTTGTGTCATCTAGCAATATATTTTGTTTGTAGATACCACCTTTGTGGTGTCTCACCAATTCTGGAACGTGATGCAACCAATAAAACTAGTTTTTTTTATCAATAATAGTTCATTTTTTTATTTAAAAAAAAATCACTTTCTACTCGCAGAAACGAAGAAGTTTTTTTTAAGAAAATTGTATTTTAACAATGTTGACATCAATCAATCAAAATTGCAAAGCTCCAATATTGCATGCCAACACAATGAATCAATCCAGTTTTTATGCTTTCATTTTACGACTTTCCCAGTTCTTGGACAAATGTTGTTATACCTAGTACGGGCCGGAATCAATTCGTAGCTTTTTTATAATGGTTTATTACGAAATTGTTATTACACTGAAGTTACCAGAAGAATTATCCATTATGTTCTGCTACTTTCAGGGAAAGGACGAATTCAGTCATTTTTTAGACCTTGAGCTTGTTCTTCAAAATGCTTCAATTAAAATAAATAATGGTTTGCTACTTCAATATTTGTGTGATCGAATTGAAAGAGGAAGAGATTTTCATAGATATAACACTAGAAACGCGGATGAAATAAGAACACCTTTCTTTCTAACAAGAGCCTTGCAAAATTCATTGTTTTATAAAGGTATAAATTTTTTCAATTCGATGCCAAGACATGATAAACGTGCACCAACGCTTGCGGAGTTCAAGAGACAATGTATTTCACATGTGAAAGTTTCTGTTGTACAGAACGAAAATTAAAACTTTTATAAAATGACGAGAGTTTATCTGACGAAGTTTAAACAACGGATTTATTTTGGATGAACTATTTATTTTTGGAACCTATCTATTTATTTATCGTTTTATTGAAGCATGTAACTGACGAAGTTTTTACGAACGGATCTGATTGTGTTGTAAAATTTTATTCATATTTTATATTAGACCTTTTTTAATATGTAATGAATTAACAAAAACTACTGTGTTCGTCACGGTGGTGATGATGGATTTTTTCCTTTATGTTGTCGTAGCTTTGAAAAATATTAGAAAGTGACTACATAAGTTTGAGCCTCGCGCGCGGAATTCAGATATAAATGGATTCTTTAACAATGCTTAGAGAAAAATCATGAAGTAGTTGTGGTTAGTCTGGCTGAAGGTCATGAAAACCCTGTGCTAGTTTTGTGTAGCTCTATAGCTCTTCACATATTTACCGATGTAAATCAAGTAAACAGTTTTTGAAGAAGTTTATATCTGGAGGTAAAATCAGTTCGTTTTTTTGCATAACTGATTTAAATGTGACTACATTAATTATCTATAGATAAATCGTCCAGCTCAAACCTTTGTAGGGGTATGTGGCAGGACCATCATCATCATCATATCCTGTGGCTTGTACGATAACTGGAACTCCATTCTAGGGTAAAAAGACTGACAAAAGTAGCTTTGGCAGTAAAGTATGTTCATCTTTCGAAGCAATTTACGTAGGGGAAATAGGGGCATAATGAGCACCTTAACTTGGTTGCTGATTTAAGCAGGTAAAACGACAAAAATTTTAAGCTGTCTTCAGTGCAAAATTTGATTTAACTATCTATAATTAAAGGCACACTATTCACAAATTGGAAAGTTTATCGTATAATGGTGAAAAACACAAATTAGATTCATGCATCAAAAACTAGCAATCAGTCAATGTGTGGGGCACAATCACGGGAATGGCACCGCTGTCAGCTACCATACATTTGACGCGTTACCAACATCACTGGCACTGGCACCCGAAAAATGGTCAGTTCACCCTTATCATATGTTGATTCGGGCAAACCGACCAAATGTTGACTGCAGTTATTGACAGCATATAGGATAATTTCGAGCAATTTTTCAAGATTTTTGTATGTAATGTGATATTCTAAGTGATATTTTGTACAATAATTGTGCCCCAAAACAAATAGAAGCAAATTGTGACGGCATAAAGAAAGTTTTGTGAAGAACGGTACAGAAATAGATGTCCGTTACGCTTGAAGGCTACCATACCAATCCCTTGGGCACAATGAGCACCCCACTGGGGCACAATGAGCACCCACTGGTGCATAATGAGCACTCTTATAGAAGATATCTTGAAACTGTGTAAAAGTACGGTTTACCTACAAACGGCCGAAACACGAACGGCCGAATTACAAACGGCCGAATTTCAAACGGTCGAAATAACAAACGGCCGAATGTATCAAACGGCCGAACCACAAAAGGCCGAATCATTCGAAAGGCCGAAAAATCATTGATAATTAATGATGATTTAAATGAAACCCGAAATTATCCACCTAGCGGTGAAACCCAGCCTCTTTCATTCGAATTTATTATTTGTTAAAATAGATTTACACGATTTCTATAATTTCTGGTGTATTTTGTTTTTCACTCTAAGTAACAAATTTTAGGTAGCCAACAGCACAACTATACCAAACATTGAAAACTGTACATTCACACACATTTAAACATATATTAACACATACACACGAAAATAACATGAAATAAATAAGAAATTTATCTTGGTATAATCGAAACGTCACTGTACTTATTTATAGGTCAGAATCGGTTATATATTGGGGTGGGGAAAAGTGAACGAATTTCTAGAACCAAGTTTTTTTGGTTCTTTTTGGGGCCCCAACAACCCTAAACTTACCTGAAGTCGATTGGTTTTGTCTCCGCTTGGCGCATTGCCTTTCAAATTTGTATGAAAATTTATATGGGAAAACCTACTTTTTTGCATTTACCTTTCTAGAGAGCTCAATAATGCTCTAATAATGCACTACATTATGTTAAAGTATAGTATTCTATGCCTAACAACTTTGCAGAGGACACTGAAGAGCTAGAATGTCCCTGAGAAGAGCTATAGCTGTTAAAAGTGGATTATGTCGATTTTAATGCAGAAAATCTTGTTTCCTGCCAACATTACCAATGTATCAGCGTCAGTAGGATTCCCATCTGAAGTAACCTGTTGTTACGAGTTTTTACACTCAGCTGGATCAAGCAAACAAATTTAGGTCAATATTCTAGGCGTAAAAAGAATCTACAACGAGTTTCAGAGATTACTTCTGATGGAAATCTAACTGACGCCGGTACACTGGCAGTGTTGGCAGAAAAAATTATTTGCAACATAAATTTCGACATACATACTTTGAACAGCTCTAGTATTTTTTTGGAACACCCTTGCTCTTTAGTGTCTTCGGCCAAGTTGTTAGGCATCAAAAAACCTACCATTTGAAGTTATGAAACCGTTTGAGCCATTTTGAGCTCTTTAGAGTGGAAAATGCATAGAAGTTGGTTTTTCCATACAAATCTCCATATAAATTTGAAATGCAATGCGCCAAGCGGAGACAAAACCAATCGACTTCCGATAAATTTACGATTGTTTGGAACCCCAAATAAAAATATTTTTTTTTTTTGTTTTTTTATTTGTTTCCGTTTCCTAATTGTTTCATAGAATGAAAAAATATTGAAAATTGATTTTGTTTAAAATTTAATGCAACACACTCGTGGCCTTCGCCCATCTCGATCGTCCGGGGCGCATGCTGTCCTTACTCGCTACCGCTCGTTCGGACGTAAACTAGGGAATTGCCCCTATGCTTCAGTAATCCGGGCAATCCAGTAGATCAGTTGTTTGCATGCGAGGGGCCGCCGCTTCCGAAAGATTCTCTAATATATGTTCGCACCATCACTGTAAACAAACACTGACTATGGCAACAGACAAACTCACAAGTCTACTGAGATGAATTTCAGGTAAGTTTATGTGACAAGGTGTGCTCATTTCACCCCACCTAAAGGTGACCATTTCGCACCTACCGAATCAGTTAAAGTTAACATGAGATTTTAACACTAATTATAGCTTAAAATCAAAACTTCAATGACAGTGAATTCGGGGTACGACCCATACGTCATATTGATGTGTTTACATACTTGATTGAGCCATTTAAACGACCGTAGAAGCTTATTTTGTAGTGCGCAATAATAATAATTTTTTCCACATTCGGGAACCAAATTGATTTTTTCAATATATTTCGATATTTTAAACAGACAAATCACTTTTGTTCTACATAAATAGATACTGTAGTAACTACGGAAGAGTTCCACATACCATATTGTATAGGTTGTACAGTCAAACCTGTTTTTGTGCGAAATTTATTTTGTGCGACATTTTTTATGCGATTATTTTTTTGTGCGACTATTTTTATGCGAATTTTTTTTGTGCGGCATATGAAAAAAGGCCACTTCCGATAACATTTTCAGCCATTTAGTTTTTCCGTTTCTTGGAATGAATTCCAACGCATTACAGAGCTCTTGTGCCCAAAAATTACTATTTGAGCCAGTTTTACGTAGGAAAAGTCACGAATTGCTTGCCTACGAAGGAAAGCGGTTGATAGGATTAGCATGTTTGAAAAAGTTTCGTTTATCAATCCGATGTTTTAAAATTTTCTCATAGGAATTCTAAATCAGAATCAACAACTTTCAAGTTATTTTTAACTGAAATTTTTTTAAACCGCATAAAAAAAGTTTTTTTTAATAATGCTGTGGAAATATTGTTTTGTAGCTGCACGTGAAATTTCAAATGATTTTTTATGCGATTTTTTTGTGCGGTACCTATCCCTCGCACAAAAATAGGTTTGACTGTATTAAAAAATGCGTAGTTTCGCATAAAAGTGGGGTGCCCATTTCGCCCCGTGTGCTCATTATGCCCCTAATCCCCCTACGCCATCAGCAATTTAGGTTTTTCTAAATATTTCTATTGTCGCTTCTCTACAAAATTTAGCGAATTAGCAATTAGCGTTTCGAAGGCCAAAATTTTAGCGACGCTAACAGTTTCGCTAACCAGCTCAAAAATTAGCGAATTCGCTGAACCGCTAACTGAATTTTAGCGTCGCTAACCAGCGATTAGCGAATTAGCGGAATGGCGCCGACCACTGAAAATGATTATTACAAAATCGTTCGGAAATCTTTCGATTGCATTAACAATACGTTACCATGATGCAAAGTAACCTGCGGCGAAATTCAAAGAGTTTTTGGCAGTTTGTTAGAACGAAGAGAAGGAATAATAATGGAACTTCAACAAAGGTTTTTCTAGCTTATGAATCTACTATTAACCCATTGGATAAATGTGAATTGTTTGCTGAAAACTTTTCTACCGTTTCCAATGTACAACTGCTGCTACTACTGATAAAGCTGTACTCGCCGATTCCGATATCCCAAAAAACATGATTTCGGCTGACGTTCCTGAGATAATAGAGGAATCGTTACGTTAGGAAACTGTTCAATAAAGCGAAACTAACAGGTAATTGGGAACATTAGAACATCACTAACAAAATACAACAAGGAAATAAGAAAATCCAGAAGAAACAGCTGGAAGTTAATGTGTGAACTAGGGTGGTTTACCGGTAAAACAAAAACCGGTAAAACCGATATTTTTTTCAATACCGAAATACCGGTATTGGAGAGGCGAAAAAACCGGAATTTCCGGTATTTTTCCTTGAAATTAAAAAATTGTCACAATATTCATAAATCATTGTAAGGTTGATGAATGCTAACCACTTAGGTAGGCGTTACAAATCACATGACGGTGTATATCATAAATATATTTAGACAGAAGCAACATTGAATATTAATTTACTCTAACCTATTTATTCAGATGATGTATTTGTGTGTATCAATAGTATGTCAAAAACCTTCATATCAATAAAGCAAGACATTTATTTTTTAAGTAGAACAGCTAATCTCTTTACACACGCATACAAAGGCAACCCGTGGGTTTTTAACCTACTAGTCCAACCACAAATTCTGAAAATCATAGTTTGGGGCAGTAATCACCATCTTATCCGCAAAAAGACGTAAGTCATTATTCGTTTTGTGCTATTTAAAAGTAAAACTAAAAAAATAATATATAAATATAAATTTGGATTAGGGATTTATTTTTGCATCTAGTTATGAACAACTTGCTCCTGATACAAAGCATTTACAGGATGGAATAATCAATCAATAAAAAATTTCGTCCTAAAAATTACTGCTGCTTATTCTTGAGAAAGTGAATTTTAAATAGCTGTAGCTTGGTCAAAGCTTCGTCGCCCAAACTGCAGCGAATTTTATTAGCAATAATTCTAGCTGAGAAAAATGCTTTCTCAGGTTCAACTGAATTTGGAAGAACTGTATAAAGAGCATCAAACAGAATAGAGAAGTATTTACCTTCGATTTCTTCGGGTTCGTAAAATGTAAGTTCTTGTCTGATCGTCATTTGATTTTCTTCTTCATTCATTTACTCTTCTCAACAGTTTCAATAATTGTTCCTCTAAGAATTTCAAATTTATTCATTAATTTAAAACTATGTTTTGCGATGTGAAAAAAATTTGAAATAAAAATCAGCATATTTTTTATTAATATGAGTTTCGAAATTATGTTCTTCTTAATCATATCACTGGATTCATTCATTAAAGTTTTCCAAACACTATTAAATTTATCCAGTGTTGTATTTGGATCGTATAACACCACACGAGATCAAAACAAGTGGTCCAAATCTTACAGAAAAAAACTGGGTCGTAATGAAGCATAGGTACTCATAAATGCAAAAACCTAATTCTGCAGCGACACGTCCATAGATGCGACCTGAAACGCTAGGCTAAAAATAAATATCAAATCCAAATTTCTGTATATACTCAGGTCGCTTTTTACGCGGCTTTTTTCACGCGGATTCCGGAATTTACGCGGTATTTTTTTTTTACGCGGATTTCGGTTTCTCTTCACTCGGATCGCAGAAATAACGCAGGTTTTTTTTTATGCGGATTCCGAAATTTACGCGGATTTCGGAATTTACGCGTTTTTTTACGCGGATTCCGGAATTTACGCGGTTTTTTTACACGGATTTCGGATTTTACGCGGTTTTTTTACGCGGAACGTATCCCCCGCGTAAAAAGCGACTTTAGTGTATATTCAATTATTTTTCAGTTTTATTTTCAAATAGTACAAAGAGAATGACTTGCGTTTTTCCGCGGACATGATTGTCATTATTTTCCCAAACTATGATTTTCAGAGTTTTGTAGTTGAACAAGTAGGTTTAAAGACCACGAGTCGCCCCTGGTTTGTATTAGTCAGAAAAAATCAAAATACCGGTTTTTTTACTGGTTTTCATTTTTATGAATACCGAAATACCGGTATTTCGAGATGATGGTAATACCGACCACCCTAGTGTGAACGTATTGAAAACACATCCACTGCAGCCAGGTTGCAAAAAGCCCTGTCTAAAGAACATTCCAACGGTTTAGGTAGATTGAGAAAAACTGACAGTACTTACACCACAGATTCTCAGGAAACACTGGAAATTATGATGGAAAACCACTTCCAAGGATCATATTCGGATACTGATGAAGTGCATCTGGAGAACAGGTAAGCTCACATGCGACTTGGACTGAAACCCAGGAACTTGCCTGTTCTATATTCAGTAAATCGAAGGTTGAATGGGCAATAGACTCTTTCCAACCAAACAAGTCTCCGGGAATGAATGGAATACAGCCAGTTATGCTCCAAAAGAGCAAGCAACTGTTTATTCCAATTATTACGGAGATGTGTAAGGTGAGCCTACTACTAAATTACATTCCATCTAGTTGGAGACGAACTAGAGTTATTTTCATACCAAATGCCGGAAAACGGGATAGGACAATCCCGAAAGCGCTTAGGCCAATTAGTTTAACCCTCTAGTGCCCAAATTAATTTTTAGACGGACTTCGAAAAGTCACTATGAAGCTTTATAAACATTTTTTAAGTCCTTATTGAAGCTTTTTAGAGGTTCAACTGAAGACCGTCTAAAGGCGGCACTAGGCACTAGAGGGTTAACTTTCATCTTTTTGAAAACTATGGAAAAAGTAATCGACTATCATATTAAAACAGTATGTATGAAATCCAATCCATTAAGCAAATTTCTATTTGCTTACAAAAACAACGTATCAACCACTGCACAATGGTCCAGAAACCAAATTTAGAGGGAAATTTGGGTCTAGAGCTCTATAGCATCATTTTAGAGAAAAACTTTCTTCTACAAAGTTGTTACATATGATAAAGCGCTCATTGAAAAATTATCAAAAATTAGGGTGACCAACATTTTCGATGCAATCAAGTATCTAACTTTTTTATCTTTGTAGATAGAAGAAAAATTTGTTCTACAATGTTATAGCTCCATTAATTTTAAGTAACTTTGTAAAAAAAAGTTTTTCTCTATCTTTGAAAACAACCGATTTATATTGAGAAAACATATTTTACGCTCTAATTTTTTTATTTCAAGTTTCATCTCAAAACTCTCTTTGAACGACTTTAAGAGCTTTTTAAGAGAAACAATTTGCAATGCTGACATCATAAATATCTCAATTTTACTCAAAGTTATTAATATTTTTCATCAAAAAATATGCGTTTTTCATTTGTATGTCATTCTTTTTGGGGCAAACATAAAAAATATCTCTTGGTCTCATTTTGAAGGGCATACTTGACTCTTAAAATGGAGGAACTATTAGAAATATGTTATTTTTAAATTTGAGTAAATTCAATTTAAAAACAAGCCAAAAATTTCAATAATTTTATACATTATGCATATGAAAGCACCCAGATTTATTTTTTGGTACTTTTTCTTATAACTAGACGTAATTACCTTTAATTTGACCCAAAAAGATCAAACATCGATCAACTGGTTCAAAAGTTATGAATTTTTTTAAAATTAAAAACATCGAGCACAGTAGTTTTTTATGGTCACCCTATTTTGAAGTTGGTCACGCAAAGTGCTTCAATTGTGCTCAAAATCGCAGGGATGCATATATGTTGAAAATAATCAAACCCGTATTGTTTCGTTGGGTTGTTAATTGTTTGTCTCCTTATGGTCATTAATCGTAGACGATCTTCTTCGGAGCCTATCGGAAAACGGCTTCAAAGTGATACGTTTTGCATACGACGTAGTGATTTTAGTTAGGGGAAAACACGACTGCGTTATTTCTAATAGAATGCAAACTGCACTTAATCTCACAGCTCAATGGTGCAGGCAAGAGGGATAGAGTGTAAATCCATCCAAAACAACTATTGTTCCTTTCACTCGAAAAAGGAAATACATTGTTCCTAAATTGCGATTGGAAGGCACCGATATAAAGCTTTCTACTGCTAAAAAAACTAAGGTGGAACACTCAAATCGAACAAACAATTACCAACGCCACAAACGCCCTATGGGTATGCAGCAGAGCCCTCGGAAAAAAGCTGGGGTCTCAAACCCAGCATGATAAATTTAAGTTACTAAACAATAATCATACCCAGAATAACCTACGCTTCGTTAGTTTGGTGGCCCAAAACCACTGAAACATCCACTCAAGCTAAGCTAGACAAAATCCAACGATTGATCTGTGCATCGATTTGTGGAGCTATGAGAAGCACTCCATCAAAAGCCCTAGATGCAATACTTCACCTTCTTCCACTTCATTAGGTGGTTCAACTAGAAGTGGAAAAAAGTGCTCTCAGGCTAAATCGACAGTAAAACCTTAAAGAAGGAGATCTAACAGGACACCTGAGAACACTGAAAGATTTCCAAATAAATAATCTAATAAAAAGTAAGAAGGATTGGGTGGATATGAAACCAAATTTCGAAATTCCCTACAGAATGTTAGAGATAAAACGAGAAAGTTGGCAACAAAGTGGACTCACAATTTAGGAAGCTTCACTTTGCTTCTACCCAGACGCTTCTAAAATGAATGGTTCCGCGGGTGCGGGATTCACAGGACCAGGAATTAATAAATTTTTCCCATGGGACACTGGCCGATAATAGAATGCACGAATACGTGTCTGAAAAGAAATTATCGACACGCAAATATTTGCATTTTCTGTGATAGTCAGGCAGCACTTAAAGCTCTAAAGTCTCCTTTCTGCCCTCTAAACTAGTGTGGGAGTGCATCCTGTCGCTCCGAAAGTTAGCTATGAAAAAGCAGGTTAACTTATACTGGGTTCCTGGTCATTGTGGAATCGAAGGAAACGAGAAGGCCGACTTACTAGCCAGACAAAGGTCATCCACTAACTTTGTTGGCCCAGAACCTTTCTGTGGAGTCTCCCCGAGCGCTCTAAAAGCTAAACTCGGTAAATGAGAGAAAGCGACCAGTGAAGCAAACTGGGATGTCATAAGCGGATTACGACAATCGAAAAGATTCATAGAGCCAAAACGCGAAAAGAGCCTCGTGCTGCTCAGGTTAAATAAGAAAGACCTGAGGACATTCACAGGTCTTATTGCAGGGCACTGCCCGAATAACTATCATCTCAAGAAGATAGGCAAACTTGATGATGATAAATGTCGCCTTTGTGGCATCGAAAGCGAAACTTCAGAACATCTACTCTGCGAATGCCTAGTAATAATACAACGCAGATTGCGTATCTTCGGTAAGGAACACATAAAACCTACCGTAATCTGGAGGGAAAGTTCCGGTGATGTAATAAACTTCATACGAAGTGCGTTGCCCAGCTGGGATAAATGTGCAATCAACTCGCCAAATAGTGATGCTCGTACGGTCTTATGGAACGATTAACGTACAAATCATCCATTTTTTTAACTAAACAATAGCCTTTCGAAAACGTTACATTCTTGACAGGTGCGGCCGTATGTTTCCACTTAACTACTCAAGTTTGAGCGCTTAGTAATGACTGTATAAGATATTTTATATATGTATAAATCATTCAATTTGATCGATTCATTTTCGATTTTTCTATGCAGAAGGAAGACATACTCTTACTTTCTAAAAATTAAAACACAGTGAACCGATTAGATTTTATAATTATAAATAACGCAACACAATTCACATTTGTTCTGTTTATTGATCGGAATCAATTCGCTACTGTTTGGAAGTGATTTAAACGCAGTACTACAAAAATAAACGTATAATAGCGATGCTGATTCAATAAGGCTACACGCAAGCCCCGCCAGCTTAAACATTTCACCCAATGTCCTTGGAAATAAAAATCAAGGACTAAAGGGCTGCTCAGGGTTTTCTATTTCCGCACTCGTGACACAATCAGCTGATAAGGCTCTAGCGCGTGGGGAAATAAAGCCGGCTTACTTGCAAATAAATGCAGATACACCAATCAATAACGATGCGAAAAGGAAATCAAAAAGTCGCGCCACTAATTTATGTGAACGATGGAATCAAGCTAACTACAGTATAGTTCAGTAGAGTTACCGTAAAGCAAAACGAAATGGACCAAAGCGTGTAATATATAAGCATTTCGATGGGGCACAAAGCACCGCTAAAGTGCGGAAGCCTGACCTACCTACGGCACTCCCAATGTTGAGGAAGCTTTTGTAGTTGTCCCCACTGGACATACGGGCGAGGTATGGTTTCGAGAAGTCGATGAAAGTTACTCGCACATCCCGTATTTGTTTCCTGCTAAACAGGTTGAACCTACTGGAGCTGCCGTTTAGCAATCTGTGTGCCAGGATGTGTTCCATAATTTTCCTAGCTCCAGTCGATTGTCGCGAGGTCAAACAATCTACAGGAAGAGGCGGGTGGAACTCCGTTTCCACTGTTTGCATTTCCAGATCAGGATCTGCATCTTCGTCGGACGATAGGCCAAGAATCTGATCCAGCGTCAGCGAACGCAGATAGAGCTCGGTTTCCTCGGGCCAGTTCTGCTCGTCGCCCAACTCGTCCACATTGTATTCGTTGACGTCATCCAGGGAAGGGGTCACACAGCTGTCTAGTTTTGGAATGTACGGATCCTCTATGTACTCCAAGCTGGGTACATCGTCTTCCCCGACTCTCATTTTCAATGCGGATTGCCGTGACTGGTCCCGCTTTGATTACTGGCACTTTGCCGATATTGATTGCCTCCGACTAGAGAAAAGGTATTGCGACTGGCAAGAAGCAAAACGCCGTTACGACACCATTTCGTTTATTACGATTGTTCGTAGTGAACAAGATTGAAGCAATAGTGTGCACTGGGCACTATTTTCGGTATATTGCTGGTTTAGATTTCACGTTCAAATCAACAAGGGCGCAGCTGTTTTGATGAGCCTATTGCAGTTTGTTGTTGCTGCTGGTACCCGCGGTCCGCGTTTTAGCGGCATTCAAAAGAATCACTAGTTTTGCACATGTATTACAAGCGACGAACGGAGCTGAAGAATAACTTGGTTGTTTTCTGGTCTGGCGATGTGGTACGGATAACTTTCACGCACACTTTATGTAACGGGTCACGTTGATGATGAATACGATGATGGCAGTAATGACAATGGTGTAATGATTATTTTGTGGGAAACTTCTCTTGCTTTCTATGAGAAGTGAACAAAGTTAACTTCAGCAACTCGTTTTCATTTCTTTTTTGCTCAATTAGGTCACTGTTTTCCTCGTCGGTCGATCAGCTCTGTTTATACTGATCGAATTCTACATGATCGAGTTTCCATAAATTTTTTGAATGCAATAAACACGTTCACTTGCACGAGCCAAGTATCGAATATCAATTTAGCAAACAGTGTTCTACTTCGAAACCACAAACAAAGAGCAACAATAATCACACAATAAATTCAATTTTTTGCTTTATATAACATCTTCGAGTTCTCGATGAAACGAATGTAGTTCTAGTTGGCTGGAGGACATGGCCATCAAAATGAGTCTACATTATTGCCCGATCACTTTCACGCGCGCGTGCATGGGATCAATCGCGACCACGGTGTTTCGAGCCCGCGAACATGTGGCTTAGGCAAAGTACGAACCTAAACTGGTCGGGCTCAAAATCGTGTGAAGCTGAAAGCGGAAAGCGAGCAGAAGACAGGCAAGCGTTGTTTTTTGCTTGCCGTGTACCTCATTCCTACACACTCGTGGCTAGCTGGTATGCGCCACAAGAAGGAAATAAAAAAAAAACAGTCATTTAGCGTTACCTGCCGCCGCGGGCTGAACTGGAAAGAGTAATCTAACAAAATAACAACATAAGAAGCTCTCAACTTCGCAAATGGAGAGAAAGAGATCTTGAAAGGTCGTGTGCATCGCAGAAGTAACTGTACAATACGTTTTTTCTCTAACTAGTTTTATATAAAACTAAAGCAATTTTAGCTAACTTTGAAAAAAAAATATGAAGCGAGTTTAACCTTATCCTAAATTATTTAATTCGACGAAATTATTTTTTTTGCTTGACAGAATAAAATGCTAGTTGAAATGGAGTTTATTTCGTTCATGTTAATGATTTAACCGGTACACTATGTAATTAAAGACTTTATTTTTTTCTTCGTGCAGAATAATAGTTTCAGCATTGAACTATATTGTCAATCTACTTTTTTCATCATTGTTCAGGTAAGTATTTTTTTTTCATAGTCAGTAAAATAAAACTCAAAATCCAAGTATCAGTTCAGCTTCAACTATTACACTTAGCGCAAAAAACTACTAATTGCTGTTGTAGCCGATGCTTGTAGGATGAAATAATGGGTGTAGAAACGAAAATTCCACTTTTTCATCAATATTAATGCCCAGTAAATCTCAAAAGCCCATTACTGATATCGTCACGCTTAGTGTAATGTACAAATTCACATCAATTATCATCGAATTGTGAAATATATAAATCCCGTATAATTTTATCTGAACTTAATCATTTTTCAGCGTATCAATTGGTAATACATAGCAGAGTTGTTAATTACGTAGAACCACCCATCGAGGGCCTTTGTTGCTGCATAATGATAAGCACGAGAAATCCCCTGATAAGAGCAATGTCAAACAACGCAGTTTTAAATTCTACGACAATTTTGAAGTAATGACTCATTGCCGATAGTAAACCTGCGATGAACTATTATTTTTCTACTATCATGTTCACAATACTGTCGTACACGTTAGTGCCACATAATGAATAACACCTAGGACCTAATTTGCTTGACGGGTACGATATCTGTACCGGTTGATGTACTTTGTTCAATTTTATGTAATAAGAAGAACTAACATGAAATATTTAGAGGAAAACTTCTACAATAGCAATTATTTCTCAAACAATGGATTCCCGTTTACACAAGAGTACCTTGAAACAGCCGACAATCTTCCGAATGTTCGTTCTGCGGTGAAATTCTACTTACAGACTGGGGACTCCTCCATTGCGTACGTTTGCGAGCAATGACTGACCGGAATATCAAGACTTTAAGAAAATATCAGCAGCAGTGGTAATAAATTGGCCACAATTTATACTTTTTCAACTAAAACTCACACGAATCATAAATGCACCAGCAGATTTTTTTTGACAATAATTGGAACGATATGAGAAGTGACGTATGCATCAGCGGTGCTGTCAAAAGTGAAAATGAACACGCGAATTTGTCAGGGTTGTATGTTGTGAGTTCAATGTGCAGTGTGGTGTTATTGCTTTGCAGCATCGGCTTTTGCTGTGGAATTTAGCCCGAATATAAAGTGTTTTTAAATTTGATTTTGGATGAATAGCTCACTGTGATATTTAGTTCAGTGATGCCAGCTTCCGTTTTTGGGCGACGAGTTTCTTTATTAATAAATAGTAAACTATTGGTTACACGAGTGAGTATCATAATTTAATGCATCTGATTTATGAATTTATCCTTTTTGTAACGCTACATGTCTATGCTGTGGTGAAGACATTTATGTTTATTCAAAATAACATCCAATCACAATGATTTATTGCAACAGTTGTAAAATATATTGCTGTTTTAAAATTTATAATGATGCAATCATAAACAAACACACTTCAATGCGACCTCTACATATGAAAAAAAGGAATTGCGCCAAATCGACAGTTAGATGACGCTGTGCTGTAAACGATTTCAAGTAATTTTGTCCAATTCAAGATTCAAAATTTTACAAATGTTCTATAAATCTTTTTTACAACATTATAATTTAAAAGTCCAGCATTCCTTTTTTAAAAACGCCACAAAGTACTTAAAAAATAGGTAAAAGTTCAACCCTTTAGTGTTCGTTTTGAGCCCCTGTTGTTAGTAATAACTGCCCGCGATGTTGGAAATTGTTTCATAGTTCTTCAACAATGGCGATTCGTGCAATGTTGAATTTTCGCCTTGCTTTTATTGCGCTTCTAATTTATAGGGGAACTACTCCATTATTCATCTCAGCCCATATATTCATCTCATACAACATGGAAACACAATTGAAAACAGGAAAAGACGCATATTTTCTAACAAACCAATCTGCTAATCCATGGAATGGATTCTTCTTACTTCACTTTAGATTTCTCATAAAGTAGAATCCTCGAAAACTCACTTAAAAGCTCTAAATTTAATATTATAGTCGGGCATCTGCACTCGAAAACTCATTTAATTCAATCACCTACCTCAGAAAACAAAATCCGCGCATTGTTTTATACGGCTTCAGCGGGACTCGTTCAGCAGCCAACCAAAGTTTTTTTTCATCACTAGCGGGCCACTTTTTTATTTTAATCACTAAACAAAATCACTCACTACACTAAGAATACTGTAATCTTTAAAATGTTCACCTCAAATTTCCACATATCAAAGCAATTCCACAATTCATAATCCTGATATTGGCCATATGTAAACAAATCCATGGTAACGTATTAACATTGATGCAAAACGTGAAAAGTACGAAGTTTTTGGGCTGTCATAAGATAGCGCATGAGATTCGTGAAAACACAAAACTGGTTTTGGATAAGAAAGATTGTATTACTACAGCACAGCTATTTGATATAATATATCCGTTCTCTTTTTGTTCAGTTTATTTCCAAAATTGTAACTTCAGTTATATCTACCGAAACTAACGCTTTGGACTTTTAACTATAGTTTCATTTACCAACTACGAATAAGTTTCTATGTGAAAAAAGCAAAGAGCGGAAGCTTATAAATAAAGATAAATGACAGAAGAAAAATTAACATAGATCAATGATGTGATGTCAGTGTTATTAAATATCCTACTCAATTTAAATGAAATTCTAGCCCGAAGTACTTTGCACTGCTAGCTATGTGTAAATGTAATATTATTATTTAGTTCGATTAGAATATACTGGCCTTTTAGTTAGTTAAATAACGAGGATTCTCTGCTGATAAAATATATCTACATGGTAAAGTCAAATAATAAAATAAATTCATGTGAATTCAACTTTTTCACGAATTGGCCAAAATAGGAGTTCGAATAGGAGTTATTGAAAAACATAGGCGAGTTCATCCGATTTCCACGTTGAACTGATTCAATTACATATTTTTAGAAGGAAGCAGGCCAAATATCTCTCATTAATAACATACTATGGCCAAAACCGGTGCTTTTACTCTAATTAACATAAATCGAGAGCACTACAGCGGATATCTAGGTAACCTACTACGACGGGCTGCGGCTACGTTCATTCATGATAATGTGATTCATTCATGATTAACAGTGTGATGAATATGGGGGCGTCGTGAGATGAATAATTGAGCAGTGATTCAAGTTTTGAGATGGATATGGAAGCGTTGTGAATAATGGTTTGTTTTACAAAATTCAGGATAAATCTAGTTTACTAAATATACAATGCCAAATCCATAAGAGCACGTAAGCGTATTTTGTTTATTTGTTCAATGATTTCGTGAAAATTTGGTGTTTATTCCGTGCATTCTACGTGAATATCGGCTTAATGAGATGAATAATGGAACAGTTCCCCTATTTGAACCAGAGCTGCTAGATTTTATTTCGAAAAATCTGTATGCAGAATGGCCATTCTGTTTCGGACGAAATTTCAATACGGTATAAATCAGCTTTAAAGTTCGATTTTTCGAAATTTTCTTAATTTCCCAACTTCAGCTTCTTGAGTAGATGCGGTTAATGCAAAAAACTCATTTTCGAAAAAATGGTCTTTAGACTAGTGCTGTACGCCGATCAAATCATCGGCGGCGGCGGCGTAGAAAACATTCAGCCTCGGCGGCGGTCGGCGCGCCGGCGTGACGCCGTTGGCTTTCATCGGCGGCGGCGGCGTGTATCGGCGTGCCTTTAATTACCACCTCTAAAATATTGCGTATAATGTTTAATGCAACTTAATACTCTTGATGTGAAATGCTGTATCGAATATCCACAATTCAGGATAATTTACACTCATTGGCTGTGATTCGTGGTATCTCTCGAATCATGAAAAAATCCAGTCTGCATAATTATCATCGGCGCGTAAAAAAATTTCTCGGCGGCGGCGGCGTGGCGCGGCGGCGCACCAGACTACTTTAGACCACTTGTTCCGCAACGGCTCAATTTGTGTCGATCAGTGGACCAAAACGGAAACTATGACACTTCACATCGGGTTTCGACATCAAATTCGATTTATTTGAAACCTTTTTTTCTGTTCAGTTGTAGTCGTTTCGGAGTCTTTTAGATTTCCATGTATAAAAAACTGAAATGAAATGAGTCTTATGCATACATACGAGTGCATATAGTAATTTTCAATGAAAGTGATGAACTGAATTGAAATCAATAGAACCACAGATAACAGACATCCAAGCTAATTTTGCTTTATGTGTATAAAGACGCAACGGTTTTTTAGCATGTCGCAATACGCAGTATGGTGGCGCTAAGAACACTTAGTGGTCAATGAATCGATAAAATCTATAGTTTTCCAGCTCTTATCGATATTGTTGCAATAAGAAGCGTTGCCGTTTTTCAATGTAGAAATTTTGAGCAGTCGTAATTTGTACATAATCGACAATTCTGTTCAATCCCAGTTTATGTTTGCGATAAATTTGTTTTTTTTAGTGTTGCTATGAATAAAAAAAAATACACAAACCTCACAAAAACAGTGTTGTATCGTTGCAAAAACAGCGACTCTACTATTTGTGAGAACTTTCATGCGTCTGGCAGCTTTGACTATAATCCAGCGCTGCCATCACTAAAGTGGTTCAAGTCGCAAGTTGCAGAAAGATGTCGTTAGCATTCCAAACGAGTAAGAATTTGAAATCTTACACACGATTTCTGGAGTTTTTTGTTCTAGCTTGGATATCTGTTACCTGTGGTAGAACTGTTTTTATGATAATCTTCTAGAAAACTGACAGCGGAATTTTAGCAG
This sequence comes from Wyeomyia smithii, assembly GCF_029784165.1. Lineage (NCBI taxonomy): Eukaryota > Metazoa > Arthropoda > Insecta > Diptera > Culicidae > Wyeomyia > Wyeomyia smithii. Next base: position 56,346,465 of record NC_073695.1, on the reverse strand, counting down.
AAACTTGCTCTTCGTCATCGGATTCTATTTTCGATCCACATCCGGATGAACATTCACTAGCGGCAATAGCAGACGATGATTCCAATATTTGTTGCTGTTTCATCAATCGTGTAGTTTTCCAAAAATTGAAGTCATTGTCGGTTGTTATAGACATCCTTGAATGTTGAAAAGGAATCATTTCAACTGATTCTGATCTTTTTCTGTCGAAACCCTAATAAAATTTGCTATAATTCGTAATAATCAATAAATAAATTTGATAGGGTTAGGACCAAGATTAAAAAACACAAGTTGATACAAAAACAGTTCGTAACAAAATATCAACATAAATCATTATCCTGACATATTTGGCTGATTATTCTGGTATCCAAAATATTACAGGTTTTGTTATTTTGATCAAGTTCAGATATATATGTGTTATCCGTTTGTTTTAATTTTATGTTTGGGAAACGCATCTTCTCTTGCGTGAAATCTTGACTGCTTTTATGCAAATCATTTTACCGCGAATTTCATGTTTTATATGTTTTTCTATTTGAACACAACTTCTTTCAAATGTTTATAACATTTTGCCGAATAATTTTGAATGGGATGCAAAACCCTGCTTATGTCTTTTTTAGAGAAAAAAATCAGCGAAACATTGGCTTCTGTCAGTGTATCGTCGACGTTATGAAAATATTTCGATCGAAGTTCACTGAAACTATATTATTTTTTCTAATTTCTCTCGACAACATCTCCAAACACAGCGCGTGGTTCATCTAAAATAAGCCCGCGCTCTTGAGCCTGCTGTTTGTGCTTTAGTTAATGTGCCTGAACAAATTAAACGATGCGCTGCATTTCAACGGCCTGTAATTTGAGCTACATAAAAGACACGCGGACACAACCGATTCATTTCCAGATGCATCTTTTACTTTTTTTACTGAAGAATGCGTTCAAAGCGGCACTACGTTTCCACCTAAATAAATAGTGGAGAAATTCAAGCAAACTAAAGCGTACGATTGAAATCTAATAATCACTAATTGTGCACAATAGCTTCTCTTTGCTCTCCGCGTGGATGCTAGTGTGTACAAATCCAACCAAAAAAAGAAAAATAACAATATAACACCTCAGGGAGCTCCGTAGCCGCAAGGTTACAGGGTCCGTTTTGACAAGTGGGTGGTTCGAATCTTAGCATAATCAGGCCATTTGGCTGTCAAAGGACTTTAACATGGGTTTATTCTTTGGCTCCCCACCACACACCCTTCCTTCAAACTGAATTCTACAGTACCTACTCTCCTTCTAACAAAAATAGGTCCCTCTTATAATAAAACTGGACTGAGCAACATATGAAAGCTCTCTTCAGGGCATTGTAATTAGGCGATATTGTAGGGATGGAAAGAGGCTCCGTATAGTAGAGCAGTAAGTTTGAAACGGAAGGGTAAAACTCACACACAAGCATGGATATAAATGATAAGCGTATCACTTACTTCAATAGTGATACTGCCAATAATATGAAGTGCGGAGTACAGAAAACATCTGGGCAATATCATAATAGATCAAAAGTCTCTGGTCGCAGTGATGTGTTCACACAGGAGAACAAGAAGGTGCCACATGAGCAGATCATGAATGCGCGATACCAAGCATGGTTTATCGGGATTCGATATTTGATGTCAAAACCAGCTGTCAAAGTGGAGTAAAGATATAATGACATATTTGCAGCCTTGATACTTTGCTCAGTTCCAAAAATTAAAAGACATCGTTTTGGGCGAACCAAAATTTCTGATGGAAAGTCGCGAATTAAAATTTCTGACGAAAGACAGAAATAATTTCGTAGATTTCGTTTTGATAATAAACAAAACGAGAACTACGAAATTATTTGGTTTTAATTCTAAAGATTCAAGTTATTAGAGCATTAGTCCTTGACCAAAAATATATTGAATGCTCTCATCATATAGGGTGACCGCTCCTATATTCATCGCAGTACCTATATTCATCTCAGTACTTATATTCAACTCAGTACCTATATTCATCTCAGTACCTATATTCATCTCAGTACCTATATTCATCTTATCACGCCTTTTGATCAATTTATCGTCAAATTTTACCATATTTTCAACGTAAAACTTTCAACCACTTGACAAAATCGAGAAGCAAATTGATTTACTTTAAAAAAATTGTGAAAATTAGACGGTATATTGGACAAATCCGGACTACTTCGTGATAAGGGCGAATTCTTGCTTGTTTTCCTATCTAGTTTCGCCCTAATCACGAAGTAGTCCTGAAATTGTGGTGACCACTGGCTCAGTGTTCTGATGCAGAGAATAAATCAGTTTATAGTTGACTGTCGAAGAGTACACCTCGCGTTTTATTTACTAGCGTATCACCAGTCCCGTTAGCTTTCACAGTTATTTTAGAAATGAGAGAAATAAGTTGAATATAGGTGAACCTGGCTGATGAGATGAATAATGGAGCGATTACCCTATTTAACTCTGCAAAGAATCATCAAATTCAACAGCAGCGCCTCTATGCGTCGTTTTCATAGAGCCATTCCAATGATTTCCAATAATTCATTATTCATTCCCTTTACTTTCTTCTTCGGTCGTCATCATCATCATCTTTTGTTCACTGATGTTCATCTGTTGTTGGTTTCCAGCCAATCTGTCATAATCGCACAGCAGTAGCAGCAGTAGCAGAAAGTGTCAAGAAAATTAGAAAGATGGAAAGTGTCGTAGATTTGAAATTCCCCACCGGCTCGTTGGTGCCGAAAAACGAAACCGGAGCCCTGAATCTGATACGCAAGTATCCGGACTACGATGGGAGGGGCGTAACCATCGCCATTCTGGACTCGGGTGTCGATCCTCGAGCGAAAGGACTGGAGGTAAGATAGAGCTTTTATCTATCCTTCCCGAGTTGCGCTTATCTCGTATTCAAAGCGATGAAAGCGAAGTGGTATTTATAGGTAATGTTTGTTGAAGAATGGTTATGTTAATGGCTCAGCCAATTGTGCAGTTTTGCAAATCATTCTACGACATATCTTGTCTTAGTGTTACAATAATAAAAAATTTGGAATGATTGACAAATACTAAGAATGTTTTTTACGATTTTTCATTCAGACCGTTCCAGGAGGAGAAGTCAAAGTAATTGAACGGTTTGACTGTTCCGGTTGTGGGGATGTAGATACTAGCAAAATTGTTACGGCTGCGCCGGACGGAACGATCGTGGGGCTTTCTGGTAGGGTCCTTCGGTTGTCGAAAGCAATGGAAACGGAAAACGTGGGCGGTGAGTATCGCGTTGGAATCAAAAGTATGCACGACTTATATCCTTCGCGGATCCGTGAGAAAATAGTAGCGGATTCGAAGCTGAAAAGTTGGGACGAACCGCACAAACGGGTCGTAGCCGAAGCAAGTCGTGATTTGGCCGAATTCGATGCCAAAAACCCAACCGCGCAGAACTTATCCCTAAAGGACAAATTAGCGAAGGAGAATCTGGACTGTACGCTGGAGTTTTTGAACTCGTGTGAAAAGAAGTATTCCGACCTGAAGACTACCTACGACTGCGTGTTGTTTATGACCAAAACTGGGTGGCTGGCGGTGATAGACATCACTGAGCGTGGTGACCTGGATAATGCGGTACACGTTCGAGAGTACAGTAGAACACACGAGATGGTCAACCTAGACGATTTCCTGTCCATTTCGATCAACGTGCACGACGAGGGCGATGTGCTGGAAATTGTCGGAATGTGTTGTGAGTAATTTGCTTTAAAATGTTGGTTATTGTCTATTACGTTTTTTAAATCTTTTCAGCAAGTCACGGCACACATGTAGCCTCGATTGCCTGTGGTTATCACGAGGACAACCCCGAACTGAACGGAGTTGCACCGGCTGCCAAGGTTGTTTCCTTAACCATCGGCGATGGTCGGCTGGGTTCGATGGAAACAGGAACTGCACTGGTGCGTGCGATTATCAAAGTGATGGAGTTATGCGAATCGGGTCGTAAAATCGATGTAATCAATATGAGCTACGGAGAGCATAGTCACTGGTCCAACTCCGGACGGGTTGGGGAACTGATGAGTGAACTTGTCAATAAGTACGGCGTTGTATGGGTGGCTTCGGCTGGAAATCATGGCCCTGCCCTTTGCACCATTGGAACTCCACCGGATATAAGTCAACCAAGCTGTGTCGGAGTGGGTGCCTATGTGTCACCCGATATGATGGAGGCTGAATACAGCCTACGGGAAAAGCTGCCGGGGAACGTGTACACGTGGACCTCCCGAGATCCGTGCATCGATGGGGGCTTCGGTGTGACAGTTTGTGCTCCAGGAGCAGCGATTGCTTCTGTGCCACAATTTACAATGTCCAAAGCGCAGCTAATGAACGGAACTAGCATGGCAGCTCCCCATGTTGCCGGTTCGGTTGCAGTTATAGTGTCTGGATTAAAGCAGCGGAACATCAATTACACAGCATTTAGTATTAAACGAGCGCTCTGGAACACTGCCACTAAAATTGACTATGTAGATAAATTTGCTCAGGGCAACGGTTTGCTGAATGTTGAGAAAGCTTTCGAAAATTTGACCACCTATTCGGGGTTGGTCGAGAATAATCTCCGATTTTCCGTCACTGTTGGACCAAACGGCGCAAAGGGAATCCATCTACGTCAGGGACTGTTGACGAAACCGGAAGAATTCAACGTCAACATTGAGCCGGTATTTTTTAACGATAAATATACATGTAAGTTGAATTATGATAATTATTATGATAAACTTTAATGATTTTTTGTGCTTGCAGCTTCCTCCTACAAAATTAGTTTCAATGTGAGACTGACACTCATTCCAACTGAGTCGTGGATTCGATGTGGATCCTTCTTGGATCTCTGCTACTCCACAAGAACTATCATCGTGAAGGTAGATCCAACGGGATTGATTGCCGGAGTGCATAAAGCGAGGTCAGTTTAGTTTACACCATGCCGAACTGCAATTACTAAAAGAACTGGATAATTTTAGCATTAAAGCTTTTGATTCTTCCTGCGTGGATAAGGGAGTTTTATTCGAGATTCCTATCACCGTTGTCCAACCGATTGTAGTTGATCCGACAACGCTGGAATATACTTGCTCGGAGGCAATAATCTGTAAACCGAATACGATTTTGCGAAATTTCTTCCTTGTCCCGAAATATGCCACATGGGCTGTGCTCGAAATGATTTCCACGGATACAAACAATTCCGTGGGTGGTAAGTTCCTCATCCATACGATGCAAATACTGCCGATGAAGTACTGTAAAGCTCTGGAGACGCAGAAAATTCTACCCGTAAATAGTGTAGCAACTACAGTTTATCCGTTTAAATGCTTGGTTAGTCACAAACTTTAAAGTTATAAGATATATTTAATAAAGTTATTGTTTTCACATATACAGGGTGACAATATTCTGGAAGTTTGCATCGCCAAATACTGGTCGAACTTTGGATGTGTGCCACTGAAGTATTCCCTTAAATTCCATGGCATCTCACCTCTGAACGGAAGTAAGTTCTCACAGAGTTATGTTTCTTTTTAATTTACAAAAATTTGATGTCCGATTACAGACGTAATGCACAGTGCGAGTGGAATTCATCGAATCGATCTGACGACACTTTCAACGGAGGAAGTTCTGCCGTCCGTCTCACTTAAATCATCGGTGATGGTACTGAAACCCTCCGATACGAAAATAACACCTCTCTCGGAACGCGACGTGATACACCCGGGTCGTCAAATCTATCAAAATGTGCTGACTTACAACCTGCATCTGAACAAAAGTCAGGAGGTTGCTTTTTATGCACCCTTGTTCAGCAGTGTTTTGTACGAAAGTGAGTTCGAATCCCAATTCTGGATGATTTACGACGCCAACAAGATGATGGTCGGTTGCGGTGATGCATACTCTAGCGATAGTTATCTGAAGTTGGAGAAAGGTGACTACATCATTCGGCTGCAGATTCGTCACGACAAAAAAGATCTGCTGGAGAAAGCCAGTGAGGCAACTATTCTGGCAAACATAAAACTTGCGAACGCACTTGCAGTGGATATTTATAAGTCACACAATCAAGCAATTGCCAATGGAAAGAAAATTGCGGCGTGCGTCTTCCCTGCTGGTGTTACCCGCCCTATCTATCTAGCTCCGATTTCCAATGATAAACTTCAGAAAGCTTCTTTCCCTAATCAATGTTCTTGGCTAGAAGGAACCATAGTTTACGCCAAAGATGAGCTGGGCAAAAAATGTGACACCTATAACTTCCAATATATCCTAACGGAGGGCCCAACGGTGAAGAAAAATGGTAACTCCACAAATTCCAAGGAAACCAAAAGTAAATTCGAAGAGTACAGCGAGGGTTTACGTGACTATCAGGTCGCACAGATTGCTAAACTCGATCCAGAAAACGCCGAAATAGTCTATAAGGCTGTTCTCAAGGACAATCCAAACTATCCGGCAGCTCATCTAGCGCTTATTGAAAACCTAGATAGCAGTGATCTGAAAACAAATCTACCGCTAGCTTTTGCTGCTAGTTTGGATAAGGGAGAGAGCGGCGCAGCTGCTGCTGCTTTGCTCAAGGTAAAACTGCTTAAAATCATAGAACTGGCCGATCTGCTGTTGAAAGACGTTGACCACAACGCGCTGCTGGCATACTACGGTATGAAGACGGACAATCGACAAAATGCGGCTAAAATCAAAACGTAAGTTGATCTTGTTAAATGTTCCATTTTACTTTATTTCTCACCTTTCCAGTCAAATGGACAAGCAGAAGCAACAACTGCTGGAGGCAGCCCAAAAAAAGCTAATAGCACTCTGCAAGTTGCGGGTCATTAAGTCCGTTGTAGATAGCAATGAGGTTGGCGAGCCGGATGCCGACAAGTTGGATGAAATAGATCAGATTTTTGGTGACGTTGGCAAATTCATTGATTACAATGATTCAAAAGTAAATGAACTTAATTTGTTCTCTATCATCGCCAATGATCACCTATTTCTCTTCACAGGTACTGCTGACATCGATTTGGCACGCGTTTACCTTGAAGCAGCACGGTCGAATGTTGAAATATCTCGGCAAACTGTACGAAGAGAAACTGGCCTGGGAAGTTCTCGATGAGACTATTCGAGTTGTTGGCGAACAGAAGTGGTCTCACATAGAGCAAATGCTGAAAAAGGTGATTGTTACCTCCAACCCTCAGGGATACCGATTGTTTTAGAATGATGGTTTAGTAAAGCAAATAATAGAAAAATCCCTCTAATCCACCTGGAGGATAACAAATTTTAGCTGATCGTCTCCGTCAGAGGCAAATCAAGTCTTGTAAATCGTTTATTGTTCATATATTGCAATAGTAAGACCTTTAGGTACTACGTGCTGTTCAGATCCAAAACATGTTCTGGTGGTCAAAGTGTGTGAGGAAAAGCCGTACCCAAGATCTCAACGCGTTTAACTGGAATCGATTAGACTTATGCTTGAGTTTAAATCGGTATTAAAGTTAAAAAATTTTGAACGAAAACTCATTGGAATGAAGTAGAGAATCGGTAGTGAGTGGCGGATTGAACGCATGTAGAATAGCTTTTCAAGATTTTTCATATTCAGATATTGTACAGTGAAGTATTCCAAAACAGAGAATAATGTTTACAACGTATATAACATAAGTAGAAGACTAGTGAGGCACAGAACTTATGCTCGTATCTTCGATTTTGCCGATGCTGCTATATAGTCAACACAAACCATCCAACTTTAAAACGCGTCTGTAGTTCATGTGTTGTAGATAACATTCATTAGGACGATTAACCAATAAAGTTAAGCTAACCAGATTTCGAACGAACGATTTGGGGGTGCAAGTTTTGATTGCAGTTTTGAAGAAGCTTGGTTTGTCGCTTTTCCGCTAGAGCCAACAATCGCCAGTCGCCTGGTAGTCGCGTTTCCTCTGGTTACCATAACACTGGTCGACAAAAGCGAAAAAATGTTGCACTTAAGCTCAAATCAGTTGCCCTGAAAGGATCATAGCTTTTTAACCAGTCTTGTAAGTTTTGGCGCCCCTGGTGTATGGAGAAGTGCGTCTAGTTGCTTCTACGTTGTCCTGATAAGAATTGCTTTTGGTCAGCTTCATTATTATGACAGTGTTAGGATAACAATCATTTTCATTTGGTCAATTTGTTTATTCCAACAAAGTCAACAAAATAATTCTAAGCGGACTTGGCATTTCTCTGCACCAGATGTATCTTGCCAAGATATTCCTGTCGATCGAAGGCGGAGAATCTTCTTGTCGGAAATAACTTGAAGACTCATTTACGGAGGATGATGAAGATGATGTGGAAAGTGATATTCAGCTCTGGTAAGCTTGGTGTAAAGAATTAATTATGTTTCAATATAATCTAACTAACCATAAAAAGTTGATAATATAAAAATAAAATGTTTTTAAAGTAGAGTAAACATCATTCAAAAAAATCTGTCAAAAGTTCTCTTTGCACCGTGGCAAGATAATGCGAAAACAGCCATATTCCAACTCGTTTTGTCTAGGAAATAACGAAAAACTGCAGTTCTTAGGTGGTGAAACTAGTTGAGGATCAGCTTATATTAGCTTAGATAGTTGAATGCTTGCATCAGCAGAAAGACTTCATAATGTCACTATTACTGCTTAAATTACAAAAGCTGTTTAACGGACGATTCTGGCAAATGGTTGATAAAAATTAAAATGGCCACGAAACCGGTATTGATCCTTACAAAGAGAATTCAAGGAGAGAATCTTGTTTCGGTGAGTTTCTAGGTGCTTTGGACTTTGCACTTTGTATACTTGAGTTTGTATGTGGACCCTAGGCTTTATGATATAATCTTCCTGTTCTATCGCATGAGCAACAAGAACGACTGATTGTAAGTTTTCCACTATTTCAAGCTGGAAATAATCATTTTATTATATTTTTTATTACAGAAGCAGAAATGTTAAAAGACTGCTTTAAAAAACACTCACTAAAGAAGCCCCCGATGCCCAAGATAGGCTTAAATTATAGAGAACTGAAGCAGAGGGTCCAAAGCCCCTGGAAGAAGAAGGTTGTAATAGATTTTAATCATAGCTGTTACGTAGAATCTAATGGTCAAAACCCCTAAGCTAAGGCGTTGGGTGGTATGGTGTGGGAGCTAACAAATTCCCAGCCGCCAATGGAGCCAGTAGAATACCTGGCGCTCTTCCACAGTATTTTAGCCATCTGCGTTAGGCCATCGTAACACGCAGAGGACCCTCTTATTTCGTGGTAAACTCGTGGGATTAAAACTGGATTCTTTAAACAAACAAATTTCAAACCCGGGCCTTGGCAGCCTTGCTCTTCCGGAACAAATGGAGTTGAGAAGCCAGGACTTCAACCTCGACAACGATTCGCTGGACGGAGAACCCTCGGTTATATCACTAATCCTCGGTTCTTCATCTGTACTAAATCTCGGTTCGCCTAGCGAGAAAGAGGAGAGCCCGACGGATTGTCTTGCCGCTCCGGTGACGCAGTCGAAAGACAAAGGGAAACCTGAGTCATTTCCTGCTGCCGTCAAACGGCTATCCCAATCGCAACGGCGGCGCCTGAAAAGACTGCTAAGCCAAGGCTACTCATGGAGCAGGCCGCCAGCTTAGCTCGTCAATCAGTCGACCAGATTGACTGCTTAGGTCAGGTCGTAAACAAGCGACAACGGTCAGGGGTAACGTATAGGGAGATTTTGGAGGCCTGTCAATCACATCGGTCGACTATCCAGCTTCCCGACTTACCCCTGAACTGCTAAAAACTGTTCGTGACGCCATCCTGGACTGCATTGCAAACCAGGAACCATCCACCATCAGGCCCAAGTTTACGAGCTACCGACTAAAACACTGGCCTCCTACAACTTGACTGTGCCGATATCGACACAGTCAGACGGCTGGAGACTACGGCGGCTTCTCTCAAACCGCGGGAGAGAGCACACCTTCCTGTATTTCACACGAAGGATCTGCCAAAGGCACTACGATTCGTCTGGTAGGTACTTTCAGGACAGTATGGACACCACGAACGAGAGAATTCTCCGTCTTCTCGCAAACTAGAACGACGGTTCAAAACACACAGGTTCACCAAAGATCAGCTATCCGTCGCACTGATCCAAGAACCATGAGTCCACGACATCACGATACTTGGCTTAGCCAATCCAAACGGTAAGCTGATCTATCACAGCCAAGCGTCAAACTCTAGGACTGCAATTCTTTTGAACAGGAATATTAAATTTGTTCCCATTACAGAATTTATCCAACGGGATTTGGTTGCCATTGCGGTGGAAGTCCAGACGACAAATGGCACACAGGAAATGGTCGCTACCTCCTTACTTCCCGGGGGACGTGGATGACAAACCGGCATCCGAAGCCACTTATCGTCGGCTGTGATGCCAACGCGCACCACACAGTCTGGGGAAGCTCGCATGTCAACACACGATGTGATTACCTGCTTGAATACCTAGCGTCTTAAAACGGTAATGTATGCAATGTAGGGAACGAACCAACTTCTAGTAATGCTATTAGACAAGAGGTCTTAGATCTCTCTCTATGTAGCATCTCGATAACGGAGAAGGTCAAAAACTGGCATGTCTCTGATGAACTTAGTTTATCAGACCATAGACATATCAGATTTGACATCAAGGCCACTCCTCTAAGTGAAGAACAATATAGGAATCCTAAGAAAACCAACTAGAACATTCTCAAGGAACATCTGGTTAGCTCAAGGACAACCTGCCATATAAATATTCGAACTCCAGTTGAACTGGATATCACAGCGAGTGACCTACAGCATAGGATCACAGAAGCTTTCAATTCAAACTGTCCGGAACGGACAGTCTGCCGTGATGTGTCCTGGTGGAACGAAGCTCTTAGTAACCTTCGTCAGTTAGCTAGACGCCTGTTCAACAGGTCCAAAATCACTTCAAACTGGGATGCTCATAGAGCATCCTTTACAAAATACAGCGCCAAGCTACGCATAGCCAAAAGGAGATCCAGAGTCCGATTCTGTGAGGTCATTCAGACTCTGCGTGAGGCTACGCGACTGCAAAAAGCGATGTCCAAAGATCACACGAATGGTCTTGCAATTAAAAAGGGGAGACGGAAGTATGACTGTCACTACCTAAAAAACGCTGGATGTTCTTATGAACATTCACTTTCCTGGCTCAACAGTATCTACCGGCTCGAACGTTGAGGAGCAACAAAGCCTCGGATCAAGACGCATGACGTCACGTGACTCAGCAGTGCTTGCTCGTCGACTGTTCACGGTGACTTCTATCAACTGGGCACTAAGCTCTTTTGAGCCTATGAAGTCACCGGGACCGGATGGCATTCTACCAATCTTCCTGCAAAAATCGGACGGAGTCATTATGTCCTAACAAGGGTGGTCGGTATTACCGACTTTTCGAAAAACCGGTATTTCGGTATTCATAAAAATAAAAACCGGTAAAACCGGTAAAAAACCGGTATTTTTATTTTTTTCGGATTAATACTAACGGGGCGACTCGAGGTCTTTGAACCTACTTTTTCAACTACAAAATTCTGAAAATCATAGTTTGGGGAAGTAATGACAACCATGTTCGCGAAATAATCGCACGTCATTCTCTCTGTACTACTTAAGAGCCAGTTCGCGAAGACCGCAACTAGGTCTTGTTTCGAGGTTCTCCGATCGGACTGAAACTTCCAGGGTTTGTTCATCTATATGATAGAACAATGTTTTGCATAATGTCAGATTTTTTGAAAGTGGGGTAAAAAAGGACGTCAAAAATTAATGTCCGAAAATTTCTAAAAACGTAAAATTGTTATAACTTTGTGTAAACTTAATCGATTTTCATGAAATTTGGCATGTTTATTCTACTCTATAAAGGGAACAAAATGAGGGTTATTGGAAGTTGCTATCGAGAATACATGATGAGCTATTCGCATTTTTCTAAAAAAAGAAGGTGATTTTCATAGCAGTTTTTCTCTTACCAACAGATCTAGGATCAAAATCCAAATAATACGTTTTGTAGTGCAACTCAAGAGCTTTCATTAGATATATTCAAAAAATGCGCCGTTATAAAGATGCCTGAGAAAATCCATTTTTTCTATAACATGTTATTGACCATAATTTCAAACCCATTGTGCGAGAGGCGAAACTCCGTTTTGTGTCATTGTTCTTTATGCACTAATACACTAATGCAATAGTTTGCGGAAATTGAGGTTTTTGGAAAAGAGGTTAGTGGAGTAAACAGACTCTTCAAAATCTTGTATTTAGAAACTGCTAAAACCGTAAAATCGGTTTACATCCGAAGTTACACGATGAAATGAAAGGTTAGTTTTGGAGCTAACAGAAGTAGAATGAATGCCAACAAAGCCCTGCGATACTTTTTGTTGAACATTTTTTAGTATGTTCTTTAAATAATTTAATAACCAAGGGGTCGAATGTAGTATAAAATCAAATAAACTCTATATTTTTAATTATCTTTATTTTAATTCTGAATTATCATCATCAAACCACTCATCGAACATATTAGTGATTGCACTCAATGCATTTTCAAAGAATGCAGTTTTTCCTGTGGCTCTGGTATAAGCAAAACAAACCTTATAAAAATCAATGTTTGAGAATTGATTGATTTTATTATTAACAACCAATATTCATGACGCTCTCGTACGTTTATCAATGCTTAATCTTTACTAACTTGAATTAGCTCAAGCTTAAAAAAAAGCAAAGCTTTGGTGCTACATTCCGATACGGAGCTCGACCTTCTGTTTATTATATACAGACTGTCTGTGTTAGCTCAAGCTTATTTTGCCTATATAACGTAGAAAAGTGGGCGAAAAACGATTTTATTTGTTTTACCGATAAATACATTTCCGGTTTGAATTGTTCAATTTCTGCAGAAGGGTGTACTTTCAACCTCATTCCTTTATTAGCATCTTTCGGTGAAACTTTTTACCTTATGGTAATTTAATTCTTAGATGTGCCCTACATTATAAAAGGCTCAACAGAAAGTATCGCGTGGTTTTGTTGATACTTGTTCATTCTCTTGTTGGCTCCAAAAATAACCTCTCATTCCATCGAGTAACTTCGAATGTAAGCCGAGAGTAATCATTTTACGATTTGAGCAGTTTCTAAATATAAGATTTTGAAGAGCCTGTTCACCCCACTAACCCCTTTTCCAAAAATCTAAAATTCTGCAAACTATTGCATAAGTGCATAAACAAACATTACCTGAAAATTGGAGCTCAATTGAAGAATAATGACACAAAACGGAGTTTCTCTTCTCGCACAATGGGTTCGAAATTATGGTCAATAACATGTTATAGAAAAAATGGATTTTCTCAGGCATCTTTATAACGGCGCATTTTTTGAATATATCTAATGAAAGCTCTTGAGTTGCACTACAAAACGTATTATTTAGATTCTGATCCTAGATCTGTTGGTAAGAGAAAAACTGCTGTGAAAATCACCTTCTTTTTTTAGAAAAATGCGAATATCTCATCATGTATTCTCGATAGCAACTTCCAATAACCCTCATTTTTTTCCTTTATAGAGTAGAATAAACAGGCCAATTTTCATGAAAATCGATTCAGTTTTCACAAAGTTATAACAATTTTACGTTTTTAGCAGTTTTTGGACATCAATTTTTGACGTGCTTTTTTACCCCACTTACCCCTTTTCAAAAAATCTGATATTATGCAAAATATTGTTCTATTATATGGATAAACAAACCCTGAAAGTTTCAGTCCGATCGGAAAACCTCGATACAACCTCCCTTGTAAAGGTGGTTGCGGTTCTCGCGAACTGGCTCTTAAAAATAAAACTGAAAAACAATTGAATATATACATCAATTTGGATTTGTAATTTCATTTTTTACCGAGCGTCCCAGGTTGCATCTATGGACGAGTCGCTGTATAATTATGTTTTTGCATTTATGAGTACCTATGCTTCATTACGTTTCTGATTTCTTTTTAAAATTTGGGCCACTGCGACCATTGTTTTGATCTCTTGTGGTATACGATCCACATACACCACAGAATATATTTAACAGTGTTTGAAAAACTTCAATGAATGGATCCAGTGATATGATTACGAAGAACATAAGTTCTAAACTCATATTAACAAAAAACATGCAGATTTTTATTCCAGTTTTTTTTCATATCGCATAAATAGTTTTAAATTATTGAATAAGGCCGTTACAAATTTTATTTTCATTTTATGTCAGCCCCCCTTCCAAAAACCTTGAATATTGGAAGGGAAAAAAAAGCTCAAACCGTTTTGTTCATTTCATTGGTTTTCCGACAGCATAAATGCTTAATTTAGCAACAAACAAGACAGCGAGAGTGTCGTCGAAAGGCAAGCGAAATAAAAACTAATAATAATAAACTTAAACTTAAAGTTATAGAAACAATATTTGAAACTGTTGAGCAGAGTAAATGAATGAAGAAGAAAATAAAATGACGATCAGACAAAAATTCACATTTTACGAATCCGAAGGAATCGGAGATAGATATGTCTCTATTGTGTTCGATGATCTTTAGGCAGTTCGTCCAAATTCAGTTGAACCTGAGTTTCTCAGCTAGAATTATTGCTAATAAAATCCGCTGCGGTTTGGGTGACCAAGCTTTGACCATGCTATTTGAATTTCATTTTTTCTAAATAAGGAGCAGTAATTTTTAGGATGAAATTCTTTATTGATTGATTATTTCATCCTATAAACACTTTGTATCAGGAGCAATTTGTCCATAACTTTGTGTAACCTGTGGCATACGGAGACGCCAAACAAAAAATACATTTCTAATCCAAATTTATATTTATTTATTTTTTTTTGTTTTACTTTTAAATAGCACAAAGCGAATAATGACTTGCGTTATTTTCGCGGACATGATTGTGATTATTGCCCAAAACTATGATTTTCAGAATTTGTAGTTGAGCTGGTAGGTTCAAAACCCACGAGTTGTCTCTGTATGTATGAGTGTGTAACTGTAAAGAGATTTGCTGTTCTATTAGAAAATAAAAGTTCTGCTTGATTGATATGAAGCTTTTTGACATATTATCAATACACACAAACTCATCGTCTAATTCCAAGCAGAACAAACAAGAAGGAAACATAAAATTGATGAATAGGTAAGAACAAATGAATTTTCAATGTTGCTTCTGTCTAAATGTATTTATTATATACACCGTCATGTGATTTGTAAAGCCTACCTAAGTAGGTAGCATTCATTAGCTTTACAATTATTTATGAATATTGCGACAATTATTTTTGAATTTTGAGAAAAATACCGAAAATACCGGTTTTTTCGCCTCTTCAATACCGGTATTTCGGTTTTGAAAAAATATCGGTTTTACCGGTTTTTGTTATACCGGTAAACCGCCCTAGTCCTAACTCATCAACCTTTTTCGATTCAGCTTCTCTCTGGAGCACATCCCAGTCAGCCAGCGGAACGTTGAGGTGGTGTTTATACCAAAGCCGGACAAAAAAGACAAAACATTGCCAGAGACTTTCAGACCTATAAGTCTGACATCAACGCTTCTCAAGTTGATGGAGTAAATCACGGATAACTACATCCGCAGCGAGTTTCTGAAGGATTTGCTCTTGCATTAGCACCAATATGCATCAACAGGGCAAGTCTACAGAAACCGCTTTGCTTTGCCTAGTGACGACGATCGAGAAGACACTGAAATATAAAGCTTTTCTTGATATTGAGGGAGCTCTTGATAACACGTCCTTTGCATCAATTCACACGGCTCTACAAAATAAAGGAGGCGATAATACTTCAATAAGCTGGATTCAAGCAATGCTTTCGAGCAGGAGGCAATAAAAGGGTGTCCTCAGGGTGAAGTTTTTTTCACTGTTATAGTCACTGCTGGTAGACGCTCTTCTCACTAACCTATCGCAGCAAGGCTACGGAGTCATTGGTTATGCCGATGACGTTGTCCTTATTGTTAGGGGGAAATGTGATGCAACTCTTTCTAGTCGAATACAAACGGCTCTCGTGCTTAGAAGAGCCCAAGAAACATTTTTTGGCTAAATAAACGTTTTTATAACTAATCTTATTCAGCTGACGGCTGAACATAGATCGAATAATATATTTCTAAGTGTTTAATCAGCTTTCAATCAGTCGGTTTTGGAGAACTAAATCAGCTACTTTTATACATGCTGATCGATTCTGTATAGAAGCGATTATTCATTCTTTGTATGGCTTGTAGAAAAACTTATTTACAGCCAACAGTAGCTGGCTTAAAGTCTAAATAAGCGCCTATATGACAATTCCATGGCTAAAATTGTTCATTCTGTCTTTCTGAAAAAGCGCTTTTCCAGCTTTATTACAGACTACGATAAATATAATTCAAAATATATATTCGTCTTAATAAGACAATTTTTTAATGTTCAGGCGATTCGAACACATCTGAATCTTTCGATTTTTTGCACTTTTGAGTGTATTTTTCATCGTTTCTTGAAAACATTTTGGATAAAAAGCTGAAGTGGACTGCTTACGCTATTAAGAAGGCAACTTCAGCAATCTGGGCTTGCAGTTCGGTAAGACTTGGGGGTTGAACTTACAATTAGCATACAGTCTTACATCACCATTGCTCGGTCACGTATAACCTACGCAGCCACATTTGCGGTAAAAAAAATGGACAAAAATTGCCGATTTTTCATGGGTTTACCTTCAATCCCAACGACGAAACTACTTATGCGTCATCAATCATAGTAACCCATAAGTTAGCAAAAAAAAATTTGACAGCTCTATCAGTCAAACTTTAACTGTGATGGCGAAAAAAGTGAAGCTACTCCGTTCAGAAGTGTGCGCGTTCAAAGAACGATACCCCGCCGCGTCAAAAACGGACATCGTGCGGCACTTTGTGGACGCCGGGTATGCCCGTTCCGGTATCTACAACATCTTTACACTATTGGACAACGATCAGAGCATCGAAAGAGATCCCGGTTCCGGACGGCCAACGACCCTGAGCGACAAAAAACTTCAAAGAATGCTGAAAAGGAAGACCAAGGGAAAAGTGGCTAACTCGCTGCGTGCACTTGGCCGGGAGGTTGGTGCATGCGGTAAACCAGTGAAAAAGTATCTGGAGAACATGGACATACATGTCAGGAAGCGACAGTCCTGTCCACTGGTCTCGGAGCTACAGGCAATGACGCAGCGGCAGCGGTTGAATAAGATGGTCAAGTCCCGGCGAATCGCGACGTGGCAGTGGTGATGGACAACGAGATTTATCTCACCCTGGATGGCAACGATTAGCAGGGCACTTCGTATTTTAACTCCCCCACAAAGGAAGAGAACACCGAGGTGAAGTTTATTTCACAGGCAAAGTTCCCCAATAAGGTGCGGCTTTGGCTGACAATCAGCGAGAAAGGGATGTCAAATTTGCTCTTCTTTGGCTCCGGGCTGGCCGTGAACGGGGAATTTTTTTGTACGAAGTGCCTGCCAGAAGTTGCGTAGTTCATCAAGAAATACCATAAGGGCGAAGACACTGGTGTTCTGGCTAGATTTGGCGTCGGCCTACTCGAACAATCGAAGCAATCGTTGGAGTAGATGGAGCGGCTGAATATCGATGTGGTACCAAAGTCGGCAAATCCGCCCACCGCCCCCAGCTGCATCCCATCGAGAATTTCTGGGCAACCTTAATACGCAAGATCTATTTCAACAATTTTGTCGCGAAAACGGAGGCGGAATTAATAAAAAAACGAAGAAAGAGCTTTAAAATATGCCTACACGCATGTTTTCGGTCACCATGGCGAATGTTTCGGTTAACTACCGAAAGGCCGCTCGCAAGGGCGTAGAATTTTTTTGCAAATAAGATAATATGATTACCATTAATGGTAAATTTATCCAACTAAATTATCTGTCTTAGTTTTTTTTCATCACCGTATTAAAAAAGTCCATTTTTTTACCGCAAACGTTAGTATGGTGGCTTAAGATAAAAGAAACGTCAGCTCAAGCAGAACTTCACAAAGTTCAACGACTGGCCTTCCTTTCAGTCACCAGTGACCTGCGTACAACGCCGACTACAGCCATGGAAGCCATGCTCTGCTTACTGCCTCTACATCTGCATGTGAAGAAGGAGGCACAGCTTGATGCACTGAGGCTACGAAGAAACACAACGATGCTTGTCACCTAACGGGCCACCTAAGCACCCTGCTTTTACCCATGCTGAGCAACCTAAGCTGAACAGCTGAAGCCCTTGGTCTCTCCGGGACCGCCGTTAGGCTTTACTTCAGGGAGAGGGCCCGTCGTGCTTTTCGCACTTACCTCTATGGGTAGCAGAGCAGCCTATACAGGCCAGTTAGTTAACCGTTAACTAACTGGGGTACGTCGATGGTTTCCCGTCGATTGGTGCCCTGCAAAATACTAACGATCTGTGATGCTGCCGTGATGACCGCATCCCAGATTTCCCTATTTTCGCACATCCTGCGCACTATATTCTCTGGCGTGGTGTCCATCCCACTTATTGCCAGCATTTCGTACCGTACCCGCTCGAAGCGCGAACATGTGAAGAACACATGCTCTGCGCTTTCTGCCGCACCCGTACAAGCGGGGCACATAGGGGACTCGGCGTACCCGAACCTATGCAGGTACTGCCTAAAGCAGCCATGGCCTGACAGGATCTGTGTCAGATGGAAGGTTACTTCCCCATGGCGCCTATTAATCCAGCCTGCTAACTCTGGAATGAGTCGGTGTGTCCATCTACCTTTTGTAGTGTTGGACCACTCCCGCTGCCACCTGGCCATTGAGGATGACCGTATGGTGTTGCGAATACCCCTCGTGTCGCGTTGGTCGAAGCACTCTACATCCTCTTTGACGATGATGCTGATGGGCATCATTCTAGCCAGGACGCAAACCGCCTCGTACGACACTGTTCGGTATGCGCACGCGACCCTTAGGCACATTAGCCTGTACGTACTCTCGAGTTTGCCGCGATCGCACGAGGTACTCAATACCTTGGACCACACTGGTCCTCCATACCTGAGTATGGACGTGGTCACGCTAGCAAGGACTTTGCGCCTGCTGTACGAACCGCCGAGCTGTTTGCCATCATACGAGATAGCACTGCCACAGCCATGGAAGCTTTCTTGCAGGTATAATCGACGTGGCTCCCGAACGTGGGCTTGTCCTCGATCATAACCCCCAGAAGCTTCAACGAGCGTTTTGAGGCGATAGTGCATGTACCGGCACTAATCGATGCCTCCTGCTCAGACTTTCTGTTATTTACAACAATAACTTCAGTCTTATGGTGCGCTAGCTCCAGTTTCCTGGAGTGCATCTAGTCTTCCACTACGCGTATTGATAGCGCGGCCTTTAACTCTACCTCTCTAATAGACTCGCCATAGACCTCAAGAGTTATGTCGTCGGCGAAGCCCACGATCACCACCCCTGGAGGAAGTTTTAGTTTTAACACGCCGTCATACATAGCGTTCCACAGTACCGGACCCAGAATGGAACCTTGCGGTACACCTGCGGTAACCGGAACGCTTTTCTAACCCACGTTTGTGTTATACACTAGCACTCGATTCTGAAAGTAGTTGCCCAGAATCTTGTACAGCGGCGTCGGCACTCTGAGACTCTGTAGCGCTAAGGCTATGGAGTCCCAGCTGGCACTGTTAAACGCGTTCTTCACGTCAAGCGTGACGATCGCGCAGTAACGAATGCCCCTCCTCTTGCGTTGGATTGCAACCTCAGCCGTTCTGGTGACGGAGAGAATTGCATCCACCGTGGACCTACCTTTTCGAAAACCGAACTGGTTGCTTGATAGACCGTTCTCACTTTCTGTATATTTCACCAGTCTATTGAGGATTACCCTCTCAAGCACCTTGCCCGCCGTGTCCAGCAGGCAGATTGGTCTGTATGCTGATGGGTCACCTGGTGGTTTCCCAACCTTCGGCAACAGCACCAGCCTCTGGCTCTTCCACACGTCCGGGAAGAGGCATTCGTCAAGGCATTTCTGCATGACCGCCCTGAACAACCCGGGGGCTTCCTTGATGGCCGTCTTGATGGCCAAGTTCGGGATTCCGTCTGGTCCCGGAGCCTTGCCTACCTTCAGGGAGTTTGCGATCTCGATCAATTCATCTTCCGTCACCCTTACCGCATCGTCAGCCTCTGCACGGCTGCCGTCACTCACGGTAGGTGGTGACTCGTCAGCCGGAGGCCAGGGAGTTGGTTCGTGGCTTGGGAAGAGGCCCTGAATGATCGTTTCTAGCATCGCTGGTGATTGTTCGACCGGGGCTAGCGCACCTCTAGTCTTGGTCATAACGATCCTGTAGGCGTCACCCCACGGGTTCGAATTGGCACTGGCGCAGAGTCGTTCTAAACTGGCTCGTTTGCTGGCTCTGATTGCGCTCTTAAACGTTGCCTTAGCGGATCTGAATGCGACACCGCGTTCCGCTCTTTGCTCGTCGGAACGTGCGCGTTGCATCCTCCGTCTTGCACGGAGGCATGCATTGCGCAGGCCTGCTATCGTATCGCTCCACCAGTATGTCGGTGGCCTACCCTTTCTAGGCGGACGAGACCTAGGCATCGTGGCGTCGCACGCCCATGACAGCATCGAATTTAGATGGTCCACATCCGGGAGCAGTTCACCCCCTTCGTGCTTCCATCTAATTGTCTGCCCAAAAACATCTGCATCGAAATGCAATGTTTTCCAGTCGTAGAAGGATGGAATATTGGCCCTACTCGCTGCTTGCTTCCGCACGCCTACCTCATAGCGGATCGATTGGTGATCGCTATTCGTGTAGCTGTCGTCTACCCTCCAGTTCGTGATCAGTCCCGGGCTGCAGAACGTCACATCGATAATCGATTCGGCACCGTTTCTACTGTAGGTGCATTTTGTACCAACGTTAGCCAAGTCTAAGTTGAGCTTTGCCAAAGCTTCCAACAAGACCTGGCCCCTCTGGTTTGTACAGCGACTTCCCCACTCGACAGCCCAAGCGTTGAAGTCACCCGCAACCACCAACGGCCATAGGCCCGTCAGTTCCACGGTTGCTTGATCGACCATCTTCGCGAACGTTTCGGTAGACCAACTTGGCGGAGCATAGCAACTGCAGTAGAATACTCCATCCACTTTGGCTATAACGTACCCCTCTCTGGAGGTCGACACAATCTCCTGAACCGGGGACCTGCCTGTCGTGCAAATGGCCGTCTTCCCAGACTTGTCCGATACCCAGTTACCGTTTCCGGTTGGGATGCGGTATGGGTCCGAGACGACGGCCACGTCCGACAACGACTCAGCAGCCGCTTGGTGTAGCAACTGCTGCGCCGCATAGCAGTGGTTCAGGTTTAACTGTATCACCCTCAGGCCTGCGGCTTAGTAGCCGGCCGTGCAGCCGGACACATGGGGCCTCCCATGGCATGTTTGGCGTCCCGTTTACCGGTGCATACCAGACACTTGGGAGGTGCACCGCAGTCCCGTGCCTTGTGGCCTGCGCCACCGCAGCGGCGGCATAAATTGGACCTGTCGGGCCCTTTGTACGACCAGGATTTATGCCCCCGCTCAAAGCACCTGAAGCAAACGTCAGGCTGTTGGAAGGTGCCCAGAGGGCAGACCGACCAACCCACCTTCAACGTGGCCTTCTTCAGGGCCTTGTTACCCTCCGCTAGTGGAAGCTTTATGGTAGCAACCTGGGTGCCGGCCGGGCCCCTGCGGAGACGAACTGCCTCTGCGGTCACTACCACTCCACACTCTCGTTCGAAGGCTTGTGCTATGTCGCACCCTTCGGTGATCTCGTCCAGGTTTTTAAGCTGGAGAGTCACTTCAGGAGTGAGGGCTCGGATTTGAACCTCCTCGCCTAGCACTTCCTGGGCCGTCTTTTTATAGGCACTGCCCTTGCCCTTCGCCTCTTTGCGGAGTTCGAGGATCATCTCGCCGGTGCGTGACCGACGAATTGACCTGACGTCCGTGCCGAGGTCTTTGAGCTTGGGTTCGCCTCTCATGGCCTTCAAGACTTCGGCGTACTTAGACGCATCGGTCTTGAAAATGAGCGCGTCACCCTTGTTCCGCCTACTCGCCCCTTGCGGCTTCTTATTGCGGTCGCCGCGCTTCGCGCGTCGTTCCCGCTTCTGCCGCTTCTTATTCACCACGGTGGTCCAATCCGTGGCTTCGCCGTTTGCCGGTTCGCCGTTTGCCGGTTCGCCGTTTGCCGGTTCGCCGTTTGCCGGTTCGCCGTTTGCCGGTTCTTTGCTCAGCTGGACCGACGAGCCAGCTTCCTGGCTGTCACCGAACAACCGCCTTCGTTGCGTCCTGGGGGCCGTTTCCCCCTGAGAGCCCCTCGCACGTTTGCCAGTCGGTTCAGTTGAACAGACTTCGGCAAACGATGCTGCAGCTGTTTGTGTGTATTTAGACACAGCTGCAGCACTCCCTTTTTTAGGCTGGTTGAGCCTCGCCTCTAGCGCGAGTGCCTTGCTTTTGGCATCGTTAGCCCGTTTAAGGGCTTGCGAAAGCTCGGACTTCGCGCTGCAAACGTTCATACGTAACAACAGAAGACATTGTTTCAGGTCTTTTGATATGTTGCTACGTTCGTCCGTGAACTTGAGTATTTCATCAAGTTGTACGGACACCGCCTCCACGCTCGGGAACTTGTTCATGTGGCTTTCTACCGCAGAGAGTAGCATAGCCCCAGATATCTGTTCCCGACCTAAGCACCCTGAATGAGTTCAAGCTAACACCTTTAGTAACAAAAGTCTCAGACTGAATGGAAGCAAAACCCAACATGGACGTTCCATACAGGGTGATTGACACAGATCGTTCGGTGTGGTACAATGGAGGGCCGAGTCGCTCATCGGGCAACATCCGATTTTACACGGATGGCTCAAAAATCGGACCCCAGACTGGATCAGGGATCTGCGGACCAGGTATAAAGTCCACTATCTCTTTGGGAAAGTGGACTACTGTCTTTCAAGCAGAGGTGTACGCAATATTTATATCTGTGCTACGATATGTCTGAAATCTTTTCAGACAATCAGACCGCTTGGCTGGCATCAAAGTCTGGGAGTGCATTGCAACACTCAGGGAACTTTCCGCTTCAACAAAGTTATGCTACGTTGGGTACCCGGACATTGTGGAACTTGAAGATCTGCTCAGCAATTCATTGGACCGCAACCGTTTCTGGCTACCTCCATATCAGTCATTAAGGGCTAATTAAGTACACGGGAAAAGCTAGAAATAGCATCTCATTGGCAACGTGCGCAGGGTTGTAGACAAGCTAAACAGTTTATCTACCACCTTGCAGTTACCAAAAGGCTACTTTGTTTAACTCGTAGTGAACTACGCATCATCACGGGACTTCTCACCGGACACTGTCCCGCTCTCTCTCATTTAAAGAAAATTGGCAAAGTCCCAACCGACAATTGCCGCTTCTGCAACGCTACACTACACCTGAGAGCTCAGCGCATTTGCTCTGCTTTTGCGGAGCTCTTGCTTCATCGAGGTTCAAATTCTTTGGAAGTTACCCCTCAACTCGATACCAGGTATGGAGCACCAATCCCAAAACGGTCACTGGTTTCATCGACCATGTTGTTCCGAATTGGGACACAGGCTTACAACCAACTAGCTCAAATTCATCAATGAGTTCGACCATCCTGTAATCTGTGTAAAGCAATCGGGGCCAGCCACATAAGGCAATCATTCCTGCAGTGGCACTTCTTCCCAATGCCCTTCAGGCATACAAAAAAAAAAAACAAACAGAATAAAATAACTGCGTATTTAAATGCGGAATTCTCCGCCTCCCTAAAAACTGTTAAAACATTTTAATAATTGAATGATTAGAATAGCAGTTTCAATATTTTTTGAAGTCAAATTACACGATTTAATTTTGGTTTCACGGTGTTTAAAAGGTTTTTGAAGAAGATGTAAATTATTTTTTCTCTATATTGAGTACAGTTAGAGTAGAGCAGCACAAAAGTTCCAACAAATTTTTGTAAATTAGTTTGAATATTTTGTTTCCTCTGAATTATACGGGTCTATCGCTGCCGATTTTTTATATATAGTCAACAATTTTAGTGCACTGAATTCTTAGCATTTTCATCGAAATTGTATGCTTTAATTACGAACGAGTGAGAGTAGGGTATTCTCATATTTTGGATCGGAATAGAGACTGGTATTGCGTTTTACTATTGGAGGAGAGCGAGATACTATTTCTCGGAGGTACAAGAGAAGATTTCAATTGATGACTGTCCAGCTTGATTTTTTATATTTTCGCAATTTTTTTAAAGCCATGTACAATCCAACTGCTCAAGGATTTTTTTATTCTCATAACAATTTCTTTTATTGGGTTCTTCATTATGGAGAGAACGGTACAGGTCAATCACAAACTTCCAAACGTTGAATGGATGTTCTTGTGATTGAATAAGATTATTGCAACCGATAATCGCAGAACCACATCGGAAAAAATACAGATATGTTAAAACCGTGGCTAATTACTGCGGGTATGTCCTACGTATAGTTGAATGAGCACGGCTTTCTTGAAATATTGATCATCGCTGAACTAATTTAAGGTTAAAATTCAAAAAAAAAAATTTGACTATGAACATATCAAATATATGTATTTAAAACTATTATAATTAGCAGTATTCAAACCTTATATATTTCAATCAAATTGGAATCACAACAAACCATCCAAACCGAAGCTTGTACAGTAGTCTTCCAGCCTCCGTATATGTACATCTTTATTCCCGGTAGATGCCAATCAAAAGTTTCAATTTGCAACGTTTACATGCTTAATGGTCCTGCTGATACGTTTCTGTATGTGAGTGTGTGAATCAATTGAGCGATTCGAAAGTCATCGCACGTATCTGACCTCGAATGCTTACGAAGCGTGCTATCGTGAGTTTGTCCTACCATTTGTCAAATCATTAAAAATATCGAGAAAAATCACTACGTCACGCCCGGGAACCGGGCCGAGCCGCACCCCAGTCTGGAGCGCGGGTGCCGAGTTGCAAAGATAGTTTTTCATTTTTTTGTACCCTCAACCTTTTCACCGCGTGCCGTCGTCATCCGTCATCATGTTGTGCATCTTGCATTCGAAGTTTAGTGAAAAAATGATTTATGTATCATTGCACTGTATGTGTACGTAGCGGCAGTACTGTCGTTCGAAGAAGCTGGCATGTTTTCCCATCCTTGCTGCTATTCGTTTGCCGGTGGCTTTCCTTGGTGCAGCTGCAGTTCCGACTTCAAAAGAGCTCACCGCTTTCTCACTTCCTCCTCTATAGATTTGCGGTGTATCGCATACAAAACGGATGTCATAGGCTTGTGTCTTCGGTCACAGGATTGGAAATAAGGCTGCACGAAACAAATGCTTAGCCTACATAATAATTTTCTCGAATGTAGGTTGTTTTCACTTATATTGAAAAAACTACCATGCGTAGCCATTAAACCGCTTGCTGCTGGAGGCGCTCGTTCTAAGGTTGCAAATTGTGCCCCAAAAACGAACGTCACATTCTCGCACAGTGCCACTGACTGAGTTGATTCTCCGTTATGTAGGCGATAAACGTTGTTGAGCTGGTGCATAGCAGCACCGCTTTGTTCGGAGCAGCATCGGACAGCTGGCGGTTGCACCTTCTGCACGCTGCGATTGACTGCGGCAGCACTTCGGCAAATTGAAATGGCTTCTCAGTAGCGATTTTGGGCTGTTTGCATTCACTGGTACCTGTGTGGTGGCAGCCATAAGTGAGGGGTCAATCGTATCTCGAGTGTGGCTATTTCGGACTAATCTGCCCTCTTGTACTTCTTTGCCGAATCGTAAATCAGTGAGAAGTGAAAAGTTCAAAAAGTACTTTCCATTTGCGTACAGCTCGTCGTTTTGCAACCCCATCGGGAAGGGGTTGACGTTGCCGCGGGTTGCACGTGGTGTGGCGTGGTGCAGTTAAGCAGTGGAAGGATCCCTTTTAACCGGTGCCAAATTAACCGGAGTGTGGCGGGGGTGAGTCGGTTTTGAATCGGGCTTTTGTTGAAGGGTGGTAAAGTGAGCGCTGTGCTTTCTGTTTCTCGTTCGTGCTAAGTGATTGTAAATGTGGCCCATTGAAAGCAAACACGTGTTCGTGATAAACAACCGTTTTTTTGCTGTTTCACCCCAGAAGTAACAGTGCGCTTAGCGTTCACAGCCAAGTTTAGACTTGTTGATCGCAAATTTTGCTGCGATTTGAAAAAGTATAGTCGCTCGATGCTATGAGAGAGTAGCTTGGCTTGGCTTGGCTATATTCACTAGAAAATTGAGTTGCTGTCATAAATTCTGGTTATAGGATAATGCTTCAGCATCGAGTGAAAAATAAAAGACAATAATGAGATTAACATGTTCCCTGGATTTATTGACAATATCAACTATAAGTGAATAAGTGATGTGTACTTTATATATTATCTCTGGAACATGTATTAATTATTTTAACAGGTAAATCTGGAAACTTCGAAATCTGAGTTGTGTTATATGCAAAACTCAAAAATATGTTTGAAGTAGCACTACGTATTTTAGAAAGAGAACGAAATTTGTTCCTTTTAAAAAGCTTACAAGTCGGTTTAAAATTATACACGCAGCAGCAAATATTTCGATTTGCCGGTTAAGGGCTTTGCCCTTCTCCCCAGCGATGAAGCATTGCCTTATTTTGGCAACAAAACAAGCAAGCATTTTGTGTTGGGTTCTTATAATCAAAATCAGCCACGGCCGTTTAATTTACAACTGTGAAAACAGCTTTTACAGTGCACAGCAGTGGTCCAGAATGTCGATTTAGCGGTATTCAATTTCCTGTGCAAAAACACGGCTCTTGTTAGATTTGCAGCAGATATTTTTGAAGATATTTTGTGTTTGGAAAGGCGCTTCTTTTAGAAAACAAGAATTAAAATGCCTCTACTTTTATCAAAAATAGTGAACTAACTCTTTTGCAGAAAAAGATACAACTCTGATTAGTTCAGAAAAGTTATAGATCTACATATATTGAACAACTTTTCCGAAGGAAGCTAATCCTTATCTTGCATACTTTTCACGGTATGATGAATTTAAAATCGTAGGTTAGGGTGTCGCTGAAAAATTAAGTTTTTTTCAATGTAACCTTTTTATTATTGATTTCATAAAAACGTATTTTTCTTTTTAGAACACACCCTTTTAAAATGTTTGCATCTGGTAAAATAACAGACGCAGACTAAAACTATTGATTGCGTTCTAGATCACTGTGACTTGGGGCCTCAGACTGTGGAACGGGATGCGGGAGAGAATGTTGTACACGGTATTGAGAAGCGTTATGCCCCGATAACTACTACAGTCCACGTGGTAGCCTTTTCTGTAGATGAGACTCTCCAACCAGTTCCAGGGCAATCCTTTATTGGGCCACACTTTCAGGATTATCCGATAGATGGCACGATACCGCATTTGCCTCCGACTTCGAAAAAGTTTGGTGAGAATGCCGTCCTTCCAGCTGCCTTGCAGCTTCTCAGCTCTTCCACTTCTTTTTTATCTTTTCCATGGATGGTGGATCCACAACTTGTCCATCATTCTCAATATCCATTCTGCTCCTTTCGACGTCTTTGTCTTTCTCACCGTTCAATAGTATACTAAAATGTTTTTTCCAGCGCCTGGCCACCTCTTTTTTTTAAAGGATTTAGTTGCCGCAGCTGTACCCACCACTTCTCGCGCTATGATGCTGATCGTGCTGTGGATTGACTTCACTGTTCGTCCAGGTTCCCTCCAACATGCTCATCGATCCGCTTCTCAACTTTTCGCTGAATGTTTAATCGTATCTTTCTCGTTGTCCTCGATTTCAATATGTGAACCGCGTCAATGTTTGGTCCTCTGAACGGTGTCTCGTATGTAACGTCTGAAAAATACCAACCACCGATCTGAGAGCAGGCTTCCCTATTTAGGGCCATAACTCTGCAGTGAAATTGATAAACCTCAGGCCATTATCGTTCGTAGGAGAGAGTAAACTTTCCCTATCAATTACGATCCGATGACGATCTTGATGTCATGTCCACTGGACACTTACTGTGCGTCTTTTCAAGAACTTCATAGAACTCTTCTTTCTCGACATTGGGTTTATCATTGGCTGAGACTGTAATTGAAGAACTCGCCCTCAATTCTCATCCCACATATACGGTCATGGTTGGTCTCAATCCATTGCAACGCTTGATCTGTTTCTCAATTAGCACGAAACTGTCTCTTCTTTCTACTTTCACGTCGCCACTGTAGCCAGGATACCTGCACGTGCCGGTTCGAGTAGAGTCCTTTCATTCCAAGTACCAAGTTTCCAATAATCGTTGTCCTTTTCCGTTCGCCTAGGTCCATGCCAATTATTCTGTTCTGTATTAGAATCTGCATTGTTCATAGTAATTCATATTCGGTATGCTACTGCCCTGTACGGGTCAGACGCTGTTGTACGCCGCTCCTAACATGGGGAAACAGTTGCTGATGACCCCCGTTCCTTCCCAGTAAGAATACTGCAAAAGTTTCCACCCGGGGTTAGTTACCCAATCTCCGCTAAGGTTACTCTTATCCCGGTCAGCACCTCGTGGAGGTTGTGATTGGAGTTGCTGAACAGAGGTGTATGAACACATTAGGGTCTAAAATGACTCGCGTCCAGCCAGTCACCAACCATCTTAACCATTAAATAACAGTGGTTTTTGTAATTCTTAGAGCATTATAAAATTCTAAATTGTGACCATAACTAGTAAGTTGTCGCCATGTTGCTCGGTTTTGGGCTGTGTTTCGCTAGTTCCCTAGGCGTTTTATCACCCGCAAGTCTCTTTTGATCTGGTCGAGCTATCGTGCACGCGGCGCTCCTCTATTTCTGGTGCCGGCAGGGTTGCTGAGAGGAAGTGATTTCACAGGGTTGTCGTCCGGCATCCTTGCGACGTAACCGGCCCACCGCAACCTATTGACTTTGGCCAGGTGTGTAATGAGGCTCTCTCCAAGTAGCGCGTGCAGCTCGTGGTCCATGCGCTGTCGCCATTTTTCGTCGTCCGTCTGTACTCCACCGTAGATAGTCCGCAGCAATTTCCGTTCGAAAACTTCAAGGGAGTTAAGGTCCTCTGCGAGAAGCGTTGTTGTCTCGATTCCGTAAAGGACTACCGGTATTATCAGGGTTTTGTATAGCGTCAACTTCGTGCGTCGTCGCACTCGACTAGGTCGAAGTGTCTACCGAAGTGAAAAGTAGGCACGATTTTCAGCCTAGATGCGTCTCTGGATCTCTTTGCTGGTGTTATTGTCGGTGGTCACCAGTGACCCCAAGTACACGAGCTCGTCGACCACCTCAAGCCTATCGCCGTCTACAAAGACTTGAGTTGGGAGGCTGATGTTGTTCTCCTTGGAGCCTCTCGCTCGCATGTATTTCGTTTTCGATGCATTTATTTGCAGTCCGATTCGTCCGGCTTCGGCTTTCAGCCGGGTGTAGGTCTCTTCAGCCGTCGCTAAGTTACGTGTTATGATGTCAAAGTCATCCGCGAAGCCCAGAAGCTGAACATATCTCGTGAAAATCGTGTATCGATACCCGCCCTCGGATCAACCCCTCAAGAAGCGATGATAAACAGCAAACAGGAAAGTCCATCACCTTGTCTTAACCTTTTGCGCCGGCTCGAGAGTATCCCCGAAACGAAGACACCCCGTTAAGCATACAGACGCGAGGCATAGTACGCTAGGCATAATGGACGGCAGGCATAAGGACACGAGGCCGAATAGAAGCGAGGCCGAATGGACGCAAGGCCGAATGGGCGCAAGGCCGAATGGAGACAAGAGCCGGAATACGGTATTATCGTCATCACGATGTTACTGACATTTTACGTAGATCAGACACCAACCAATCAATTCCTGAGACTTTTTTGCCTTTCTCCTAGAAAGGTATAGCAATCACTTGCAAAACCGAAAGTAAAAAAGTGCTCCAAAGGGCCGAATGGCATATATCACTCGACTCAGCTCGACGAGCTGAGCATTTTCCGTATGTGTGCGTGTGTGTGTGTGTGTGTGTGTGTGTGTGTGTGTGTGTGTGTGTGTGTGTATGTGCAGATTTTTATTCTCACTCACTTTTCTCAGAGATGGCTGGACCGATTTTCATGAAATTAATTGCAAATGAAAGGTCTTATTGCCCCATAAGACTCTATTGAATTTCATTGTAATCGGATTTTTAGTTTAGAGGTTATGTTTAAAAATGTGAAAATCATGAAACATCAATATCTCAGAAACTACAAAACCGATTTGAATAAAATTGGTCTCGAAAAAAACGGGCTACCTAGAAAACCCTTAAGTTTTGAATTTCATAAAGATTGAACTTGTGGTTCAAAAGTTATGAAAAGAAACGTGTTCTGAAGACTGTTTAATCTCACTCACGTTTCTCAGAGATGGCTGTACCGATTTTCATAAAATCAGTGTCAAATGGTAGGTCTGATTGCCCCATAAAACCCTATTGATTTGTTTTGCAATCGGACTATTACTTTGCCTGTTATGTTTAAAAATGTGAAATCCAGCTATGCAAAGGAACATATTCCGAAGACTACTTGGACTCACTCACTTTTCTCAGAGATGGCCGACCCGATTTCCACAAAATTAGTGTCAAATGAATGGTCTAGCTGCCTCAGAAGACCCTATTGAATTTTACTGTAATCGAACTGTAACTTCATTTGTAACGTGCCGACTTGTGAAAATCACGAAACTTCATTATCTCAGAAACTACACAACCGATTTGATAATTATTATCAGATGAGCGGGCTAGTTAAGGGTTAACTGATGAATTATAGTTGAACACGTGGTTTCAAAGTTTGGCTGCACTACACGTTCCCATTTCATTTGATTATAATCGAACTCAAGCAACCGTTATGTATTAAATTGTTAATAAAACAACGAAAGTCTATTATCTTAAAAATTACATGACTTATTTGAACATAACTAGTGTCATACGAACGAGTCATCTCTCAAACTTACAAATAACAAACTTCATAACAATTTGATATGTGGCTCAAAAGTTATGGAAAGAAGAGAAATTCAAAGTGTATAATGACTTATTATATCTACAGCGGCGCAAGCGATGAGACACCTCAGTCGGTGGCTAGACTCCGAACGCGTATCACGGAAGAGCTCCTGCGTGCGTGAAGAGATCACTCTCTTAGTTATAAAAAATAAACTCCCACCGGGCAGTGTGTGCAGTTCATCGTTGGCGTGCTGAGATAGGGGAACACAATAGTAGAGGGTGATTCGACTTTGGTTTAGAACTATTTATACCTTTCCCAGTAGTTTAATTGGCCAAAACACCTTGTTGGAGACAACGGAGATTGCGGGTTCGAGTCCCGTCTGGACGAGGGAAATTTTTTTTCTAAGCCTAAAAGTCACACCTTCTATTCCCGTTCATTTTCGCATGCTCGCAAACTGCATACATTGCCCGCTTTACTAAAACTTAAAATGTAAGTCATATGACAAAAATGAAATTAGTTCGTAAAGTAAGTCATATTGGGTGATATTTGGTCACTTTGGACTGTTTTTCAGAAGCCGAAAGTCGTCATTTTGGACTTTAAAATTGCCTGTGAAATCAATTTCTGTCATCTGGGCGTAATTCTGGTTCCGAAAACATTCATATTGAATGGTATTTGGTCATTTCCGGTTGTTTGCCAGACACCGGAAGTCACCATCTTAAAATTCAAGATTGTGTCTGTGATCAATTTTTAGCTTCTGTGCATCTTTCTGGTTCCAGAAATACTAGTATTTAATGGGAATCGTCCATTTCAGGCTGTTTTTCAGAAACCGGAAGTTGCCATCTTACAATTCAAAATGTTGTCTGAAGTCGATTTGTGGCTCCAGTGCAACATTACGGTTCCAGAAATACCCATATTGGGTGGTATTTGGGCATTTGCCGCTGTTTTTCCGACACCGGAAGTCGCCATTTTGGAATTCATAATGGCATTTGGAGACAATTTCTGGATTTTGAACGGCATACTGGTTAAAGAAAACCTCATATTGGGTGGTATTTGGTCATTTTCTGCTGTTTTCAGAAACCGGAAGTCGCCATCTTAGAATTTAAAATGCTATCTGTGGTCGATTGTAGCTCCTGTGTATTATTCTAGATCCGGATATTATTATATTGGGTGGAAATCGGCCATTTTCGGCTGTTTTCCGGAAACCGGAAGTTGCCATCTTACAATCCAAAATGTTGCCTGATGTCGATTATGGAACATATTTGTTACCACTAAAAACATTCATCTGCCAATATGGTTCCATTTAGTTGATTAGTTCGCGAGATGTGCAGAAATTTGTGAAGAAACATGTACTTCCAGAAGAGGGAGGGGCGTAAAACCATTATGGACATATTTGTTACCTCTAAAAACATTCACATACCAAATTTGGTTGTATTTTCTTGATTGGTTCTTGAGCTGTGCGAAATTTGAATTTCATTTTCATGGGATCCCTCCCTTATAGAAGAGGGAGTCGGGTGTCAAACCATTATGTACATATTTGTTACCACTAAAAACATTTACCTGCCAAATTTTGCTCCATTTGGTTGATCAGTTCTCGAGATGTGCACAAATTTTTGTTTCATCCAACTATTATGACATATTAGTTACCCCTTAAAACATCCATATGCCAAATTCGGTTTCATTTGCTTGGTTTGTTCTTGAGTTGTGCAGAAATTTATGTTTCATTTGTATGGGACCCCTCCCTTCCAGAAGAGGGAGGGGTCTCGAACTATCATAGGAACCTTTATCGGCACCAAAAACCTCTACATACAAGTTTTCACGTCGATCGGTTCGGTAGTTTTCGGGCCTATATGGATCAGACAGACAGACAGACTTGACTGCATTTTTATATGTAAAGATTACAACATCAATATTTATCATTCTGTGCCGAACACGCATCAGTATCGGACGTGTTTGGTGATCGCTCCGATAGAATATAATACAAAAGACGCGCGAGCGAGTGTTGGCATTGTTTGCCTGGTCGAGTGAAGGTTCAAGGTCGCCCGCCTTTGTGCAACTGTTTCGCATCGTGGCTGTTTGCTGGTGCGTAAGCCGATTTGGCTGCTAAGTGATTTGTGCTACAGCAGTGGACGAGAATCTCAACACAAAGGAGGAAAAAGAAGAAGCCAACAGTTGACAGCGAGTTGTGTCGCTGTGCTGAGTGATCACACACCCGGCTCGCTGCTGGTGGCTGTTTGGGGCTGCTGTATTGGTGCTGCTGGCTGTAACGGCTGCAGCTTCGACCGTTCGCACAACCAACCCTGCTGAAAGGAGAAGTAAAGAGGTACGTGTTCTGTCGGCGCTAGTGCGCTAGATTTAGCGCGATGGATGTAGATCCCTCCCTCGCCTCCCGTGCCACCATCCCCGAACCCCTCCGACCCTGTCCCTCCTGCCAACCCTTCCTCTGTTAATTCTCCAGTCCTCCCTCGCCCCAGGCTTTACCCGGACGGATCTCAGGGCAGCTTTACTGATTTCTTTCGGCCAAAAGCAGGACCGAAATCGAAACCGTTAAACATCCTGCAGATTTCGAAAGACCTGACGGAAGGGTACAAGGCCGTGACCGAAATCTCCAAGGTCAGACCCAACAAGCTCCGTGTCGTGGTCAGCGACCTGGAACAGGCCAACGCTATTGCTCGCTCCGAGCTTTTCACACGCGAGTATCGCGTTTATATACCTGCACGAGACGTGGAGATCGACGGTGTCATAACCGATTCGAGTCTGTCGGTCGAGTGTATCTTGGCAAGCGGTTTTGGCTGCTTCAAAAATGCTTTGTGTCACGACGTAAAAGTAAAGATCATAGATTGCAAGCAATTGCGGTCTGTGTCTCTTGTCAACGGCACAAAAGTGTACACTCCGTCAGACTCGTTTCGTGTTACGTTTGCCGGATCTGCTCTCCCTAGCCACGTCTCGATCGATCGGGTTCGTCTGCCTGTGCGATTGTATGTACCCCGTGTTATGAATTGCACCAATTGCAAGCAGTTAGACCACACAGCCGCCTACTGCTGCAATAAGGCACGATGTAGCAAGTGTGGGGAGACTCATGCGGAAGATTCTTGCAGTGTTAATGCTGAAAAATGTATTCACTGTGGGGAAAACCAGCATGAGCTCCCACATGCCCGGTGTACATGCAGCGCAGAGATAAAATCAAGCGGTCACTTAAGGAGCGTTCAAAGCGTTCTTACGCTGAGATGCTGAAGAAGACCGTGACCACTTCTACCATAACATCGAGCCCCTTTGATCTGTTGCCCTCCGATGAAACCGATTCTGACGATTCATCAGCGGGAACATCTTATGCCAATTCTGGGGAGTCTAGGAAGAGGAAAAATGTTTCTTCTCCTAAGCTTCCCCGTAAAGGTCCTAAGATTTCCCAAAGTGTAATGAAAAGTACGAACAAACCAAACAGTGCTGCGGAAAAACCGAAGCAAACTCCTCCTGGGCTTGCAAATTTAAAGTCCCAGAAGGAGTTCCCAGCACTGCCAGGAACATCTAAAACCCCAGTTGTTCCTTTTGCACATCCAGTTGATAAAACAAACTCTGGATTAGTGAAATTTTCTGACATTGTGGACTGGATTTTTGAAAATTTCAATATACCCGATCCAATTAAAATTTTTCTTACAGCATTCCTCCCAACAGTTAGATCATTTTTGAAGCAGTTGACTGCCCAATGGCCCCTCCTTGCAGCGATTGTATCCTTCGATGCCTAATTCAACTGCGTATATGAAGGATTCTATCTCTGTCTTACAGTGGAGTTGTAGAAGTATTTTATCAAAAATTGATTCGTTTGAAGTTTTGATAAATAAAAACAAATGCGATGCATTTTCCCTTTGTGAAACTTGGCTTACTTCAAATATTGATCTCAACTTCCATGATTTTAATATTATTCGCCTTGATCGAGACACCCCATATGGAGGAGTACTTTTAGGGATTAAAAAGTGCTATTCTTTCTATCGTATTAACCTCCCCTCGATTCCAGGCATCGAAGTTGTCGCATGTCAAATGACAATACAAGGTAAAGAGCTTTGTATTGCCTCAATATATATTCCTCCCAGAGCACAGGTTGGGCAACGGCTGCTCTTTGATTTAATAGAACATCTTCCCTCGCCACGTTTGATTTTAGGAGACTTCAACTCTCATGGTGTGGCTTGGGGTTCCCCCTACAATGATAACCGCTCCTCTTTAATCTATAACCTATGCGATGACTTCGACATGACTATTTTGAACAACGGTGAAATGACACGTATCCCAAAACCTCCAGCGCGCCCAAGCGCTTTGGATCTATCCTTATGTTCGACGTCGCTACGGTTGGATTGCACATGGAAGGTAATCCTCGATCGTCACGGTAGCGACCATCTGCCTATTCTTATTTCAATTACTAACGGTTCAACTCGCATGCGACCAATTGACATTCCGTATGACCTCACACGGAATGTCGATTGGAAGTTATACGAGGAAATGATTTCAAAAGCGGTCGAGTCGATTCAACATCACCCACCACTTGAAGAATACAACCTCCTCGCGGGCTTAATCCGACGCCGCGTTGCCAGCCCAAACGAAGAAATATCCCGGCGTAACGATCAAAGAGCAGCCTCCAACTCCGTGGTGGGACAAAGAGTGCTCCGATGTCTACACGCAAAGATCCGACGCGTTTTTGGCCTTCCAGAAGGGAGGTATACCCGACGACTATATACGGTATTCGGAGCTTAATACCAAGCTTAAAAGCCTGGCTAAAGCAAAGAAACGCGGATATTGGCGTCGGTTCGTGAAAGAGACGTCGGTTCGTGAACGAAAGCGAGGAGTCTTCAAGTCGGTGGATATTTGATTTTGCCAGGAAAGTATGTCCGGATTCTGTTCCTGCGCAAAACTTTGTTCGCGATCGCGTCTCCGGGTCACGACGCGATAGAATCACCTTTTACGATGGCAGAATTTTCAGTTGCCCTCCTGTCCTGTAACAATAACGCACCTGGGTTAGATAGAATCAAATTCAACTTGTTGAAGAATCTACCCGGCAATGCCAAGAGGCGCTTGTTGAACTTGTTCAATAAGTTCCTGGAGCAAAACATTGTACCGCAGGATTGGAGGCAAGTGAAGGTGATCGCCATCCAAAAACCAGGGCAACCAGCTTCTGATCACAACTCTTATAGGCCGATTGCGATGCTATCCTGTATCCGGAAATTGATGGAAAAAATGATACTCCGTCGTTTAGACCACTGGGTCGAATCAAATGGTCTACTATCAGATACTCAATTTGGCTTCCGCCGTGCCAAAGGGACGAATGATTGTCTTGCGTTGCTTTCAACAGATATTCAGCTGGCGTATGCTCGCAAAGAACAAATGGCGTCTGCGTTCTTGGACATTAAGGGGGCTTTTGATTCCGTTTCTATTGACATTCTTTCGGATAAACTTCACCGACAAGGATTTTCTCCATTTTTGAACAATTTTTTGCACAATTTGCTGTCCGAAAAGCACATGCATTTTACGCACGGCGATTTGGCAACTTTTCGCATTAGCTACATGGGTCTTCCCCAGGGCTCATGTTTAAGCCCCCTTCTTTACAACTTTTATGTAAATGACATCGACGAATGTCTGGCAAATTCATGCACGATAAGACAACTTGCAGACGACAGTGTAATCTCTGTTACAGGAGCCAAAGCTGCCGATTTGCAAGGACCATTGCAAGATACCTTGGACAATTTGTCTGCTTGGGCTTTACAGCTAGGTATCGAATTCTCTCCGGAGAAGACTGAGATAGTAGTTTTTCCTAGGAAGCATGAACCTGCGCAGCTTCAAACACAATTAATGGGTAAAACGATTTCTCAGGTTTTGGTACACAAATATCTTGGTGTCTGGTTCGACTCTAAAGGCACCTGGGGTTGTCACGTTAGGTATCTGATGAAAAAATGTCAACAAAAAGTGAATTTTCTTCGTACAATAACCGGACAATGGTGGGGAGCCCACCCAGGAGACCTTATAAGGCTTTACCAAACAACGATATTGTCTGTCATTGAGTACGGGTGTTTCTGCTTCCGCTCCGCAGCAAACACACATTTGATCAAACTGGAGCGAATACAATATCGTTGTTTGCGTATCGCCTTGGGTTGCATGCAGTCGACCCATACGATGAGTTTGGAGGTCTTAGCTGGAGAACATCTAAAACCCCAGTTGTTTCTTTTGCACTCCCAGTTGATGAAACAAACTCTGGATTAGTGAAATTTTCTAAAATTGTGGACTGGATTTTTGAAACTTTCAATGTACCCGATCCAATTAAAATTTTTCTTACAGCATTCCTCCCAACAGTTAGATCATTTTTGAAGCAGTTGAATGCCCAATGGCCCCTCCTTGCAGCGACTGTATCCTTCGATGCCTAATTCATCTGCGTATACGAAGGATTCTATCTCTGTCTTACAGTGGAATTGTAGAAGTATTTTACCAAAAATGGATTCATTTAAAGTTTTAATAAATAGAAACAAATGCGATGCATTTTCCCTTTGTGAAACTTGGCTTACTTCAAATATTGATCTCAACTTCCATGATTTTAATATTATTCGCCTTGATCGAGACACCCCATATGGAGGAGTACTTTTAGGGATTAAACAGTGCTATTCTTTCTATCGTATTAACCTCCCCTCGATTCCAGGCATCGAAGTTGTCGCATGTCAAATGACAATACAAGGTAAAGAGCTTTGTATTGCCTCAATATATATTCCTCCCAGAGCCAGCGTTGCCAGGTAATTTTTTAAAAAATCTGGAAAATGCAAAATAAAAATCTGGCAGTCATTTCGTGGGGTGAAAGGTTAATTTTTCGGATAAAAGTCTTGGGGTACGCAAAATTTGAGGTGACAAAATTGCAAAATTTCGCGCCAAAATCGAAGTGATGACCTTTTTGCGGAACAGAGAAAATAAAATCTGGATAAAATCTGGATCATCCATGAAAAATCTGGATATTTGGACATCAAAGCTGTCTACCTGGATACATGTTCAAAAATCTGGATAATCCAGCTAAATCTGGATACCTGGCAACGCTGCCCAGAGCACAGGTTGGGCAACGGCTGCTCTTTGATTTAATAGAACTTCTTCCCTCGCCACGTTTGATTTTAGGAGACTTCAACTCTCATGGTGTGGCTTGGGGTTCCCCCTACAATGATAACCTCTCCTCGTTAATCTATAACCTTTGCGATGACTTCGTCATGACTATTTTAAACAACGGTGAAATGACACGTATCCCGAAACCTCCAGCGCGCCCAAGCGCTTTGGATCTATCCTTATGTTCGACGTCGCTACGGTTGGATTGCACATGGAAGGTAATCCTCGATCCTCACGGTAGCGACCATCTGCCTATTCTTATTTCAATTACTAACGGTTGACCTCACACGGAATGTTGATTGGAAGTTATACGAGGAAATGATTTCAAAAGCGGTCGAGTCGATTCAACATCACCCACCACTTGAAGAATACAACCTCCTCGCGGGCTTAATCCTCGACGCCGCGACGCCGAGTACTACCATTGAAAAACCGCTTCTGGAGCCTGTCTTCTCGCATTCTTATCAAATGTGAGGTCTTGAACCGTCCTGTGATTGAAAATTTTGAAAGGTTATTCGAACTTAATTCTCAAACCCGTTTTATGACATTGTATTTCAATCACTATCCCATAATATTAACCCTTCTTCGAATATTCCAAATCGTGTCGACTTATCAAATACTTCTGATTCTACTGTGTTTTTCGATACATCCATGATAGAAGAAACTCGTGGAATCCCGGATCATTTACGCGTGCAGCAGATCCCCAATATTTTTTCCAATAAATATCGAAACATCAACTGCGACAATATGTTCTACACTGACGGATCACTTCTTGATGGGTCCACTGGCTTCGGTATTTTCAATAACAACTTAACCGTCTCCCATAAGCTTGATAACCCTGCTTCTGTTTACGTCGCAGAATTGGCTGCAATTCAGTACACCCTAGGGATTATCGAAAAAATGCCCACGGACCATAATTTCATCTTTACGGACAGTCTCAGTTCCATTGAGGCTCTCCGATCGATGAAAGATGTTAAGCACTCTCCGTATTTCCTGGGGAAAATACGGTAACATCTGAGTGCTTTATCCGAAAAATCTACTCAGATTACCTTAGCGTGGGTCCCTTCTCACTGCTCGATACCGGGCAATGAGAAAGCGGACTCTTTGGCTAAAGTGGGCGCATCAAACGGTGGAATTTATGAAAGACCAATTGCCTTTAATGAATTTTTCTCATTTGTACGTCAGAATACGATCATCAGTTGGCAAAATGCTTGGACCAGAGGGGAACTGGGAAGGTGGTTACATTCCATAATCCCCAAGGTGTCGACGAACCCGTGGTTCAAGGGGTTGGATGTAGGTCGGGATTTCATTTGCGTGATGTCCCGGCTTATGTCCAATCACTATAGATTTGACGCGCATTTCCGTCGTGTTGGGCTCGGGGAAAGTGGTATCTGTGCCTGTGGTGAAGGTTATCACGACATAGAGCACGTTGTTTGGTCATGCCCTGTACACCGTGACGCCAGGTCTAAATTAATAGCTTCCCTGCAGGCCGAAGGTAGGCAGTCGGCTGTTCCTGTTCGTGATGTCTTGGCGAGCCGTGACCTATCCTACATGTCCCTTATATACGTTTTCCTGAAATCCATCCACGCCCCAGTTTAGTCCTACCCCCTTCCGCCTGCATCCAGCCTAACGACAAGAACACGTTAAGACCCCGGATCCGGAAACAGCAATGAGACCCGCACGATACTCTCAAGGCCCGAGGGAGACAACCCAATATGCCAGTCCGTAATATCTTGGCCCAGCAGCGGAACAAGTGTTTACCTATGGCAATGAAAACCATCATACAGTAAACCAGTGCTTTTAATGCAAAATATTATAGCTTTAAGTTACATTTAATTTCAGCTCGTAGTCGGCAGCGAGGATAAAAAATTTGCTTTTAGTTATTAAGATACTTTAGAAAGTAAGCTACCAGATATAATTGGCGCCGTTAAACATTAAATTGTATTTGTGCCGTGTCAAATAAATTATAGATGAACAAAAAAAAACATCAATATTTTAGAACCTAAAGAGTGAATATACATTTATTGGATTGAAGCGTTCATGTAAACCTATTTTTACAAATAAAAAATTGAATGAGAAAGGCTGGGTCTGACCGCTAGGTGGATTAATTTAGGGTTTTACTCAATATAAGACATAATTTGACTACCACTTTTAGATATTAGCGCATTACCATTAATGTTCAGACATACTCGATATTATTTGCTTTGTGAAATATACTAAAACCATGCCAAAACCGTTTTCGTAGAATCACCGTTTTGAGTTCAGTTTTTGTCCGATTTAAGATCTGTTTTTTTAAAGATGGGTAAGAAGATGCCAATTTTTTAAAGATGGGTAAGAAGATGCTAATATGTGGACAAACTCTTGGAATTTTGATGTTTGGTCCTAAAACAAAATGGCGTCGAAAAAACATAGAAAATTTCCAATTTCTCAAAAATTCAAAATGGCGCCATTGTTGCCCTTTTAGCTGAAATATGTTCAAACTAGGGAAGTTTATTTTCGCATCAAACTTAATCAAAAAATCAAACATAGAAGCCAAGGCAAAAAAATTGTTGCACTGTGCTATCTATGCATCCACCCAAATGCAAAAAAATGTAATTTGATTATTGGAACTATTCTACTATACAAAATTGTTAAGCCTGGTTGAAACACAGAATTCGTCCTCTGATTGGTCGCATGCTTGCTCTCCTTAATACGGCCAACAGAATCATGTACCTAGTGGAAAAGGCATTCAAGCTTTGAATACAAACGTTATTTTCTATAATATCCATTATGGGACTGGTATGCGTTTATTTTTTAGATGGGAAAAAATGACCTGATATTTTTTGCAAATTTTACAGAACAAACTATGTTGTTTTTCACATTTATTTTGAGAAGCGTTGGTGATTCTATCCGCTGATGGACATCACTCAAAATCGACGAAAATGCAGATGGGACTGATATGCGTTTTTGGCAGTAGAACAGTTCTAACTCTAGCAGTAGCAGGAGCGAATAGCAGCAGCAGCATTGGGTACCAGCAGTTGTAGTGGTAGCAGCGTCAGCGGTAGGAGCAGCGGCACTTCCTCTAGTAAAAAGCTGCATTTGTGCAGTAGCGGCAGCATCAGCGGTAGAAAACTCTGCCGTATTGTCAACATACAACGATTGCATGCTTTGGGGATGATTTAAAAACACAGAACTTGGATTACTTGAAATTTGAAGCTAAAAAACGTAGAGCGTTCTTTTTTCACCTGTGAACAATTGCTGCAGCGGCAAAAAAGGAAGGGTTTTTCATTACATTATGACGGGTGATGAAATTAGGATTTATTACAGCAATTCAATAAAAATAAATTCATGAGTCACTATGGCCCGATCGTGCTTCTTCGTCATCGGCTCGGTGAAATAAACACGCTGCGAAGGTTATGCCACAAATTATTCTGCTCTTGAAGCTCTAATATGAAAATGCCAAGACGCATGTTTACGCATACTATTTCATGAACAAGTGGTCAGCCTGCAGCCAAACCTAACCAAGCGCCAAAAATCTTATTTCGAGTATCCGGAGTTTAAAGTTTACCCACCCCGTATGTTTACTGTAAACTGCAATAGAGAATTTTTGTCAGAATATCATCATGAACTGTTCAAATCACTTCGTTCTTTCATGAAAGATAGAATATTAATATTCTAGACCAGAAAATAATAGCTCAATTTTCTGGTCGCACGCCAACCGTATGCAATTGATAAATGACACTCTGAATGTTGTTTCACAAGAGAAAATCAACAAAAAGAAATAACTTTCAACGTTCATAAAAAAGATAAATTTTTCTTTTTAAGTTCGAAGGAAGTATGGAAAAGAGTGACTTCGTTGTTTTGGCCAGAGCTCAATATAACTTGAAAACCATAAAAAAATAATTGAGACTATAACTATGAGGTTTTGAAACATACGATCGCGTAATGGCCAGGCACACATTTTGGAAGGACCGACCGATACACGCAAAGCAAAGGTTAGATTACGTTCAGTCACGGATGAGAGACACCTGAAGGTAGATAAAATTAACCAATTCAAAGAAAGTTTAACATGTTGCTAGATAAATCAGCTGACAAATTTATATTTTTCTTCAAAGAATTTAATAATTTTTCTTTTACTTGTAACTTAGCTCATTGACAAATATTCATTGTCATTCCAAATATATAGTACACGTTTGAAACATCAACAGAAGATACGTGTGATGAAACATTTCATGAGAAAATGTTGGTTTAATTTCAAATTTAAAGAAAATTGAAGATACACCTATTTTAGACCTTCTCAATTTTATACCGTACAATTAAAAATGCACAGATTGAAAAACTATTCCCATAAATCCAGAATTGTAGTTTCATATGACTATTCGAGAACTATGTCATTACCCTTCATAATAATGAAGAAGCAACTGAGGCGTGTGAAATTAATCACACAGCCAGCAATTGCCGTTCACACCGGCTGCCACTGATGAAGAAACTTAAACCTGGCAAATGTCTCATCGAACAATAATTTATTTAGTTCACCACTTTATTGTGGCTATTTCCGGCAGGTATCCAGGCAGTCCATCGATTCACTGCCACTGCATACTTGCCCTTGTAAAATGATATCCTCATTTGATTACGTCCTGTTTCTATTGGTTTTCTCAAAGGGTCGGTTGACAAGCACACGAAAGGTGGAAGGTGCCGATTTGGTGAAGGTAAAGCTTTGTAAATAACTGAATAATCTAGTGAGTGAGGTGGAAAAGGGGACCGAATTATTCCTTTATCAAAAAGAGATCGATAGAAATGAACAGCTGCGAAAGATGCCACGCTGTACATTGTTAATTGTTTGCTGGCCACTTACTAGAAAGGAACACGTAGGTCTTGCAGCAGCTGGCTTGTGCTTTATTCTGCGTGACTTCTTGAGAATTGACAGCAAACTGAAGTACCTATATGCGTTTGATCTTTTTATTGCAGAGTGTTTCAAAAGAGGGTGGTGCTAATTTTGGCGCGGTGAAGTACTTATGATGATACCTTTGGACCCGATGGGGCTACCGGTGGTGAATGGCGGTGGCAGCGGCGGCGGAGGAGGACCTGTTGGCGGTGGAGTCAGAAGAAGCGGTTCTGATGGACCCATGGGTACTAGCGGTGGCATGAACACTATCAGTATTGCGACAATTGGCTCCAGTGTACCATTTCATCACCAGACGGATGATGCTTACAGGAGTAAACTGATGAAAAGTAAGGATTTGTTGTATTTTGGGTTTTTTAATTGTAATGCAATTCTTCTTTTTCTTTTTTAGATACTTTGCGAAATTATGGTGAGTTTTAGATAATGCTTTGTAAAAATGATTTGAAAAACTAACATTGCAAGAGCTCGAAGCAAAGTTGTTATGTGTTATGTAAAAATTCGTTTAAATCATAGCCTCCATCCGTGAAGACACCAAATGATTTACTGGGCTGAAGTCTAAATGAATTAATTGATCACCGCTAGGGGAGAGAGACAAAATTATACCATTAATTCCATTCTATACAAAGGGTAGACATAATGGAAGGGGTTCAATTACGGCGTCTACAACAGGGGAGCCATATCGCCCTATTTAGTATGATTCTAATTATATTCTAATTATAGCTACCGTACCGAAAATGTACCGTAAGCCGTCGTCTCATAAGGTATCGGTTCTAATTTACCTATGTAATATGCAAAATACTATAGTTGAAGATGTAAGTACTATTGCTTTAAAATAATTCGTTTAAAGTGAACATCAATACGACACAAGATTACATATCTTTAATGTTTATAGAATGTAAAATTTTTAGTTTATTTCCCTGAAATAATCACAGGCACAAATAACGTGCAATTGAATCTAATTGATAAATTTGTTGTGACACTTTCCACAAACTTTATTGATGTTGCTGTTGTGGGTTTCATTTCAAAAACATCGCGTTGAATAACCAATTTTTTTTTTCGAAATTTCGCATAAGATAGTCGAAAGGCCGACTTAGGATATTGTCAGCGTAAATTTTTGATAAAGACTACCATATAAGATTATCACAGTCGAATATCGCACACAATTCCGCAGTTATGGGTGATAGGTATCGATACTAGCGATATCGAAACGATTGATAGAAATATTTTATTATATTGACAAAGATACTTCATCATGACTGCTACATTGGTAGGTTGATAAAAAACACTCCAGCAGTGCTCAGCGTGATACCGATACATATTTATTAAATTTATAAAGTATACTTTATGAAGTATACCGTGGGGTCAGATATCGATATAATGACAATTAAAAAAGTACCGTGATTCAAAAGTGTCGATGCTCAGTATCACTCAGTCAATCTTGTAACACTTATTTATGTTTTGGTTTTCAGCATAGTTTTCAAGTAAAGTTTGCTCAAAAATATATATTATATGTTGCAAAAGAAAAACAAAAACAATGAACCAAACAAACTACCACTGCGCTACTAAGGTGTCAGTTTGAGAGAGCGAAATAAGAAATTGGGCAATGAATGA
This sequence comes from Wyeomyia smithii, assembly GCF_029784165.1. NCBI lineage: Eukaryota > Metazoa > Arthropoda > Insecta > Diptera > Culicidae > Wyeomyia > Wyeomyia smithii. Next base: position 56,302,020 of record NC_073695.1, on the reverse strand, counting down.
TTATCACAGAAGTCTAAGTTTTGTAAGGGACAATAAAAGTAGTTGCTCCTTTTTCACAGACTCTTTCCTAGTATTTTTTATCAGTAGCGTAGTCGAAGGGGACTTACGGGTTCAAATTGCCTCCAGAGCCTTCGCTCTTCGAAATATTTTTCAATATTAGAATTCTACATTGGTACTATTTATTAGAGTGCCTTTGAAATGTATAAGATGAATTAGACCTTCGAATTTTGTTTAGTGGTATAGCTCAAAAACTTCGTCCCTTGCAAAAAAAATCAGCTCAATCGGACTTCGGGATTTGGAGCCTCAAAAGAGCCAAATTTTCACATTTGTTCATGGAATTGTCGAGATCGAGTTTTGTTTTGAACCAAATATCTTAGAAATGACTAAAACTGGCGGATCTTTTGACGTATTTTTTTTCAACCCACTTTCTGGGAGAGTCTCCCAATTCCAAAACTTCTTGAAAGTCGATTTTAAATTGTTTTTTTAGAGAAAACTCCTTTGGATCTTTGGAATCAGAAGGATTTTTCTATATCCAAAATTTCATATTTTATTTTCATCGGTCAAAAAAGTGGGGTACGTGTAGAGAAAAAAAAACGACCATTTGGTATTCGTTCAGGAGGTAGATTTATTATGTTAAACAAATTTTAATTAAACTTAACCTACTGAAACCCCGGAGAGAAACAAATCACTTTACCGATTGTTCTTTGTGTTCTTATCATGATTTATAATTTTTGGCTTTGTCCTTGTCACCTATAGTTATCAAGAAAGAAAAATGTCAGCGCCACTTTTTTCGGCTCATTCATTTCGCTGCGATGTGGCCATCGTTTCTCCCACGGGAAACAAGGTGTCTAGTATCAGTACTTTATTTCGACGAAGGAATGTCGAAAAATATACTATTTCAGACTATGCAACGGAAGATTGCATCGAATGTCTGTCTGTGGGATTAGAGTTTTGTGAATATACCTGATTCTAGGATAGAGGCTACTGCTCGATTGAGCTAAAATGGGGACTTTTTTTAAAAAAACGAAGCTTTTGAACTCTATCGTTAAACGAAATTTGAAAAGTCGTTTTCCATTAGTCGGATTTGAGTCTTGGGGGGGTTCGGAACAGATACTTCCGGGGGAACGTAATTTATTTTCTCAGGGGGGCCGGGGCACTCGCCCCATTTAAATCCGGGCCTGATTAAGACCCTATTATTTATGTCATGAAATTAACATGACATTCTTGTACTGACCATTGACTGATCTACGCGACGTTGTTCTCACCTATTCTCTTTTTTCAATTTTACTACTACAACGCAACATAATATTTTTTTTAAACTGTCACTTTTGATTTGGCTGAAACTTTGCATAGACGTTTCTGTAGGCAAGAGCTGCCATTTTGTGCTATTGGTTTATTTTTTTAGAACACAACTCATATTTGAGAAGCTATTGAAAAATACTATTTTGGGAAGGTATTGATGATTACAAATATTTTAAGGGCCAAAACGGCTTGTTTGATCGGTGTGACGTCTTCGACAAAGTTGTAGATAGTAAATTTGTCTTTTCAAAAAAAATACACTTAAAAAAAATATTTATTTTTTGAAAAAAATAAGTTAAAAGAAAAATTAACAATTATTTATCTAAAAAAACTCATTTTTGTAAAACTCAACTTTTTTATAAAAACTACAAAAGCTTACCTTAATAACGCAACCGGTCCGATCATGGAGAAATCAAGAAAAATAAAGTTATAATTGTTTGAAAAAAAATTTTTTTTTCACAGTGTACATTTTTTTAAAAATTATTATCTACAACTTTGCCAAAGAGACTATGCCAATCAAACAAACCGTTTTAACTGTTAAAATAATTTTAATTTCCCATAGTGAGCTCTATTGGAAATTAAAAATATTTGTACAGCCAAAACGGTTCAAATGATTGGCAAAGTGTCTTCGGCAAAGTTGTAGATAACAATTTTGTCCTTCAAAAAAATAAAAAAAAAAAATAAAATAAAAGTTAAATTGAATCAAAAAAATCAAAATATCATAACTTTTTTTTCTTGATTTCTTCATGATTGGAATCTTTTGTAGTTTTTTTAACTCTTTTTCAAAAAATTAATAATTATTTTAGAGTGTATATTTTTTTTGAAAGACAAAATCATTATCTACAACTTTGTTGAAGACATCACACCGATCAATCAAACCGTTGAGCATATTTCCATAGCTTCTCAAAAATGAGTCGTGTTCCAAAAAATTAAACCAATAGCACAAAATGGCATCTTTTGCCTATAGAAACGTCTATGCAAAGTTTCAGTCTAATAAAAAATGGTCGATCAATTCAGTTGCCCGTTTTTTTGTGGAATTGATCTCATGATAGTCATTAATTTAGGTTACACTTTCTCAATCTGCCTCCCTCTTAATTTTTTTAAATAATTTTTCCATCGAACCGTCCCAGAAGGAAATCATGTCTGAGCCATTGCTTTAGTGTGATCAATTGTTGCGTTCCTTCCATTCACATAAGTGTTGAACTGACGTCGCACAAACTGGTCAACAAAGGTTTTGCTCCAAAGCTTAAACTTGGAAATAAAAGAAAGATTATAGTTTTTTAATCATTCTTGTCAATTTTAATGTCCCTTTCAAAAAAAGAAGTGCGTCAAAAGGTCGCAAAATAATTGCTCACCAGGCTCGTCACTTTTACGTTTGTTTACGGAAAATCTCATTTTAGTTTCACAAGATTTTACGCACTTCCGAACTGGCTAAGGGCACCACAATTCACAGGACAGGTGAAAAGCTATAAACTTCTATTTCTCTTCAGTTCAAGCTCTAGGAAAAATCTGTGTTGACAACTGGTCGACAAAGGTGAGAAAAAAAATTGGCCCAGATATCAAACTGAAGAAAGATAAAGGTTATAAGTATTTAATAATTCTTGTAAATTTCGGTGTTTCTAGCCAAGTTGAAAGTGCGCAAAGTCATCAGAGGCTTTAATGAAGTTTTCATGTAAGCAAACATAGAAGCGCCGAACCCAGCAGCAAATTACTTCGCGGTCTTTTGACGCTGGAGACACTAAAAATTCATAGGAATGGTAAAAACGTAAAATGTTTAATTTTTCCAGTTTGAGCTTTCGGGTAGTTTTTGTTTTGTTTTTGTCGACCAGTGTTATACAGCGAATACAGTGACCTGGATTGAAGCAGTTTTTTGTGCTAATGTGAATGCCGTTTAATTAAACCGATTTTTCTTGAAAATATGAAAATTTTAAGTGTAGGGAAAAACACAAATTGGTTAAAAACTTACATTCAAAATTGCAATTTCTCATTGTTAAGATAATTAATGAATCAAACGATTCATTAGCGGTTGCAACGTTAGCGTTTTCAACGAAATTCTCGAGAGAGCAGGGAAGAATAAAGTGCATTGGTTTTAAGCTATTTTTCAACTTACCCCGAACAGGCCATCTTTTTTAAAGAACAGCATTGTTTTGCAATTTTATATTATGTAGATGATTTTTTATAATTTTCTTACCACTATGTTGAGCTAATGATTGGTAGTTTGTATTTTTCTCTTCATTCTGACATGTTGTATAATTTTTTGGTTGTTCAACAAAAATCGAAAAAGTGCTCATTCATTTCTAACTATTTTCAATTTTATTCTTGACGTCCTGTTAACCCTGATTGTAAATATTTTTTACCAAGGATACATTATTTAATTGCACTTATATAGCTCCAAATCAGTAGGTTTCGAAGAAGAAGAATGATTTATTCCTATGATTTTATTGATATCTAATGAATCTGAATAGGGCTCATTATAAAATAGTTACTATACCAAAATACATTCCCCAAACGGTTTCATAGTCATAGCTCGACATGCGATTGGTCATGAGTTCGAATTTTAGTAGAATCAGACTGATCAGGTCTCCCTACTTAACCTTTTACTTACGCTAAATTCCTGGAATAAAGGTCACACGCAGTTGAATGAATGGTAGTTACAATTGCCGATATTTGGTAGGGTAACTAACGTGGCTTGGTAAAGAAGCGCAGTAGAATGTATATAGGCGTATAAACGGTAGGGTGGAAGTATAAAATCCTTTACTTTACACGGTGACAAAGTTACCTTCCTTTAAGTCATAGTCTGTAGAGATGCAGAGGTAAACTTGATCTCTGCTAACAACGATTGTAACACTTCCATCGTTTTTTCCCTAACTGACCGTAAGGACGTAGTCGGCGCCCTTATCGACCTATACGAAGCAGAAGCTATTGAATTGGTTGATAAATCATTCTTAATTTAGTCATTTTATGGTGGTTCTCAATGTTTTACTTTACTTGCTCAAATCCAGATTAGATCAGATCAATTTACTTCTTAGAGCGTTTTCAAACTCTTTGAGTTAAATTTGGTGTAGGGGAACTGCTCCATTATTCATCTCAGCCCATATATTCATCTCATACAATATGAAAACACAATTGAAACAGGAAAAAACGCATATTTTCTTCTCAAAACATTCTGCTAATCCATGGAATGGATTCTTATTAGTTCACTTCAGATTCCTCATAAAGTATAATCCTCAAAAACTAACTTAAAAGCACTAAATATCGTCGGGCATCTGCACTCGAAAACTCATTCAATTCAATCACCTTCCTCAGAAAACAAAATTCGCGCATTGTTCTATACGGCTACAACGGGACTCGTTCAGCAGCCAACCAAAGTTTTTTTCATCACTAGCGTATTGCTTTTTATTTTAATCACTCAACAAAATCACTCACTACACTAAGAATACTGTAATCTTTGAAATGTTCACCTCAAATTTTCTAAAACAAGCTTGAATTTGCATAAATATATGAGATGAATTTCTACAATTTTTAAATATCAACTGTATGTATTTTTATCTGTTTTCACTGCGTTGAAGAAAATCAAATCAAACAAATTTCTGTTATTACGAAAAAATCATACTGAAAATGTAAAATTATTCCGACATAATTGACATAAATCTACAGCACTGTAGTGGTTACCTAGGTTACCAATTTTGCACGTAAACAAATACAGCGGAAATCAAGGTAAACTACTACGACGGGCTGCGGCTACGTTCATTCATGATAACGTGTATCATTCATGATTAAGAGTGTGATGAATATGGGGGCGTCGTGAGATTAACAATTAAGCAGTGATTTATTACTAAATATACAATGCTAAACGATTCCATAACACCACGTTAGCATATTTAGTTTATTTGTTTAATGATTTCGCGAAAGTTTGGTGTTTAATCCGTGCATTCTCCGTGAATATCGGCCTAATGAGATGAATAATGGAGCAGTTCCCCCATTTGTTTTTTGTTAATCCTTTTTACATTGCAGAAATGTTTTTATTTCTCCAGCTTCTACTGATTATATTTCTACGAGCAGTATATACAGTTATTAGAAATTCACTTTCGTTTTGACCTTTTCATGGTTTCATGAAATGTGCTATGTTTTGACTAATTTCAGTTTAATCTCTAATTTTATTTTAGAGTCAGTTTAGAGTAGATTTTGGAGGTCTATTGTGTTGTTTTTCTCGCATTTAGAAGTATTTTCAATCATTTAAAGTATAACTTGTGATTATATTTCGTTTGGTTTCTTCTAGACTGTAAAAGCGTTTCAAGTATTTGAACTTCATTGCTGGTTTGAAGAGAAGTTCTTTTTTTTTAATCAACCGGTTTATGTCGGTCAACATTTCAGCTCTTTTTTTTAACAAAAAATTCCAGCAACATTGGAAATTATTTTCGTTTTTAGTCTCTTCGTTTACAACAAAAAATATGTCTTCTCGGCCTGTTTAGGCCGAACTTTGATGAGATTCTCTTCAGTTATGGCTTTTCTGGTCTAGCTTAAAACCACTCACGCTAAATCTTAAATTATTATTGTTATATTTTATGTTTAACCACTAAATAAACCCCAGGAACAAATGTTTTTCAATTTCTATTTGTAAAAAATGTCCACGACAAAGATGAAGGAGGGGGTTTTTATCAATGTCCACGGTTGTCCTCGAGAGGGAACGGGGTGGTAGGTAGATTTTTCTGTCCACGTGGAATACGAACGGCCCCTTCGTCCTATCTTCAATTCGGTTTTGAAACTTCACAGATTTTGTTTCGGCTCATGCGATTATGCGATTATCGGCTGCACACAGATAGCGTAGTTAAGTATTCATTTCATGCTTAGCTGATTGAAGTTTACTAACGGTTCCGCTTGAATCTCTGGACTTAGCAGACCGACCACATTTTCAAAGATTAAAAATTTTAAATACATATGATTCATGAAAGATTTTCATAACTGTTTTCTATTCTATAAGTGTTTTCTGAAACACTTAATAAAACGATTCATTTTTCCGGGGAGCTTTGTAGCCGTAGTTCGAATCTTAGTAGAATAAGGCCATTTGGTTGTCAAAGGACTTTAGCATGGGTTTAGTCTCAGGCATGGGTTTAGTCACGTACTCTTCCTTCAATCTGAATACTACGGTACCCCTGTTGACTTTTCTTCTAACAAAAATAAGTCTCTATTAAAACTGGTGTGAGTAACGTATGAAAGCTCTCTCCAGGGAATTGTAGTTATTAGGTGATAATGTTTGGGTGGACAGAGGCTCGGTATAGTAGAGCAGTAAGCTTGAAACAGAAAGGTAAAACTGACACACAAGCACGGATATGAATAGTAAGTATATAACTTACTTTAATAGTGATACTGCCAATAATATGAAGTGTGGAGTACAGAAAACACCTGGGCAATATCACAATAGATCTAAACTTTGGTCGCAGTGATGAGTCCACATACAAAAAAAAAAAAACACTTAAATAAATAATTCGTTTTTCAGAATGTAATGTCGATAAACATATTTGATGCTCTGGATAGGTAAAACCTAACCCAGAAGTTGCTGTAAATTACAACATACCTGTTGAACAGTTCTAGCTGCACTGGTTTTCACATCAATTTCGCTTTGCTATATTTGCCCTTCTATTCTGCCGATTTCATTCAAATTTAATGATTACACTGGTCAACACAGGTGCACTCCAAAAGCTCAAACCGGAAAAAAAGAAAGATTATAGCAATTCAACCAATCCTGTGAATTTTGGTGTCCCTAGCCTAGCCCGTATTTTTTTTTTCAAAGACTTAAATCAGTTTACTCGTAAACACAACGTTGAAGCGACGAACCCGGCGAGCAATTACTATGCGAACTCTCACGTAAGTTGACGCGTTTTTGTAATGCACCAAAATTCATAAAAAATAGTTGTTATCTTTAATTTTTTGACGTAGGACCAGACTTGGCATTTCTCTGCACCAGGTGTGTCCGTCGACTCGCACGAGGAGCAGCCTACTCGATTCGTGCGAAGATAATTTTCATCGCACGCCGTGAGCACGCATTAGTTCGTAGGTGCACGTGTGCTATTTCTCGAGTACACGGCGGGTGCACCGTGTAGATGAATGAAACCAAACGGGAAAACTAATAACCTACGCTATACAGCGGGGGCCTAGTGTGGTTGGTAACGTCTCCGCCAACCACGCTCGACGCCTGGGTTCGAATCCCACCGCCGACATAGGTGTTGATGGTTGTGAGGTGGCGTGATCCACTCACAACCAACCCCACTGGTCTAGATTCAATCCTAGCCGACACCGGGAGGTTTTCTGAGGCGAAAAATCTCTGGGATCACGCCTTCCATCGCATGAGGAAGTAAAGCCGTTGGCGCCGGTCCGTTAATAAACGGGTCGTGAGTTAGGGTCCTGGGTGTGGAGTCGTCTCCCTGGGCGTCGGTGAATGGCCACAACAGTGGCGGAACTAGGCCGACGGAAAATAAGCGAGAATAAAAAAAAATAACCTACGCTATGTTTCTTCTATATTTGAAAAAATGCTCCAGTCACACTTGTTGAGAAGTAAATTTTTGTGGGATAATGACTAGGAAACAAAAGTATTACAGAGATTCTACGCCGCAAAAATGCACACGGACCATTATTTCATCTTTATGGACAGTCTCAGTTCTATTCAGGCTCTTCATTGATGAAAATTTCAAAGCACCCTCCGTACGAGAACATCAGAATATTTTATATGAAAAATCTTCTCAGATTACCTTAGTGTGGATCCCTTTTCATTGTTCCATTCCGGGCAATAAGAAGGTGGACAGTTTGGCTTAGGTGGGCGCAACAAACGATGATATTTATGATAGACCAATTGCCTACAATGTTTTTTTTTACAATTTTCTCGACAGAGTACGCCTTTAAACTGGCATATCTCTTCCTTCAACTACGGGTTAGACATCTACTGCAAATTGGGCACACGGATAGTAATCATTGCGTTTGTGAATTGAACCATCATGACAATGAGCACACGGTTTTGGTGATGCTGAACTCCGTGGCACCAGATCGTTCCTTCTGGATACCCTCAGAATCTGAGAAATACAAACCTATGTTCCAGTTTGTGGTTTTCTGGATCAAGAGAACAAGACATGAATGATGCCGATTTATGAGTTCCGTAAACCGGGGTAAGAATATACCAGTGGGGGGTGAGATTGTGCCAAACCCATAGTTTGTCAGCCATCTCATGACGATCACAAGACCCAACTTTCTTGAATAAGTTTCCTCTAATATTCAAACAAGAAAGGCTAGTCTTCTGTTCCGAATGAGATGGCCGCCAAGTCACGGGTTGTATGATACAATCTCACCACCACTGGCACAATCTGATCCCGGCTGACGGTACTTGAAAAGCAACCGAGTTCTCAGCAAACAAGTCGAACCGCTGTATAAAAAAGAATATGCTAGTTTTAGTTTTAAACTTAGTTTTAATTCGTTTCGCCTTTCAAAGATATCCTAGAAATAAGATTTATCTGGTTGAAATTTTGAAAAAAAGGTTTGGAATAAGTAGCAATTAGGAAATATGCACTATTGTTTCAGTGGATAAGCATCTAACAACGTAGACCTTACGTGCTTACCCCTTCGTTACTGTCACTTTTTTATCCATACCCTCAAATTGTCACACTAACCTGAGGATCCAAGAAAAGGACATCTTGAACAAATAAAGGATGCGAAGAACTGGCAAAGAAAAGCTACGGTCGTTTGCAAAAGGCTATAAAAAGCTGCAAAACTAGAGTGGCTAATTAGAGTTCAAGTATCCATTTTTCATATTTAAATTTATTGTCATACACCAGCTCAACATGTTATGCCCGATGCGCTATGGTCAGGAAACCTTCGGAGTCATTTTGTTACTGTCGGCTCGTCTCGTCAGGCAGAAAAAATGCTTGACATATTCATTTGTTCTTCTCTTCGAATGCTGGGAAAAATTACCTTGGCTTTGAAAATCAATCACACTAGCCATGGCAATGATCAGTGATGCCACATTTTCATCTGTATTTTGGAGCTCAAAAAATCTTATCACCTTGGTAAAATTTGAAAAAATCTGTAAAATAAAATCTGCATATGTACTGGACATATACTTCCCGAAAATAAAATGCAATATAGCTTGTTTAACATTTTTTCCGTGATTCATTCATGCACACGTTAATGCGTAGCATATGAATAAAATAAAAAACCTCCGACACGCTCCACCGCATTTGAGTTAATTTATGTTTTTCAAATATATAAAGAAGTTTAATTTACGACCCCATGAAAACCAAAAAAAATTGTATAAATCTGTATTAATTCCAGAAAATCTGTAATCTGTATATGCAGATATCTGTATGTAAAATACGCAAAAATCTGTATAAATGCAGATAAATCTGTATATGTGGCATCACTGGCAATGATATGACGGACGCCGCGTGTTATCGTTCGGCTTTGAGGAGCAAAACTTCGGTTTCAGGTGTAAAACTTCGGCTTTCTCTTTTGCTGATGTGTATCCGATTCGTTTTTCCCGTGCATAATGAATAGGAGTGAGCAGTTGCTTGTCAGATGTAGCGTAAAATAATTGCGCGCGCGGAGTCCTTTGATTCCCGCGTAGTGCAAATGTGAAATACACCTTGCTCTTCAGTCGCCCGGAGGAGAAAACCAAGTCTGCGTAGGACTACGTCTAACCGCACTATATCGAGATACCTTCCGCGAAAACTAAAACCAAGATGTAACATCGGAATGAAAGAATTCAAACGGTTATACTGATGTAACCACATGATGGATCACATTAGTCAATATGTCGTTGGATTGATAAAATGATGGAAAATTTTGAGATTCTTCAATTTTCATTATCACTTCATTGTTTAACAGTGAAAATTGAATAAAAGTTTCAAGGACGAATTTTCACCAACAATGTACCAATCATATGCGAGCACGCCTGGCACAGACTTCATGAATAGACACCAACTGCCTGCTAAGATATCCTGTATAGCAGTGGCAAAAAAAATTTGACAGAATCTCCCCGTCCCAATAGGTCAACTAATGTTAGCTTCCATGACCCTAGACTATTTTGATGTCTTGAAGCTTTTTCGGAAAGTTCGTAGCCCCCCTTACTATTAGACAGTGTTACGTTCTGCTGTTAATATATATGTTAATGTTAATAAAACTGATGTCTTGCAGGAGAATATAATGGCACAGGAAACAGTACTGCACCAAGCAATGTATGAACAGAGCGCTGGTTACTCGTCGTCTATCAGTGCAGAAAAACTCGAAATTCATTTTTGTGCAGTCAAGCCAAGTGAAAACTACATTGCCGCTGTTGACGCACAGCGGGGCGTGGAACACAATCGAATTGCCGTTTGAATTGTCTTCTTCTTCTTCATGTTTCGTATAGCAATAAATATCAGAATTCAATATGATTTTTCGGGTGCCGCAAAATACGCTGCGCCGCCGGGGACAACAAAATGCGTTGTTTATTTTTGAGCTCTACACTCTGCTTTTTTCAGATTTATTTAAATAACTGAATATAGAGTATTAAAAAGACAATCGAAAACCAAAATGCTCTGTACAGATCTTTGAATAGGTAGTTAAACGAGCTGTACTGATGATTATATTTTACTAGCTAAATGAATTTAGTCCAATATGACAATACTAGTTGCATCCCGCGGTGGCGGTATAGAGAAAAACCAAATTCATTTCATCTTGATATTGATATTGATATTGATATTGATATTTATCTAGATTCTGTATACTGATAAAATGTTTAAACTGACCTAAATTGAATGTTAACATGTTCATAAGATTCTATGTCAATTTCAAATTTTCTATGAATATTCATTTTCTACTAAAACTGTGCTTCGTTATCAATTTTTTTCCACGAGCTTGTAACTGCAGGAAAAAAATTTATGTGACATCTTTGCCGCTTTGTGATCCGTGAGTGAGCCAACTTCAGCAAGACAAATAGATATAGGAGGAAGTTTAATTTCTACTTAATCGTTCTCAATTAAATATTTTATAGAAGGTTGCCTTTTCGCGTAATAAAGAAAATTCGCTGTATTAGAATGAAAGGTATTCATCAAAGGTACAGAAACCAAATTTAGGGGGAAATTTGGGTCTAGAGCTCTACAGCAATATTTAAGTGTGACCAAAATTTTCGATGCTATCAAGTATGTAACTTTTTTATTTTTGTAGATAGAAAACCTTGTTCTACAATTTTATAGCTCCAATAATTTTAAGTAACTTTGTAAAAAAAAATTTTTTCTCTAAAACATTGCTATAGAGCTCTAGACCCAAATTTCCCCCTGAATTTGGTTTCTGGACCATTGTGAATGTTAAAGAGAATATTTTTTTCTAAGATAGAGTGCTACATAGAAATAATCAAAATACAGACCCCGTTCGATTTTGGCAACACGCCAGAATTTTGTCTGTTGCCAAAATCGAACCATGCCAAAAATGAACGGTTCTTTTTTCATGACTTTTTTACTTTTTAAGTGGTCAAAGACGACCTTTACAGTAGAAATGGCCACCAATGAACTAGTTTTAGTTCTAAGTCGTTTGAAGTGTCGCTTGATGAATTTGGGCTGACGACCTAGATACTTGATATTACCACCCGAACCAAAATACCTTCCTTTTGGAAGATGTTGAACTTAAATTGGTTAAAATAAATCAAGCAAACTACAAAAGTAAAACGAACTGAAATCAAACATAGCTTGTAAATAAAAATATGAAATTATTATAGTCCTACGTCAACTATGCGGTCGTGTTTTGGATACCACCCTCCTACTATTTCTATTTTGATTTTCTGGAGTGCCCTTTTATCGTTTTGTCGACCAGTGTTATTGAAAAAAAGTACAAATAAGGTGCTAGATGATTCTCTCGTCTATCACCACTAAAACAGTTTTCATACGTAAGATGGTTCTGTGTAAAAATCCCTGTCTTCTTTTGGGAATCGAACCTGTATCCTATTGATTCATGTTGCACTGTTAAATTTTTCAAATTTAATTATCTTTACGTAACAACTTTTCTTGCTCGACTATAAAACGGGACACGCAAAATGTCATGGCAATTGTGGAATTCGATTACAGCGTGAGGAAAAGAGATTACCATTACCAACATTGGCTTCATTTGAGTACGCCACTTAATCGAATGAACTCCCTTAGGAAGCTTCAAAAGAGTTCAGTAATAAGTAAGAAAACGAATTTTCGCTGCCTACTTTTCACGTCTTCATTAAAGAGGCATTCAGCTTTTTAGGTGATTCGCCAATCTTCTCTCAATTTTGAATATGATAGCTTTGTAAATTGTGTCTCTCATTTTTGTTCAATTTTTTATTGAAAATTTTTGATAATGAATCTACAATAGTTTGATTTGAATATAATTTTGTATTCATATCATACTTTCGGTTCTCTTCTTGCTAGTCTAACATTTGATTTAACATTTTCCACAACTTGTAGCCAACAGTAGTCCGGATTTCGATTCAGCACAGTAACTGATGCATGGAAAATGAAGAAATAACTCAAATTCTCCTGTCCTTCAGTGACAAATCCCGTAACCACAAAAGTGCTCTATCCAAGCGGGCAACTCTTTTTTTAGATTTTTTTTCAGTGGTTCTTTCCAGTGGCTGCTTTCTAACATCATTTCTCTTCCCGACCGAGCTGGCCTTTCGTAGTCGCCTAGCAACCGTGTACCCGGTGTAAAAAGTTGGCCCCTTGTGTCTGACCCTTTTGCTGTGGGAAATTTTACTGCCAGCGCAATTTCTGTTTGTGTTTCCGGGCGACGACAGTAAAGTTTCCGGCAAACATCAACCCACGCAGTCACACAGCTGTCACTCGCTAGCCAGTGTTTCCGTCTGTAGCCCTGCCCGCTCCGGTCTCCGGTCCGTCCCGGCTGGTTGTAGATTAATGAACTTTGGTTATGTGGGAAGGTTGATTGTCGACCATTAAAAAAGGGTGGTCAAACGTTAAGTTTCACTGTTCTGTGGAAAGAAAAACATTCACGTTACAAATTGGTCCGGATTATTGCCACTAAGTGGTTAAGTGCGGAATGCGGACCGCTATGTCGAACCAACTCTCACCAGAAGGAAAAAAAATAGGTCTACCAATTTTGAAAGGATTGAAACCATAACTCAAGTGGTACATTTTATGCTTTACGATGAAACGTATGTTTCTTTTGATGAATGACATCAACATAAAACTTGTACTTGGAGTTATGCGCCATGAAAAAGGAAAGTCCGCTCCGTGGAAACATTGGTTTTTGGTATCTCTTATTGACTCATCTCCTAAAAGTTTTATGCTATGTGATTATCCTTCCTGGATAAGTTAAAAAACTTTCTCAAGGTTTACAAACGTTTGGAAAACGAATCCCGTTTTGCATTCACAGGGGCTGGAAATCAATATTTTAAACTAGAGTAGTTTTTACCTGATAGCGTACAGGTTATAATATTTTTAGAAATAGAAACTCTAAAAGAAGAGTATTTAAAGCTTCAGGTTGATTAGGCCGCCTTCGAGAAATCTAGCGTGGATCACTGTCTAGATGGGAAAAAATCTTCAACATTGAAGAGTGAAATCGAATCATCCCTCAGGTACTAACTGAATCTAGCGACTGATTGTTGTTGTATGAAAAAAGGCCAGTACACACCGTTAGAGTGATTTATTCGGGGTTTTTACTCAAACGCGTAATAAAAATAAAACCGAAACATTGAGTCCTTGTCATAAAAAAACTACTCAATCTGGAAGAGCCTTGTCACCGGCTAACTACACTTAGGGTACGTGATAACGACAATGGATGTGCTGATGTAATGTCGGATAACAACTTCGTTAATGGTAGCATTAAATTGTTCCTCGTTGTGTCGGAAATACGAATCCGTGTACATTGCCGTTATGAGTGAAGCATTGTTCGGTAGTTTGAATCATTGATAGAAGCGAAAAAGCTACTACTAGGAAGGCTGAACATTTTTTATATCTTTGACAGATAACAGTTAGCATTCTTTTTAGACCGGCAATAACTTGTGCTAGTAATAATAAACAAAAATACGCTTGAGAGTGCCTATTTGGCATGTCATAATAATAACGACAAGCACTTTGATGACAAAGAATTCGATTTTGGACTCGGAATGCCAAAACTGTTATTGTATATTGTATTTGTAGCATAATTTTGAATACTATTTGCGTTTTCTAACCCACAGAAGCATTTTCACATTTCACAGAGGCTTTTTTTAATAGGTTTTTTGTTCTTCGGAAGATTTGTGTAAATTTGGGATATATTTGTATATAAGATCATCAAGATGTTGTGATTTTGAACTCAATCAGTAGTATAGGGAAATCGCTCCTATATTCATCTCAACAGCTATATTTATCTCATCACTCTCATTTGTTCATTTCAACGTCAAATTTCCCAAAGTTTCTATGGTAAATGTTTTTACCTCCCGTATTAGTGAAGTAGTCGAATGTTTCACTTAGAATATATGGTAAAATTTTACGGCAAATTGGACAAATAAAAGTGATGAGATGAATATAGGAGTGCTAACCTTATCTAATTGTTTTTTGTTTTTGGGTTTTCAGGTATATTATTGCCGAAGACATTATATCAAACAAATGAAGCACTTTGGTTAAAGTTTTTAAATAATGGAGTTAGACATTTTTTGTTGCATAGCAGTGAAATCTAACGAAACATACTAATATTTATCATTTCATCAAGTCCACAGCTTCGATGGATTCACGGGAGAATGTTTTTTTGATCGTGATAAAATCGAAACTCCACTGTTTTTTCATTGAAATCTTTTATTTTTCAAGGTGCATATTTTTTGGAAAGACAAAACTATTATTCACAACTTTGCCGAAAACGTCACACCGATTAAACAAATCGTTCTGGACCCTAGACGACATTTTGTAAACCGAGATGGCGATTTCCGCATTCTGAAAAATACCATCTGATATGGATATTCCCGCAATCGAGATGATGCTTAGAAGCTAGAACTCTACTTAATTTTGAAATCCAAAATGGCAAATGGCAAATGGCAGCTTTCGGCTTTCGAAGGCTGGAAATCTACCACAAACATCACTTTTTAAACCAAGATGGCGGTTCTCGGCTTCTGGAAAACAGCCTTAAACGCCCAAATATCGCCCAATACGGGGATTCCTGGACCGGAATGATTTCTACAGGCCGGCAATCGATCGCAAATGACACTCTGAAATCCTAAGATGGCTCATCAAACAGTGAGAGTGGCGTAGCCAAGGGGGGTTTCTGCATTACTGTTTATCAGGGTGCCAATGGAACGTATAGAAAAATCCTAACATGGCGAATATCGTTTAGCGGTAGGGCTCAAAAATTTCGTTTTGTCGGAAAAAGTACCCAAGCCAAATTTCAGCGCAATTGTACGTCGAAAAATCGTGCCTCAAAGCGGTCGAAGTGTTACTTTTTAACCGATGAAACAAAAAGCATAAGCAGCTAATGAAAATGCCGAAAATCTTGGCATTGCATGCAACTTCGACATCTAGTGATTGCAAAGGCTAAGTTATTACTTTAAACCGTTCCTTTGGTTTTGTCTCGTTAACTATAGTTACCAAGAAAGGGAAACTTTATTGCTACTCTTTGATTGTTGCCGCAACAACGACGACCTATATATTTACCCTAAATCCTCGAGCAGCCGAATATAATATGCCATGGTCTACTATGATGTGTTGAATTCTGTTGAATTTCTATTTCTTTCATGTATGTCGGGCTCTTCTGCTGGCAACAGGATGGAAATCGCTGTGGCACTTCTTGCAGTACGGCTTTCAGGGGTATTTGCATGATTTCCGCAGCAAACAGCGCATACCACATTCTAAGCTTCATATCGTTTTCTGAGATGTCCGAAGTCAAAACAACTGTAGCACAGATGATAGGGGCGAGTGCGCACTCTAAGCTATCTGTAATTAAAGCGTTCTGAAATCACGGTTCCGTCGATTGTTAGTATTACTGTTGGAGTAGGAATGGTTTCTGTCCCCTAGTCACGCGTAATTCTTCAAAGTTGTTTAATTTCTTTGTCTTTCAGCTCACTGTGTAATTCATATGAGTATACCATCGACTCTGGGCAGTGAACAGTAGGACGGCATTGGTTTCTGGTAGGGTGGTCAGTAATTTTAATTTTGGTTCCATCCGAAAGTTTATTTGTCAGCTTATTTGTACGAGCTGTTGGTTTTTTAATTTGAAAATACGAGAAACTCCATTATCTTCCGTTCTGGCATCCTTGTTGCGAATGCCGAGATTGGCTTCAATGGCTTTACGTATTTCAAAGAGTCGTCTCGGAAGGTACTTGTTTACACCTTCTAGTCAGAGTACTCGCATCTATCCGTTGTACTCACTGGGATCTCCTCAGCCTAGGAAACTTCGTCCAGTAAACACATCGTCGACTGTATCTCCCGTTCCAGGACCAGGATCACCTGGGTCAACATAAAGATGGGGAAAATCCCCAACGACGACGTACCGGGAGGTTATACGAGATCCTAGTATTGACCTCTGTTAGTAGAGGAAATCACTAGCGGTTACAACTTGTCATCCTAGTTTTTATCGACCGGTTTGCCGGATTTAGTTACACACTGTCTTTAGTTTTTCCGGCAATACAAAAATTTATCCGCACAGGTTATTTATTTCATTCTAATTGGTCACCGCAGGCATTGAGAGAGCCAAAAATCTCGCCGCACTACAGCTGCGATCGCTCTCTTAGCTTCTCTGCTATTCGTTTTATCTATTGTTCCACTCAAATAATACATCCCCACAATAGGGATGGCATCTATTTCACAGCGTCTTACAGCGCTTATAAAATTAGTGCTTATCTTTGTGTTGAAACAAACATATTTCACTATCCAGGAACAGAGAATTGTCTCAAAAAGAACTTTCTGTAACACGGTTTGGGAATTAACTCCAAAATCTCTCGGTATTCGCCAATTTATTGCCACAACATTTATTGTCGCGGTAAAATGAAACTCGCGAGTGAGCATTAAAGTTTACAAAAATGCTGGGCTGACATAAGATTCAAAATTCAGCATAACGATAATTAAATGTTTACCTTTTGAGCGATGGTATTTTGGTAACGGAAATTGGACGTAGTCGCAAATGTTAGCAAAATAATAGTATTCGAATAGCAGATTTAGAGTTTTATGGGAAAATTAAAAAAAATCGAGGAGGGTGGTATCCAAGGCACGACCACATGACGGAGAAATCGTCTTTTGCCGATCCTTCGCACGCTTCTGGGAATTGCGCTTATACATCATTTTCATATGACGAGACATTGCGAGGATTAAGATGCTCGTATAAATTCTCAATATATTCATCCGTATGCCACCGGTAAGGTCTTGGAATGAAAAGGGTCTCCTATGAAAGGCAGAAAATCAAAAGGCAGAATCACGAAAGGCGGAAGGAATCACGAAAAGCAGAATATTTCATAAGGCAGAATAACGAATGGCAGAATCACAAAGAGCACGAATGGCAGAATCAAAATATCTCTATTTCCTTTTTAACAACACACACTCGCGGCCTTTGGCCGACTCTGTTGTCCAAGTGTATGCTGTCCTTACTCGCTACCGCTCGTTCGAACTTAACTAAGGGAAAGAATACTTGTTTGAATAATCCTAGAAAACCAGTAGATCAGTTGTTTGTATGCGAGAGGCCGCCGCTTCCGACGGCGGGTCGGCAGCCGGCTCGGACCGCGGAAACCCAACGGCTTTGTGCCGCCTCGGTTCCTTGCCTTCGATTATGCGTCTTCGCCGCATACCTAACATCGAAAAATTACTCTCCGCCGCGATGCCGTGAGAGTCTTAAGGACCTGAGCCAAACCAGTTTGCGTGTTTCGGATCTAATAATTAGGCTTGATTTGCACCTCCCATCAAAACTGGTCATTTCTGTGTGACCAGTTATTATGTCTGATTACCAAATAATATTAAATAATAAATGTTGAATAGCAGCTTTGATATCGTGACCAGGATTCGCACCAATTTTCCATCACGCACTTGGCTATCGTGAGTCAGGTTCTGCTACCAGTGATTCTGCCTTTGTGCCCTTCGAAATTCTGCCTTTCATGATTCTGCCTTTCGTGCTTCTGCCTTTTGTGATTCTGCCTTCTGTGGCGAACCCGAATAAAAATGAGGTTAAAATGTTCGAATGCTACCTTTTATATCAAGGTTCAGTTACTCGGGAAGAGGGCGGAGCACAGCATAATAAGAAATGGCAAGGAAAGTAAAATAATTTTAAAAGCTAAACGAAATAATTATCTACAACTTTGCCGAAGACGTCATACCGATCAAACAAACCGTTTTGACTTTGAAAATATTTGTAATCATCAATACCTTCCCAAAATGGCATTTTTTTTTTAAATAAGCCATGTTCCAAAAAATTAAACCAATAACACAAAATGGTATCTTTTGTTCATAAAAACGTCTATACAAAGTTTCAGCCAAATCAAAAATGGATTAAATTGGTTGTCCGTTTCTTTGTGGAATTGCTCAAAGCGAACATTCGATTATAGTTTATTTGCAAGGAGCGCAGCAGAATAGAAAATGGCAAGGAAAGTAAAACAGTTTTGAAAACTGCACCGGCTGTGGCCTAAAAATGAACTCTGAGAAAAAAAGCTAGTCAGATCGGTTGTATACTTTACTGTCGGCTGCGCTTGGGAAGTGAGGTAGTGATTGATTGCTCGGTATGACTTGGACAATCCATGTTATTTACCAATTTTTTCGATAGTATCTCAATCAATTGATGACAAAACCTAGATAATCTGATAAAAAATCACAAGAAGGTTGTATGCAAAGCCACGACCGCAAGGTTGAAGTAGAATACTTTTACAAGAAAGATAACCCGGCTGCTTGCGTGTCAGTCATTTTTTCTAGTAAATAAACGTTGACCGTTCATTGGCAGTATTGTAATTTCTTTTTGTCTGATATTTTGAATGAAGTTCATTGAATATTTTTAAATTTTGTGCAAATGAGAAGTTGAAGTACTGCCGAATTGTAATATGCACATTTAATACGACATCATTAAACGGGAACGGAACAAAGGCTACGGTTATGCAGAACGCGAATGCCGGCGCGATGCGATTCGCCTTTCCGTGGTGAAATGTACAGCTCTTTTTAAGACGAAGTAGAGCTATACATTTCAACACATTTCGTCTTGCCGAATCGCAACGGGCCGTTATTTGCGTTCTGCATGACCGTAGCCAAACACTAAGCGACGCAAACACGTAATAATAGTCATAGTATGCATGTAGATGAAGATAATTAACTTTGGATTATAGCGCAAAACGAGAAAATATTAACTCTTCAAATAATCATTTGTGTTCTTCAAATTTCAGTTGTTCAATTTAATATCCGATGAAATGTTTGTTTATTATCTGATGAAGCTCTTATATAGGCCAAATGATGCATTCCCAATTTACTAGGTCCATAACTCTGCCGACCGTGCTTGGGAAAGCGCGGTATAACGACCAATCAGAGGTCGAATTTTGTGTTTTGACAAGTCTTAAGAGTTTTCAATAGTGCAATTGTTCGAATGATAAAATTGCAATTTGAATGCATTTGGTAGGAATTTTAGAAGATTTTCTAATCGATTGCTGCAAAAACGAAGGAAATCCATCGAAAACTAACCGATTTATTAGCATTTGAAATTTTTCTCACTTTTTTCAGTTTTAGATTTTCATTTCACATCCCTATGTAACCGAACTTCCTGAGAGAAGTATTCTAATTCAAAATTAAATCTTCATTAATTCATTTGTTGTCCTTATAACGACAATTGTTCAATTTATCGTAGGATGTAGTGTTTATCTTACATCTCTGTGTTACCTTGATAGTGAGGACTAAGGCGCACGGTCAACAAAATGAGAAAGGTGTTTTCACATTGAAAACTAGACACGGCTTTACTGGAGGAAGTGTTGGCAAATGCATCTACCGCTAATACGACCGCGTACCAAAAGCTATTAACTCTTTAAATAAGTGTTTTATTTGTTCTCAAAAGAACAATTGTTCAATTCAAAATCGGATTAACGCAATCGCATCTCTGTAATATTACCGACAGTAATATTCTTCTGAACAAAATGTTACAACCCTTCTATAAGGCCTCTGTCGTAATAGACGCGAAAAGCGACGCGAACCTATTCGCTCGGCTGTAGGTTAATGTACAGCCATCAGTAGAGCTGTACATTAACCTGCTGCTGAGCGAATCGGTTCGCGCCGCTTTTCGCGTCTACTATGGCAGAGGCCTTAGAGAGAGTTGCTGGCTGATGTATTCACTTCATGCAAGCCTGCTGCTGATGCTTCCCGCTACCACACTGAAACAGCATTTTAGTGAAGGAGTGTCGTTGCATCAGCTGACCCTGCCACTATCGATGCTGATATACCCGCTGCAACAGCTACGCTATGCATAGCCATGCCACAGTTGTGGCCGCTATACGCTGGCCCAACTGCTGAGCAACTGCAACGCTATCCGTAGCCATGCCACAGTTGTGGCCGCCATTGGTATCCGCTGTACCTGCATCTGCAGGCCCTGCTACTATCGATGGTGAGATCCGCTGAAACTGCTACGCTTATCCGCAGCCATGCCACAGTTGTGGCCGCTATCCGCTATCGATTGTACCCACTGCTCGCTCCCGCTGCTGCTAAGGGAGGACTAGCTGTCGTCGCTGTTCAGAACTATTATGAGCGGCTTCGACTAAAACAGGCTCTTATAGGGATGAAAATAGGAATGAATTATTTTTCGTACATGGTGGAATGATATAACTTGAAAAATATTTGTGACTTCATTCTGGCTCAGAGCGATCATTTGATAAGCTCCACCTCTTTTTTCAGTTTCTAAAGTTTTTCCTCAGTTTCGTAGCACGGATGCACAAAAATGATTTCTTGTGAACATTCTGTCGAGCCGGACCGATAGCACTCTCATTGAAGCAACAAAATAACATGTTCTGTGTCGTGTTGTGCAGCTTGGTTGAAGAAAATGTTCCCGTCACCGTGTCGCATGCAAGCAGATTATTGCGTTCAGTAGACAGTAGATAGTGTATCCAGCGAATAAACACCGATGGTGCTCTCACACACGCAACGGTCTTAACCCGTATCTTATTGCGGTTTGTTACATCAAGCGATTTCGTTTGTTCGCTGTTGCGTGTTGCATTATGTTGCAACTTGGCAGCTGGGAGACGACGAAACTCTGTTTATGCTGATTGATTGAATCGACTTCATATTAGCTCTGCATAGTCAAACTAACTGCTTTTGTGAATGCGTACTAACAGGGCAGTTTATTATTCAATGTCGGTTATGCTGATCGCAGCCTTTGCGCTGCCCCTACAGTGGGGGGTTTACTAAATAAAGTGAAAATTAGACAACTACAACAGAATTTGACTGCATCCCGCACAGAATGTCTGCTTGTGTTGATGCCAGAAAATTATTAACCTTCAATTATTTTTTTATTTGCCTTGAAAAAAGCATGTTGCGGTTCAAAATCGGTTGCTAATTACAACCTTTGAGCTGCCCTAACATTGAGGATTAAGATACACGGACAACATGCACTGTGGAAGCTATTTCCCATTCAGTAAATTAGACGGGTGCGACAAATTTGAATTGCTAGGATGCAACACAGAATGCTTGCTTGCGTTGACAAAAATTATTAACTTTCAATGACTTGTTTATTTGCCTTGAAAAAGGCATTATGATTTCCAAAATTGGATTTCCTGATGGCAATCTTCATGCTGCCCCAACACGGGGGGAATCATGGCTGTCTGGCGACACACGTTGAGAAAAACCGCGCTGCTCCTGAGACGTGGTGATCAACCACAGGGCTAGTGCTGCTGTTAAGGAAGGAAGACTGCTGTTGTCGCTGTCTAGAACTATTATGAGCGGCTCCAGCTGAAACAGGCTCTTATATGGGCCAAATAGCATGTTTTCAATTGCAAGGTATATGAACCTGTCGACCGTGCTTGGGAAGCAAGCATATAACGACCAATCAGAGGTCGAATTTTTCGTTTTGACAAGGCTTTACTATTTTCAATAGTACAATAGTGTGAATAATAAAATTACAATTATCTTATTTTGGGAAGAATCTTAGAAGATTTTCCAATCTATTGCTGCAAGAACGAAGGAAATCCATCGAATACTAACCGATTTATTAGCATTTGAAATTGGACATATTTGTCACTTTTTTCGGTTTTAGATTTTCATTTCACATCCCTATGTAGCCGAACTTTCTGAGAGAAGTATTCTACTTCAAAATAATATAAGCGCTCAAACCCTGACAACTTTTTCCATTGTTGAATTTTTTTATTTTCGACCCCAGGCACCTAACTTCCAAATAGACGTAATCCTACGTCAAAAATTTTCTGAGTTGCGTCAGTTCGATTTGATCATGGTGATTGCTATGCATATACTCTGCATGACATTCTCGAACTTCTGCTGTGCTTGACACTGTCAGTCTTGCTCCCAGTTGTTTTTACTAATTATCATCGCACATCTGAGAGAAACTACTGCCAGTCCACTTTATTCTAACAGTGTCAACTAAGCAAACATCAGAAAATTTTTATTTACACTTGAAACTAGAAGTCGAAAATAACTTCCGAGTTATGATGGCACAGCAATACTTGTAGCAATACTTCAAAAAGCTTAAAAAAGTATACTTCTTTTAGTGTGCTTCAAAAAGTATACTTCTTTTAGTATAAACTGAAGCATTAAGAGAGTTCAACTCATAGCAGCCGTTTTACTGGCTGGACTGCAGGCTATATCAAATAAACAGTTTCGTTAAGCTTTATAATAGGATATTCTGAGAAAATCTTTTTTCCATAAGTTCCTGTTTCATCAGTAGTAAGAACAAGTGTCGCTCTGGTTATTCGAGATAGGAGACGAGAGTTCAAACGGATCGATCGCACACGCATATATATATATATATGCAAATTTTGGTTGTACTTATTAAGAATCAAATATGCCTTCCAAATACATGAGAGCATATAATTTTTACGGTTGATGGCTTATTACCGATCTTTAATGCCAGAACGCAATCCGCGAAAAACCTTTTTTTGTAGTTTCACCAGCCATTTCATTCTAGCTGCCCAGTGTCGACATTAGAAACAAGACATCATGGACAAGTCGTTTTGCCTATGTTTCGCCTCAAAAGCTTATCAATATTCAAGTCAGCTCACTTTTGTGTTTCCAACATCACCCTCTACGGACAGGAACAACCTTTCATTTTCCCATCCATTTGAGCTGTGAATGAATGTTTGAGCTGGGCCTCCTACCATCATAATAATTGAATGATATGGAAGTGAAAGAAAATCAATAATCTGCACAGCACTCTTCTATATCTAGATCAAGTGTATCGTCTTTTCGGTTGCGTTCACTGTTCCCACCCGGCCTCAGGAAATCCTTTCGAGCGACGGCTTCGAACTCGACAGCAGCAGCAGCGTCAGGCACTAATTGGTGGCCCGCCAGGACTGCGAAAGCAGCTTTCCCTCACTAACGGATACGGCGATTGCCCATCGGCTGTCCTGTCATGAAAAGCACCAAAGCAATCTTCCAGCACATCCTAGATGATGGTAGCGAGCAGTGTGTTATACCAGCAGCATGGCAAAACATAACGAACAAAAAAAACTGATAACCGATAATATTGTCGGGGTGTTCACTGATGAAGGTATGTGGTTGAAGAGTATCTCATAACAACATTTCAAGCGGTAAATAAGATGTTTTATAAAGCACTTTCGATGTAGATAACGGAGGAAAAAAGTTATCTAAGTTTGTGTGTGTGTGTGTATGTTTAGGCTTTAATAACACACATAAAACGGAACCAACGTGGAAAGGTGCTGGGTTATATTTTCATTCAATAAACATACCAACGATACAAAACATAGTTTTACTTTAGTGAATCCAGTCAATTGGGAAATTGTTTGACATGTATTGTTGCGATAATTTTGCGCTAGTACAAATGGACTAGTAACCATTTGAAACTTAACGATGATATATGATGAAGAGCAAAATCCTACCACAATTTCCAATTGTCAATTCATGAAACATTTCCCAGCCACTATCAGCCGATCGGCCGGAGCATGAGGGCACTTTCTCACCAGGACCAGGATGGTAAGATCTCCGCACCCGATGCTATCGGTTACCGAATCACGTAACGGAACTTTTCAGCAGCACAGGCAGCTGCCAGCGGAGTGAAATGTGCAAATATTTCGCAATGTTTTAGGAATGCTTTTTCCACAGATGGTTCCCGGTTTCGTTATCAAACGTGATGCTCACTCACCTATAAAACGAAGCGGTCGATAGTTTGGGTAACAAGTGCAAGTCGATGCTAGTGGAAAGTGTCACCGGGATAAGGAGGAGTTTTAGTGCTTTAGAGCTGTTGAGATTTGCTTCACCGAGCAACGTCGTTACTTTAGGTGTAAAAACAGTTGGAATGGTCCCTGTGAGCTGCACAGAAGTATCGACTGAAGCTTGATGAGGCACGGTCGCCTTGAACATATTTTATTGAGTAGATAATAAAGTTGAAAGTTACTTTCGAAACGATAGCTTAGCTTTCAAGCGTAAAAAAGTATTGAAGAACAACGATTAGTTTAATCCTTGGAACTCTTTTGAAGTAGAATACTTCTCTCAGGAAGTTCGGCTACATAGGGATGTGAAATGAAAATCTAAAACCGAAAAAAATTAAAAATATGTCCAATTTCAAATGCTAATAAATCGGTTAGTATTCGATGGATTTCCTTCGTTCTTGCAGCAATAGGTTGGAAAATCTTCTAAGATTCCTCCCAAATAAAGATAATTGTAACTTTATTATTCACACTATCGTACTATTGAAAATAGTCAAGCCTTGTCAAAACGAAAAATTCGACCTCTGATCGGTCGTTATATGATTGCTTCCCAAGCACGGTCGACAGAATCATATACCTTGCAATTTAAAATATGCTATTTGACCTATATAAGAGCCTGTTTCAGCCGAAGCCGCTCATAATAGTTCTAGACAGCGACAACAGCAGTCGTCTTCCCTAAGCAGCAGCACTAGCAGTGCAGTGGATACCAGCGATGGCGGAAAGCGGCCACAGCTGTGGCGTAGCAATGGATAGCGCACCAGTTGCAGCGGATTCCAGCAACGATAGCAGCTGGGCCAGCTGATGCAGGGACAGTGAATACCAATGGCAGCGTATAGCGGCCACAACTGTGGCATGGCTATGGATAGCGCACTAGTTGCAGCGGATCGCAGCATAGATAGCGGCTGATGCAGTGAGGTACTTTAGTGAAATGCAGTCTCTGTGCGATAGTGGGCACTAGTAAATGCATTCAATGAAAAGTTTCCAAGAAAAGTTTGTTAGTTTAAGATTATCAATCCTCATTTAACTCTTTAAGGTCTATTATGCCCATATTATGAGCCCATTGTCCAAGTTAAAACCTTATTTTTATTAACTTTATGGAGAAATTTTGATTTGTGCAGCAAAGGCACTTCTACTCATAACTCTGGATTTTTTGGGAATTTTGAAACGAGATTTCGTGGGATGAAACTTAACTAGATTTCGCATCGTTTTCCATCAAAAACTCAAAAATGCAAAATTTTGAGTTGTGCCAGTGTTGCACGAAGCCGACGATATCTTCCGATCACATCTTGGCGTTATCACTGACAGTGCTAATAAAGTATTCCTTGCGATAAAAGAAAACAGTGAAAAGCTGATTTGACACTCCTTTTCAGGACGAAATAAAAACCCGGTGATTGAAGAGTTAATATTTTCCCTTGAGTTAATTAACATTTTTAAATTTGTAAATGTTATAAATTTTACTTTATCTCCGTGTCTCAGAACGTACTGAATTATCTCTTCCTTCCTCCAGCAGGACATTCGAAAAACATCCATTATATGTATAAAAATTACTTTTTCGCATAACCAAAATTTAAAAATTGTCAAGCCCCAATCATGACAAGCAACTTAGTATATTATTGAAAATAATCAATCCTTCAAAATTCGATTGATAGTCAACGTTTATTTACTAGAAAAAATGACTGACACTCAAGCAGCCGGGTTATCTTTCTTGTAAAAGTATTCTACTTCAACCTTGCGGTCGTGACTTTGCACACAACCCTCCTGTGAATTTATTTTTGAATCTAGCTCTTTAATAAATCTCCCAGATTTTTCCGTTTTGTGCTCTATTAGTGGGATACTGATATTTACTCTACTCATTTTTGCTACACGTTGCAAAATTTCACAACACCGGTCCCGGTTAACCGGTATAGGGCCGATCAAATCGATGGAAAAACTGCAAACCAAAATCTTTTTTTATCTTTTATCTTGATATGACTCACGCTCTCATTTAGGTTACAGAGTAAGTTTTTTCAAGTGGATATTGATGTTCTACATAAAAGGTGAGCCAATATAATGCAATCGCAATACTGGATCAATATATGGCACAACAATAAACCATCAGAAAAACAGCAGCCTTATTTTCGGCACCTTTTGCATCGTTTGACATAAAGTGTACAATCGAACGACGTATGGGATGAAGTGCGAACAAAAAGTGCTAAGCGGTAACGCCATATAATCATTAGTAAACTTCTGCCGTTGTTGTCCTGGAAACAAAAAAAAAGGCGGACTGAAATGCACACGGTCCAATAAAGTTAATTGAATTTTTACGACGTGAGTGAAATATCGAATTGAACTGCAACGGATGAGGTAAAAAACCACTGGGAATGAAAAATATAATAATTGTTCCCGTTTTGTTTCCTGATGAGAGAAGGGTAGGATTGGTTACATGATAGCGCAGTGTGCAACTTTGTGCGGTGTGATATTATCCAGTTCAACTTGTCTAGCTTGATTGCTCTGAAATGAGCAATTTTTACGCATAAATTGGCAAGTTTTAATGTATTGCTTTGGTTTCATTTGTAAAGCATCGTAAAGTATTATTGTATCGCAATTATTGAACATGTATTAATTTGGCACAAAACCTTTTTTGCTTAATAAAAAATTCCCCGACCGCACTAGCAAATATAAATATCATCAAAATATCTAGTTTATGTGTTGCTTTGTGGGATGATTGTCACCAGCTTGTGCAAGCAAATATTTCCCACCATTAACACAAATATGTACACACAGAGCCAGCGAGTTGGGTTGTAGATTTCGTTGTGATCACACCCACAGCAACTGAAACTGATACTGGCATACATTCCAGTGTTGTGACCTCGATGTACATTCTCGATCGCCACAATCCACCAACAACGGCCAGGACCGACCGATGATGACTATCCCGTGCCGCTATTGGCTGGCCAGAGAGTGGGAGAAGGTTCAACCCCAAGTCGCACTAGACCCAGACCTATACTCAATTAAGATTTGTTGATATGGAAAACGACTTTCCCCGATGGTTCTTGACACTCTAGCCGTGTGGCGTCGTCGTATGGCGTAGCTGCGGCCCATCAACACCGTCGCACACAGGCCACCCACTGTTGACAGCCTGTCGGGGGTAGCAAGCAGGGGTGGTATGCTCGCATTGCTAGACGTTTGGATACGTTTGATGATATGATGCTGCCATTATTGCCAGCGCTGTTCGGTAATGCTGTTTGGTCGTTTGTCTGTTTTGTTTGTCGAGATTGCACGGTACGATGCGATGGCAATGATGATGCTGATGGGTTCACCATAAATGGGAAGAAATTTACTTTCACGAAATTGCTCACATGTTTGGTATAACTCTCTCGGCAGGGATTCCGCTGGGGGAATCTGTAATAACAACAGAATGGGAATACGATTCACATTTCTCCACACAGCGAGAACGCGAATTCGTAACCGGGTTAAGCAGGTTTTGTCTTCGCTGGCTGAGTATCCGATCTTGTTCGGGATTCAATGTCAGCTCTTTAAATTGCATTTTCGTTTTTGTTTCTTAGTGTCAATATAAAAATCGCAATCGTCGCAGTTTCTCACCTATAACCTATAAGAATTAACTTTTCGTATCAAAAAAAGTGCAAATTACCATGACAAATAATACGATTTTCTTTTTCTTGGTGCTCAATAACTACGGCCGGCTCAAGCTCGAATGTGTTTTCGTTTGCTTGCTATTTTCTTCTCCACATTAGCCACGCCTCAAAAAATTTTTGTTGGCACGACTTAAGATGAGAAATAACAATTTATACATAGAAATACGGAAAATTGAAACCTCGGTTTAAATTCAAATTTTGAACACTTTTTTAGGTCGTGATTCAAATTCCGAACACTTTTGTCTAAAACTTAAAACAACTTTATAGTATCGAGTATTTTTCCCCTTTTTGTCTTATAACATTTTTTTTTGTGTTTATTTTTTGTTTAATCTATTATCAAACTTGCTTTGGAAAAGTTAAAGAGCCTAAATGCGAACGTCTGTTTGTCTGCCTGTCCTATATACTCAAAAACTACTGAATCGATGACCGTGAAAATTTGTACATAGGGGTTTTCGAGCACGGGGAGTGTCACAAATGCATTAGTTTTGCTCTAACTTATAAGCGTAAACAAGGGAGGTAGGTGAATTTGTACTTTATGAACGAGAAAACTCCCTCTCCGATAACCGGGAAAATTTTTACACAGATATTTTTAGTATCAGGAGTATTTTTGCGACGTTACTGTGTCATTTAAAACTTTTCTGTATCTCATTGGCATAGTAATGGAAAGGAGGCTCAGCGATGAAAACTCTTAATGGTTTGAGAGCATCTCTAAATTTGGTATGTAGAATCTATAGAATCTGGCGATTTCAACGACTGTTATCTATTCAATTAATGTGGCAAGTGTTTTCGAATATAAGACGAGGTTTTTCTATATTACTCTGTAATTTGAGACTTTAATAAATCTCAGCGGCGTAGTTTAGCGTGGATGATAATTCTTTAAATCTATTATTGCTACACAACATTTATTCGACACGGCACAATACAAAAAAAAGTTAAACGGCGCCAGTTAAATCCAGTGTCTTATTATTAAGGTATCTTAAAAACTAAAAGCAAATTTTCTGTCCTCGCTGCCGACTACGAGCTAAATTTAATTCTAGAATTAAAACTAACATGTTTTTTTTTAAATGGCCTGGGATGCCATATCTGTGGAAGAACTATCGTCTATCGTCGATAATTTCCCTAAACGATCGAAGGCGTGCGTTGAAGTCAAGGGTGGACATTTCGAGTCCGTGATGTAAATGTTACAAACCATGCTAATGTATCTACATTTTGTATAAATATGTTGTTGTTTAATATTGAAGCAATGAAGTTATGACTAAAACATTGAACACGGATAATTTTTCCTCACCCTGTAGAATATCGTTTTAATCATTTATATAGAAGAAACCTTAAACTGAAAAACCCAAATTAATCCACCTAGCGGTGAGACCCAGCCTTTCCCATTCGAACTTATTATTTGTTAAAAAAGATTTACACGAACACTTCAATTTTTAGAAAAAAAAATACACGCTGGATGCTGGCTGCTGGATTTATTTTCCAGTTTCAATCACGAATTTCTGGTAGCCAACAGCACAACTATACCGAATATTTAAAACATAACATTCACACACATATGAGCATACATACATACACATGTAAATACCTTAAAAGAAATATGTTTCAAATTCATCACGCGGAAAACCCAGATGAGTACTCTTGGTTACCGGAATAAATCCTAAAATGGCCTAATTTTGCCTAATCTGGGTATTTCGACGGCGAAGATGCAGACTTTCAGTTTCTGGAAAACATCTTAAAGTGACCAAATATCATCCGTTATGTGTATTGCGGAAGCTTTATACCCAGAGGCCAGGAATCAATTTAGGACGCCATTTTAAATTTCTAGATAGTAGCTTCCGATTTATGGAAAACAACCTAAAAGCGACAAATATTACGCAATGTTTTTCAGGAACCGGGATAATGCTCGGAAGCCGAGGTGAACTTCATACTTCACTTTGAAACCCAATTTTGCAGCTTCCGGTTTCTAGAAAACTTCCTAAAATTGTCAAATACAATCCAATGAAGGTATATCCACTCTTTGAGTTCTAGAAGATTGATGTTATATATAAAGTAATACTTTAAGTATGTTTGAGACTAATGTTGTGAAAATCGGTCCAACCATTCTGAAAAAAAAAAACTGAGTGAGCTTGAGCAGTCTTTGGAATATGTTTCTCATCAAAAGGTGATTTCTTTATTCTATACATAACGGACAAAGTTATAGTCCAGTAACAATAAAAATCAATAGGGTCTTGTGAGGTTACTAGATCTTCAATATGACGCTAATTTTGAAAAAATTGATTCAGCTAATTCTAAAAAAATGAGTGAGTTTCAAAGCCTCCGGAACACGTTTCTCTTGAAAACTTTCGAACCACATGTTTAATTATTAGCTATGGATTTTCAAGACAGCCCGTTCATTTGACACCTGTTTTGTTTAAATTGGTTGTGTAGTTTCAGAGATAATAAAGTTTCGTGATATTCACATTTTAAAACACGGTGACTAAACTGAAAATCCGATTACAATGAAATTCAATAGAGTGTTGTAAGGCTACTAGACCTTCCATTTACAACTGATTTCGTGAAATTTGGTCAAACCATCGCAGAGAAAAGTGAGCGAGTTTAAGCAGGTTTAAATATAAGCTTTGCGTTTTAACGTGATTTCACATTTTTATAAACAACGGATAAAGTTACCATACATACATACAGAAAATGCTCAGCTCGTCAAACCGAGTCGAGTGATATATGACATTCGGCCCTCCAGAGCACTTTCATACCTTTAGTTTTTGCAGTGATTGCTATACCTTTCTAGGAAAAAGGCAAAAAGAAAGATTTTAGCTTTTCAACCATTCCTGTGAATTTTGGTCTAGCAAAGATAAAAGTGAGTCAAAAGGCCGCAGAGTTATTGCTCACTGGGTTCGTCGTATATACATTTACTTACGGCAAAGCTGCTTTAATGTCTCTGAAAATTTTACGCACTTCCGACTAAGCTAGAAGCACCAAAATTCACACGAACGATGACACCCCGTTAAGCATTCAGACGCAAAGCATACGGACGCGAGGTATAGTACGCTAGGCATAAAGCACGGTACGCATACGGACACATGACATATGAACCCGAGGCCAAATAAACGCGAGGCCGAATGGACGCGAGGGCGAATGGACGCAAGGCCGAATGTACGCAAGGCCGAATGAACACAAAGCCGAGGGAAAGTAAGGCGGAATATGGTATTATCGTCATCATCATCACAGTCCTCTTTCAACAACATGTATTTCACTTCAAAGTGTTATTTGGAAAGCACTCGCTGTTCGAGCCAATGCTGCCATTACTCGCTACCGCTCGTTCGGACTTAACTGAAGGAAAGAAACTCTGTTTTAGTAGACCTAGCAAACCAGTAGATCAGTCGTTTGCGTGCGAGAGGCCGCCGCTTCCGACGACAGGTCGGCGGCCGGGCAGACTGCGGAAACAACGGCGGCTTAGTACCGCCTCGGTTCCTTGCCCTCGGTTATGCGTCTTCGCCGCATGATTCAAAAAGAAAATATTTTACCCATCCTAAAACCTTTAGGAATATATTTACACTTGAACAACATACGCAGAGTAAAAAATAACTGAGTTAGTAGGGAAACTGCTCCATTATTCACCTCATTAAGCCGATATTCATGAATAATGCACGGATTAAACACCAAATTTTCACAAAATCATTGAACAAATAAACAAAATACGCTAACGTGCTCCTATGGAATCGTTCAGCATTGTATATTTAGTAAACTTAGCAAGATTTATCCTGAATTTTGTAAAACAAACCATTTTCACAACGCTTCCATATCCATCTCAAAACTTGAATCACTGCTCAATTATTCATCTCACGACGCCCCTATATTCATCACACTGTTAATCATAAATGAATCACATTATCATAAATGAGCGTAGTCGCAGCCCATCGTAGTAGGTTACCCAGATATCCGCTGTAGTTGTTTACATGCAAAATTGGCAACCTAGGTAACCACTGCAGTGCTCTCGGTTTATGTCAATTATGTCGGAATAATTCAATATTTTCAGTATGATTTATTCGTAATAACAGAAACTGATTTGGCAACTTTTGATTTTCTTCAACGCAGTGAAAACAAATAAAAATACATACAGTTGAAATTTAGGAATTGTAGAAATTCATCTCATATATTTCTGCTGATTCAAACTTATTTTTGGAGATTTGAGGTGAACATTTTAAAGATTAAAGTATTCTTAGGGTAGTGAGTGGTTTTTTTTAGTGATTAAAATAAAAAGTGGTCCGCTAGTGATGAAAGAAACTTTGGTTTGCTGCTGAACGAGTCCCTTTGTAGCCGTATAGAGCGATGCGCGGATTTCGTTTTCTAAGGTAGGTGATTGAATTAAATAAGTTTTCGAGTGTAGATGCCCGAATATAATATCAAATTAAGAGCTTTTGAGTGAGTTTTTGAGGATTCTACTTTATGAGAAATCTAAAGTGAACTAAGAAGAGTCCATTCCATGGATTAGCAGATTGGTTTAGTTAGAAAATATGTGTTTTTTCTTGTTTTCAATTGTGTTTTCATGTTGTATGAGCTGAATATATGGGCTGAGATGAATAATGAAGCAGTTCTCCTATATTACTCATTGAATGACGCTATTAGTTAATCATCAAACGTGCGACATGTTTTAATTTTCAATAGACATTCTGAAATAGATGTTGCAAATCTGGGACTTACAGTGACGAAAATTGGATTATTTATTTTTGTTACAATCTGAGTTTTAAGGCAAATTTCTTCTCGCTCTTGTTGTCCAGTGTTAAGCGAAAAAAAAAGTTGCTTTTAAGCACAGGATAAGTTGCTCTAAAAAGATAATAGCTTTTTACCTATTCCTGTAAATTTTGGTGCCTCTGGTGAATGTGAGGTCTCAAAGAAATTGCTCGCCGGGTTCGTTGCTTTCACGTTTGCTTACATTTTAGGGTGTTATTCATCAAAATAAGACTAATAATCACTCTGATCAACTTCTCCTGCTGAAGACAAAATCACGAACTGCCTGTAACATACAGTGCTTCCGAGCAACCATACAGTTACCAGTTTTATGTGCAAACAGAGAAAGAAGCGTGTTGTGCCACAGAGCTTGATTTTGCTTATTGTTTGCGGGCTAGTTATGTGCTTTCACCGCACATCCTGTTGATACCCATCGGAATTTATGCTACACGCCTTCGTTCGGAATCCGTTTTAAATTTCTACCTTCGTGTGCAGTTTTGAAGCTGCTAGTACGGTTCAGCACAGCACAGCAACAGTAGCAGTCAGCGGTGTGTCTGGTGTGTTGTTCAACAATAAAGAATTCCTCTGTCTACCTTCCGGGCTTGCTGGTACAGTTCGGTACATTCGATTGTAGCAGGCAGGCACCAACCACACGGTATATGCCATGGGTACAGATTTAATGGCGATTGACGCTAATCGAAAGCACCACGTGTGTGTGGCAACATCAGATGTAAGGCTGTGGGTCGAATCGTATTTGGATTTCTCTCAAAAGACACATAAAAGGGTTTTTTTCTTGGGTCACAGGCCTCTTGTGCCTTTCGTAAGCTGTTGGTTCAGTTTGGAGATTCCCATCCTCCCTTTATCCGGAGGATCTGGTATACACCCACATAGCACTTTAGCGCACCGGGAGTGAAGAGGCAAGGGGGGAAACCTGCTCTGTTGGTACGCTAGTTGGATTCGCCGTGCACGAGTTGATAAAGGATACACTAGTGGATTTGCCATTCGCTGTTTTGTTGATGCTGATGCGATGTGTAGTATTTGGGCCAGAAGGGAAGCACGCATGCGTCGGATCGAGTTTTTCCGTGCTCTCGTTCTCCGCCGCTCGGAGTCCCACTGGTGTGCTTTGTTTTCGTGTACGTTGCACACTCGGCTCAAAGCGTGCGAAAAATGGTTCGTTTTGTCGTATCCCTAATAGTCTATTACTAAATTTTTATTTTCATTTTTATCTTGTTTCAAACTTCGCTCAGGAGCTGTAGATCTCAAATAACTATGATGAAAATATAAACCATGCGGCTCCATTATATTTTACTTGATGGAGGCGCTTTATTAATTACATCTACAGACTAATGACTGCGAAAATCCATAAGAAAACAAATACCTACTATCGAAAAGAAAAAATAAAACACAAATCAATGAAAAAAATACAAACGAGTGAAACTATAATGCCAAAAAAAAAAAGTGGAACGTTGCAATTGTTAAACCGAATGCGAAAATTTTCCAAGTCACACTCGCGCTCGCAGCTTACTTCTGGCTAGGCACCTGTTACGCCCATGCTAGCCAGCAAATTTTACCGCAAAATGTGTCCTCCTCTGCCACAGTGCGCTCACTATGCTCCACACCTCGATAATGGACCGAATACGAAAGGATAGATAAACTCTCTCTCTTGGGTTCGTCGTCGTCGTCGTCATCGTCGTCGTCGTCGTCGTCGTCGTTGGATGAAAGCACGTTGCACGTTCCTCGAGCCCTTTTTATGCTTCGTTTATGTATGTGTATACATGGGGCATGCTGGCTGTTAGTCCGTGGTACGGCGCGTATATGGTAGAGCCAGAGTAATACAGGCTGCCTACAGCAAGCGTATTGTGATTTCGGGAACCGGAACCAAACTGCCAGCCAGCCAGCCAGTCGACGTTCGTGTCCTTTGCCGAGAAAAGGTGCATGAATATTGTATGTACGCAGATTCCTTGTCGCCTTTTGTCATCGTTGAGTAGTACCACGCTCTCGTTTGCGTTTTTGCGGTTCGATTCTGTCGTATCCCTCGCGGAACAATAGGTCCAGTCGGTGTCGTCTTCGGCGTCGTCGGGGTTCAACCCAGATATCTACAGTTATAGTGGAAGGCAAGTGAAGTGAAACAGCCACAGTTTGTCTGCATTTGGCGGAACGTTGCCAGGTGAGGGAGTATATTATAAAGCACAGTTCATCGGCAGCTTTGTTCGCAATTCGGCGCGCGTAGTGAATCTTTTGCATTCCTGCGGAAAGCTGAAGTTTGTTATAAAGTTTTACAAGAGCTGCACGTGATAGTCTCCGGTTCAGACGGAGCAGTAAAGTTCAACTGGAAATGCTTTAAGTGATTCCGATGCCTTTCAGCGCGTGTTAAAGTTGATCCCACGGCGGTAATTCGGGTGATATTTTATTGGAGGTGTGTTCCCGTTTTGGATTCATATGAATATCTAACGGTCGCATAAATTACATCCTACCACAACCAAAGGGTGGGTAAACAGTGGGAAGTTAAGGTGTGATTTAAATAAATTGTAGCTCGGTAGTTATCAGCTAGCGTTCAGCTATTTCACTACGGGAGGCACAGGAAGTGACAATTCAGTTCCAGCAGTTTGGAACTAATCACACGAATACACATCCACACATAAATTCACTTCTGTCAGGCTGCATTCACATATGCCAGAACTGTGCTGAATGGCACCCACTATCAATCCCGCGACGCATCCGATCAAAATGCTCCAGTTTAACACCAACAATAACTCCCGTGGCAGTTCGGCACGGCGTCCGGATACAACGGCCTCAGGATCGTCCATGTATACCGCAGGTGGGTCCCTGTTACTTCCCCATATGAGTTTTGTTTCTCTTTTCCTGTAGGTATGTGTGTGTTTACACTCGCTGTTGATTCTGTGGCTAATAAATTGTGGCGTGGGGTTGCCAGCCGGAGGAAAATATTTGTTGCAGGAAAGGCAATAAACTTTAGCCGTTTTGGGAAAGTAATCAAAGTTTGGGTAAACTTATTTCGTGTGTGTATTTTATGATTTGAAGACAGTACACGTTTCCTCTTAGTTGATTAGCTAAAGTGGGATTGCGTGTTCCGAATGTTACGAGGCGTGGCCTCTGGGTTCACTTTTTGCACTAAATGAATGACAAACTTTTCGTGGGACAACACGGAAAAGTGTGTTACAGAGTTTAAGAAAATTATTGCCCAAGTGGCTGCAGGAAGGAACCGAGCACTGAAAAATAATAAATATATGTAAACTTTGTTCCAAAAGTTTGCAATGCTTATCTGCTGATTTGCATAAAATACTTTACCCCTAACCAACCGTTCTTTTTACTTGGCCGTTCAATTTCAGCTTCACTTTCTGTACTAGGCCTGTGTATTTACCCGTGGTCTCCAGTAAAACATGGTCCAAATTTGTATTTTTTCTTGCCTGACTGGTATACCAACACCAGCAAAAGCGAAGGGAGCACACAATGCGCAACAGCCCAATGCAAATGAGTTTTGGCTGCCGCTAGGAAGCGGGAGGCGTTCGCCCCCGTTAGCGATTGACCCCTCAAGAATCAGACGCTCTGGCGGAGTAGTATTAGTCAGTAGTGTTGTGTTGAAATTAGCATGAAAAATAACCGTAAGCATTAGATAAATGGTGCGTAAAAACTTCGCAGAATTGTCTGCTTTTATTGCATTTACTTGATGCTTCAACATAGGAATGGTTTAATTCACGAAGCATGCCTTACGTCCAAATCGATGAACGAATGACAATTTTTCTATGATTATCGGTTTGTGTGTCAATAATTTCTACTATTGCATCAATATCAATAAATTTAGTACAAAGTTTAGGATAAAAGTCATAACTGATGTTAAAACGAGTGTCCAAAGTTGTCCCTGTGATCAAACATAATTACAATTCTCTAACCAAAGTTCTTTGAGGAGGGGCGTGACTATTGACCTTGACATCGCGTGTAGGGCCTATTATGGTATCAGACACGTTTTTTCTATAGAAAAAGCAAAACTTTATTTCGGTACGTTCTGGTGCTGAGGAACAGAAAATCAGTTTCGTAAATTATACATCATAGAATCGATGTTAATATAAGAGTTTGCAGTAAAATATTAGTAATTTGTAAAAAAAATCTGAGAAAAGTATCAGCTGAAATAATATAAAGTTTGTTACGATATTGAAAACAAGTTCTCAGGGCGGGAACGTTTGAAAAACGGCTAAAATGTTCAAGGGGGGAGCTATATTATATTAGAAATATGCGTTATATTAGAAATTTGAAAAATATATAAAATATCCCAACCAAGTCAAATTTCCTAGCTTATCAAGGCAGCATTCAAAAAATTGCATCCGTCGTTTTTTTAAATAATTTTCTATATAACTAAAAAAGAAGCGCAAGAGGTGCAGCCTACAAGCAACTAACAGTTGCTGTGATCAGCACGCAGTGTCGAAAGCCGCAATATCTAACGATGTTTACTATTACTCTCATTGTCCTTTGGTATTTGGGACGCGGAGTTGCATATATCTACATACAGGGGATAGACAAAATGATTGAGACAGGCAAAATTTTGACAAAATTCAAACGATCAGAACTTCATGAAAAATGATTCAATTTTGACGAAACGGGTCCCATTTTATTGGAAAACTATCCTACTTTCCAAATATTATGTGATGACTTGATGCGGCCGATGGACACCAGAAATGTTCCGGATTTTGGAAGTGTGTGTCAAAATGTTCATTTTTGCAACGCTTAGAACTTTTTCTGACAGCTAGTTTCTTGTAGATTTCAATATTGCCAATAAACCAGAATTCATTCCGAGTTCATTGATACCCAAAGGTTGAAAATCCGTCAAGGAACCATCGAGATACGAATTATTTAATTATGAGTGTTGTTTTTGGCAGGTTTTTTTCTGTTGGGTGCATACATATGTATTCCATTGCGGCCAGTTAGTAGCTTTGTGCAGTATCTGAGGCCCTAAATATTGTCAATGTACTGGTAAGAGCGGCAAACATAATGAGTGGTAGGCCTCTGTCGTAGTAGACGCGAACGCGAGCGATGGGGCGAGAAACTTGCCGTAGGTAAATAAACAGCTCTCTTTACGGCTGTTCATTTACCTACGGCAAGTTTCTCGCCCCATCGCTCGCGTTCGCGTCTACTATGACAGAGGCCGTAGTGTAGTTTCATATATAAAATGTACGAGGCACCCGACTGGGTGGTAGTTGCGACGTCACAATCGTAATTTTTGTTCGGTAAGTTCGTGATGCGACGTCATCACTTTCCATCCATCCGGAATTCAAGGAATTGATGGAATGGTAAGCGGATTTCCAACAATCAGTATACACTCAACTCTCCTTCACTCGATATTATGTGTCTCGATAATCTCCTTAACTCGATGAATATCCAGAGTATTTGGGCCACTGTACTCATATTTTTTTTCTAGAATTTACCTCTATAACTCTATACCCTCGCTAGCTCGATGATCCCTGTCTTTTCGAAATCGAGTTAGGGAGAGTTAACTGTAATACCATGGATGTTTACTTGTATGAGTGACACAAGCGATTTCACAAATTTCTACTCATATTTAAATATTTCAATAAAAAGGGAACAAATACTGTTTCATTGCATCATTGTTTACTTTTAAAGAATTGAAGCAATGTCATTCGTGCTAACGGAATTTCAACCTGGCAGCATAGTCGGTGCCCGTGAAGCAGGTGCTACGATTGCCGAGACCTGTAAATTGGTTGGAGTGTCAAAAGCCACGGAGGTCGTCGACTTCTGGGTAGACCCCGCACTCGTTGGATGTGTGCTGTCGACGAGGATGCACGCGAAATAGGTGTTAGGGGCGATTGGAGGATAGCAGCCCAAGACCGAGGGACATGGCGACGTATTCTGGATGCGGCACTGGATCGATAATCGGTCTATCGCCTTAAAAGTAAAGTAAAGTAAGTAAGTCAAAAGCTACGGTTTGCAGAGTTATGCGAGAATTCATCAAAGGGATAACATACCGTTGGAGAAAATTCGAAGACTGTACGAATCGATCCCTAGGAGGATTCAAGCGGTTCTTGCAGCTAATGGTGACCCTACTCCGTGCTAAGAAATGAAGTACAGTAATTTCAAATTGCTCTTTTGCATATCCGAAATCCTAAACACATCCATTTCTCTTTTCAGAAGTGGTTTTTATGGCATACTACTTGTACAGAGTGGTGTTTATTATTTCCGAAAATCCTTCTTCCACAAAAATGGCTACATCTCGATGGTCCCTTGACGGATTTTCAACCTTTGGGTATCAATGAACTCGGAATGAATTCTAGTTTATTAGTAACATAGAAATCTACAAGAAACTAGCTGTCAGAAAAAGTTCTAAGCGTTGCAAAAATGATCATTTTGACACACACTCCTAAAATCCGGAACATTCCCGGTGTCCATTGACCGCATCAAGTTCTCACATAATATTTGGAAAGTAGGATAGTTTTCCAGTAAAATGAAACTTGTTTCGTCAAAATTGAATCATTTTTCGTAAAGTTCTGACCTTTTGAAAATTGACAAAATTTTGCCTGTCTCAATCATTTTGTCTACCCCCTGTACATTATTGAAATTTTGCATCCTTTAAGTAAATTGAAATTTTACTCTTTCCATTTTGCTGACATCTAATCTTTTTAGGTGGGAGTGTAATGTAATTGAAGCATAAAAAAGATGAACAAAACCATATACCAAACAATAACACTAGTCAACACAGGTTTTGACCTAGAGCTATTATAGTTTTTTAACCAGGGTTTGTACGTCAAAAGGCCGTAGAGTAATTGGTTCGTCGCTTCTACGGTTGCTTACGAGAAGACTCTATTTAAGTGTTTGAAAATTTTACGCACTTCTGAGCTAGCTAAGACGTCGTACGCAAATATTGTACTGCAGACTCAACCTCTCTTCATATGTAACGTAATTTGCGTACGTCGCCTAAGGGTACCAAAATTGCACAGGAACGGTAAAAAAATATTTATTTTAAAAAGCAAAAAAGGTCGATGAAAGCGAAAAAACATTTTTTCCTGTGAATTTTGATACTCCTGGCCAAGTTGGAAATGCGCCAAATCTTCGGAGGCTTAAATGAAGTTTTCCCGTAAGCAAATAGAGAAGCGACGAACTCGGCGTGCAATACCTCTGCGGCCTTTTGACGCACATCTGCATTCACTAGTGGCACCAAAATCCACAAAAATGGTTAATAAGCTATAATTGCAAATGCACGCTCGGATTTCTTGAATGAGTAGAATGTTATATGTAAACAATACTGGTCAACAAAAGCGAAATAAAATGCCTTTAAGCTCAAAAAAGTTACCCATAGTACATTATAATACAACAACAACTAACCGATTAACATGTGTTTTTTGCGCGATTTTTTTTCGAGGTTTTTTACACGAATTTTCGAATTACGTGTTTTTTGCGATATTTTTTCATGAGGTTTTTTTACGCAATTTTTTCCTGCGGTACTGCTGTAATTCAGACGGGTTGAGAAAAAAATGACTAAGTGCTTATTGAGTAAAAGACTTAGTCAAAAATAAACCCTTCGCACTTTGATGATCGATGATCGTAAAAGAGGACAATTTTGAATACAAGTCGTAAAAATAATACACACGGATTTTCAAATTAACACGTTTTTTCATGAAGTATGTATCCCCCACGTAAAAAATCCTTACAAATTTTAAATTACTCGCTGGGGTACAAATTGCTCGCTATAGTCCACGAAAATACTCTCAGTAGTCACGTATAAAAGCTAGCATGCAGAAATAACCGATTACTGCAACAAAAGGACGGTTGACTTTTCAAAGAAACTGGCACGGCCATCAGCCGGCAGAATAGCGGCTGATTTGGCGCAGCAAGGCTGAGCAGGCGACGCATTCGATCGCAGCGTTCCACAGAAGGCGGACCAACCGGCGCACACTGTTTCCAAAACTGCAAAAACGTGATCGAAATTATTTTGACCCAAAAAAATTGATGTTAGAGCCATAGTGCCCCAAGGAAAGTTAATCCATTAATTACTCTTCATTTTATAGAAGTTGCAATTTTGTGATTAATCCACTAAACAGTGAGAAACGAAGTTTACTTTCTTCATTCTTGCATATAAAAATTCACTTTGTTCAACAAAGTTGAAGCAAATTATATTAAAAAACAACTTCGTCAAAGACACTATACTTCTATCTGCCTATTTAAGTTGACTTTTGTGAAGTTTTCTACAGATTGCCACTAAAAATCATTGTTTTAATATATTAATATATACAATTATTCAATGTTCCACAATGTTGTTTGCTATAACAAAACAAACAATTTCATCGAAGAAAGTATATATTTATCTCTCATATTCCTTTGGTTATTGACGACTTTTATTAAAGCAATGCAACATTGTAGATTATTGAAAAAATTGAAGTATAGTGTATTCGACAAAGTTGTTCCTTATAAAATGTGCGAAAACTTTACTCAGCAAAGTGGATTTTCATATGCAAAAATGAGAAAAATAAAATTTCTTTCCCACTTTTAGGTAGATTAATCACAAAATTCCAACTTCTGCAAAATGGAGAATAATGATTAGAACAACTTTGCTGAAGACACTACGACACTACTAATTATTTTTTGTGTTTTTGAGTAGGAAATAAATTAGCGCATTATTCTAGTAAAAATCGTCAATAACCAACAAAAAATATGTGAGATAAAAATAAACTTTTTTCGAAGAAATTGTTTATTTTGTCATAGAAAACAACAGTGTAGAACATTGGAAAATTGTTGAAAAGCGCTATAAAAAGCTAAATAGAAAAAAAAAGATTTTTAGGGGAATCTATGGAAAACTTTACAAAAGTCAATTTAAATAGAGAGATAGAAGTATGGTGCCTTCAACAAAGTTGTTTCTAAAATGAGATAATGAGAAAAGTAGTACTCGTTTCT
Source organism: Wyeomyia smithii (assembly GCF_029784165.1). Taxonomy (NCBI): domain Eukaryota; kingdom Metazoa; phylum Arthropoda; class Insecta; order Diptera; family Culicidae; genus Wyeomyia; species Wyeomyia smithii. The sequence goes on along the minus strand of NC_073695.1, from coordinate 56,260,149 downwards.
CACTGTTGGGTGGATTAATCATGGAATTGCAACTTCTATAACATGGAGAATAGTTAATGGAACAACTGAGGACGTAACGGTTCTAAAATGAATTTTTTTGAGTCAAAATAACTTCGATCTCGTTTTTGGAAACAGTGTGCGGCGGACAGCAGCACTGCATGCTGAACATGTCCGAACATGTTAGTAATATCATCGGTAAATGGCGATCCAAAATCAATGCTTTTCTTCAAGAGTTGAAAGAGAGTTATTACTGAAATTTACACATTTCTTACCATTAAAATGATTAACTAACTCCAATCGAGTGAAATCTCAAACCTATTGCAAAAAATATATTGACACAAGGCAGGCTGTTGTAATTCTTCGTTGACCTTGCGGTCGTGTCTCATAAACAACCTTATCAATTTTAACAGGACGTACAGTTTTAAAGGTGAAATATTCGAACATCGTAGAAGATTTTGGAGATGGCATCTATCGAAACCATGGACCTCAAATTTTTTTATCTTCACTAAAACACGTAAATTATGTAAAATATAAGAAAAAAATAAAATATGTAGAATATGTTAATTCTGTAAAATATGCTATAATGCATTTTTTTATTTGAATAAAGCTTTGTGCTTCTACAGATATTTGGACCATTCTAATTTAAGTGTTGTTTTTTAACAGGACGTATCAGTTTTAAAAATAAAATATTAGAACTTCGTAGAAGTTTCATTAGGTGAAAAATTTCTAAAACATGTACCTATTTTGATTAATTTTGATCTTGACTAAACTGTTGTCTATTTTTGTTCACACAACATTTATTTGACACGGCACAAAACTGTTGTCTATGAACGAGTTGTAGGAAATTGATCTCCAGAATCGAAAAATATACACTAAATAAATTACTACTAATTTTCAAAAAAATGTTGAACCCTGTAAAATAGATATCATTTAGAAACATTGAAAAATTGTAGCACAAAAAATTTTTGAATTTTTATTTTTCGGAAGAATATATTTTTGGGTCATATCAGGAACTGATGTTTTTAAAGTTAATAATGATTTGTTATCTTAAATAAATTGGAAATGCTCTTAGTAAACATATCTCTCGGTGCAGCATTTTCAGGAGGAAAATATTCAATTTACTGCTTTACTTTTTGAATTTTTATTTTTTTGATTAATTCACATGAGCGAAAAGTTTGACGGAGCTGAGTTTAGCCTGCAGCGTTTCAATAAGTTTACCAAATGTCTGGTTTGTTATTCTCCCCAATTAACCGCTCACTTCTTTTCCAGCATGACCGAAGCGTGTAACAATTTTTTGCACCACACTTCTTTCTTCTTCTTTGTGTTGTGTTACTGCCGCTCGCAGGAAAATTAACACACTTGCTGCTTAAACCACAGCTGATCAAAACACGAGTGGTGAATCACTCAGAATCAATCAGAAGTACGCCACGGTGAGCACTAAGGTGCCAATCAAATATATGGGAAAAAAGTAACCAGAAAATATAAAGAAAAAACCTTACACAAAACGTTCTTCCACCCGAAAAAACACCCTATGCAAATTTTTAGCTCGATCGGACTAAAAACGGGGTGGCGCAAAACTATCCAAGTTTGACCTTGAAAAATTCGAAAAATCACCAAAATCGAGAATTTTTTCTTCAGATAATACCAGATCTGGATCTGGTTTCATGCATTTTGGAGCCATCTGGGATCAGAAAAAATCTGGAAAACCGAAATTTCATTCCCCCCACTCCGTTGGGCTATTTTTTGGATTTTTAAAGGCCAAAATTCAATCGCTTTGCGCTACCCCATTTTAGGTCCGATTGAGCTGAAATTTTGCACAGGGTGTTTTTCGGGTAGGTGGTTTGTATAGGGTTTTTCAAAATGACCATATTCATTGGCATCCTATGAGCACTGCTGAGGTAGAATTCGATAACATCCAAAAAGGAAACAAGCGTGACGGACGGCTGGATTTTTTTTTTCAATTACGAAAAGTAAAGCAAACAACGCAATTTACTTTTCTACCTAGATGCTTCCTTCATTTGATATATTTAAGCATAAGACACACAGTAAAAGCTTTGCAGTGAGCCCTGTTTTGTAGTTATTGTGCGTAATGTCTTTTCGTATAAAAAAGATCACATCACTTTATTATCTGCCTGGAGAAATATTTCAAATTCCACAACAGTGTTCCTCAATTAGACGCGATTCGCTGCACTATTCAAACAAGTGCGTCGCTTTGCCCACCAAAGTGAGAGCAGCTGTTTTCTTAGTGGAAGATATTCTCCTACACGCTAGTGATTATCTGAGAAGAAACGACAAGCCTGCCAAGTTGTGTCAACAAACGATTGTGATTCAGCGTTTGACACATCAAACGTATTAATCGGAGTCTAAATGCGGGATCCAGATTGGAGTAAAAGTTTTCTCGAAAGTGTTTTAAAAATTACTACAGTTGGGAATTTCTTCCCTTCAATTCTATTAACATAATTTTAATAGGAATTGAAGCTTTTGAGGTACAATTTTTCGAAGATGTTACCTACTAGAACATATACTTCGTTTTCAAAACTAAGCTCCGATTCAAAGTGGTCTAAATACTTATTAAAAGTCATGTACCCTCAAGTAGAGAACATGCTAAACTTAAAAATCAAATTAAAAAGCTTGGCACACCTCTTAACACCTTTATCTAAATAAATTATTTGGATGAACAGTAGAAAAAAGTGATAATAATACTAGCCGACGGAAAAGAAAAAAAATCTGCCCCAAAGCTCGGATATTTGCTTTAGGATGATTACTATTATCGTATAGAAATTGCTCACCGAGTTCTTCGCTTCAACGTTATGTTTACTAGAAAATTTGTTTAAGTTTTTGAAAAAATGTTGATGGCTAGGAGCACCAACATTCACAGGAATGGTTGAAAAGCTATAATGTTTCAGTTTTTCCAGTTTGAGCTTTACACCTGTCCAGTTTAATCGTGTCTAGAATTATATCCTGTGAATTTGAGTTTTCTCGTAAACATAACGTTAAAGCGACGAACCCGGCGAGTAATTACAATGCAACAGTTTGACGTAAATTGACGTGTTTTGACAATGGCTAACGGCACCAAATTCCACATGAATGGAAAGCTACAATCTTTCTAAGGCAACTGTTTTAAGTTTTAGGGCAGTATTTTTTCGCTTTTGTCGGATCATATATAATCGAATCCGAGTATCTCAAAAGTTTTGATCTTCACCAAAATATTGTCTATAAGCGAGTTGTAGAAAATCGATTTCTAGACTTGAAAAATGTTCACAAAAAAAAATCTACTCTATTTTCAATGATGAATTAAAAATTCTATTTGATTTTTCCAAAAATTTCAACCATGTAAAACTGATGCCAACATCAAAAAAATTGTAGCAAGATGGACCAAAAATAAAATTTAAAATTTTACTCCTAGGCAGTGAGGGACTATATACATTTTTCTACAATTTGGTTCCCTAAAACTATGTCATCAGACTGCTAAAAGTTATTGAATTGCATTTATTTACATTAAGTTGGAGTAAAGACTTCCTGCAAAAAATGTTGACTGTATTGATTTCGCTCTGAAATATTACAGCGTCATTGGATTCAGTAATTTCCCTGAATAATTTCTTCTCGTCTGCATACACAGGTATTTCCAGATGTTTCAGTAGGAAGGTAGTGTCATTTACATGAAAAATCAAGAGAAGAGGTCCTAAGTGGGAGCCCTGAGGAACCCCAGAAGTGACACGAATGGGATCAGCAAACACGTTTTGAAAGCGAACAATTTGTTTGCGTTCCGTTGAATATGAGTGAAGTTCATGCGAAATCCTTTCTTTCGATGCTAAAATATTTAGTGGATTCCAATGACATGCGATAAAAGTTTAATTTCAAACCAACCTCTCGATCCTGCAAAAAACTGTCATTCAATCTGATAATCTGATTTGGGCATTGATGTCTAGTGATAAAAAAATTACATTGCTCTAGGTCAGGCAGACCGAATCACTTAAATATCGAAAAATCCGTTAATGAATTAAACAATCAGTGTCAGCAACCACTGCTAAAAATGTGATACTAATACCGATTTATCTATTACTAGCTGAATGTACCCGGCCTTGCTCGTGTAAAAATTTCTGCTTTTTCTATAATTTTCTATATTTCCATATAATCGAACGTCTTCGTCAGTGGTGTTCTTCGGCCCCTTTTTGCATAAGATTGTATAAGAATCGATGCGGAGGCATCCAAGTTGGCTCGATTGAGTTCAAAAATTCCGTTGGAAAATGGATTGCCTCTTCAGCATCTTCGACGGTATCAATTAACTTACAATAAACTCAAATTACACTGAAATTACATAACCAATAGCCTAAGCTCACCTCTGATAGTTAAAATTATTGCTTGCTATGTCTTCTCGTTTTACTTTTTTTGTGTAAGCAATATCAACATCATCCTATAACATCAGTCTTCATGAACATCAGTCTTCATGAATAAATTAACAATTTGGAGATACGGGGCAATCTCCACATTTTCCTCAAGTTTTAAATAAATTCCAATGCAGAAAAACAACCCAAATATACCAAACGTTCGGAGACCAATTTTCGGTTTTGGGGAGTCAGCTCTGACCTATGAACCTAATATCAGGGAGTATTTGAATATTTTCTTCTTGAATTTGAAAATAGCGTTGAACGCCCGATGTCATTGTCTTAACATAGTTCTCTGTCTAGAAATATTGAAATTATTTAACCATTTTACTCAGTTTTACACAGCTCGACAGAAAGCAGAAATCGCGGAATTGATTTCAAAACAACGTTTAAATATTACGTCCATGCCTTCTTCTGTATTCTAGTAACCTTTCCAGGAAATGTAATCCGCCATGCACGATTTAAAAATTTGCGCCGGACATGAATATTTGGATTCTGGACGTCATCTTGATATCGAAAATATACATAATGCAGAGCATATGTTCGTTTTTCACAAAATTCTGAAACCGGAAGTTGCCATATTGAATTTAAAAAATGTCGTTGGACTTTTATTTCTGCTTTCTAAAGGTCATCCTAGTTCCGGAAATACCAATGTTTGGAGGTTTGTAAACGTTTTCTACAGTTGTATACAGCTTCCCAGAAACCGAAAGTCGCCCTCTTTGTTTTAGGAAAACATCGAACATCATATTCCGGTCCCTAGACATCAAGTTCTGGCCATGACCGACCGAGGGCATGAAAGTTATCGTACCTTTTCAAAAAATTCCCAAAGGGCACTAAAAGACCTGGTTTTCTTATAAAATAAGACCCCCTCCCTCTTTGATAGCTGCCCCTTTCTCTTTTCGACATCATGTTCCGATCTCTGGAAATCAATTTCCGGTCTCCAGACATGAGCAAAGGCTCAAAAACTACCGTATTCATTCAGAAAGTTCTCATAATGCACGAAAAAAATTGATTTTCTGACCAATTGAGACCCCCTCCTTGTTTGAGGGTTGCTCCTTACTCTTCCCAATTCTATATTCTATGACCACTTCCTCTGTACAAAGAACACGTATGCCAAGTTTGGTTAAACATACATACATACAAAATATTTTTTTTAAATAAATAGCTGGATTTTAGGAGCTCTTATCTTATGATCGATGCTCTTAACTAAATTTCTATTTGGTAACAGTTGAGCTTCAGCAACTTTTCCAAACATATTGGATTCTCCGTTATCAAATTATGCAAGAAATATGTCAAAAAATCGTTCCAAAAACGGATCAAAGCAGGTTGGATGTTTTGAAACACTTTTCCAGAAACATTGGCACGAAAGCCTATTTTCGGCTGCAAACAGACGTCCCTACGTTTCAAAAAAGGCCAATATTTGGAAATATATGATCGATTTTCATATAACGACGTCATTCCGATTCCGAAAATACCCATATTGCGAAGTATATAATTCAATTATTAATTTTTGCAGATTTCCAGAAACCGGAAGTCGGCAACCCAAGTTTCAAAGTAGCGTCAGGCACCGATAACCGGTTCTTAAAAGTCATTTTTGCTCCGAAAATACCAACATTGGGGGGTTTGTGAGTGTTTCCACAGTTTTGATTGACTTCCCAGAAACCTGAAGTCGCCATCTTGGATTGAAAATGGCATCATGTTTCGGTCTCTGGAAATCAACTTCCGGCCTCCAAATATGACCAAGAACCCGAAAATCATCAAATTTCAATGAAAGGTTTCCATTATGTATAAAAATTTATTACTTTTGACCCCCTCCTTCTTAAAGGATGACCCCTCCCCCTATCTAATATTCCCATGACCACTTCCTTTGTACAAAGAACACGTATGCCAAGTTTGGTTGAAATCGGTTCAGGCCTTCGAGAGTTATGGTGGAACATACATACATACAAAACTTCTCTTTTATATAAATATAAGAAAAATAAATAAAATAATAATATAGAAGAGAAGAAGATAGAAGATAGATTACAATGACTCTAGTTTAACGCCCGTCAGCGACATTCTGTCGTCGAATATTGCCGGGCAATTAAAATTTGCTGCCACACTTTCCTTTGTTCGGCTTATCGGCCGGCTTGTCACGAACGGGACCAGGATAAAATTGATGGAATTTATAATTCTGTTACATGTGTGTACCTACGTGCTCCAAATGCCTGTTACTCTAATTGCTGCTTCCTGCTGGGAGCGGGAGCGCCAGTACAGCTGCCGATTCGCTTCATTTATATTGCTTTGCAGAGGCTTCGGTTAAATTAAACGGTGGCACACCTGGTAAACCTAAAATCAGCATGTATTTAATGCTTAGCCATGGGTGGTCCTTACTGTCGGTGGTGGCACTACGATATGCAATCACTCCGGTGTGGTTGCACGTGTATGTGTTTGCAGTTGTTACTATATTTTTTTCAGACTTTCATGACGCGACATACACATCCATATGAACATGCAAGTATAAAGCTTGCCACATGTTTCTTTTGGCGCGACAGCCGCTCGTCACACAGGGTGCGGAAATTCTTTGTAGTAGATATGTGGCTTTTCCGCCAGGGCTTTTCTCTTTGCTTTGCTTCCTGTCTGCTATCATGAATGTAAATACATGCATTCCTAATAAGGATTTTCTGAGTTTCTCTCTGCATTCCGAAGTACCGCACTGTTAGTGGCGTTTCTCAAAACGAAATCTGTTAGTTTTGCAGATTTATCAAAGTGGCAAGGAATAAATTAGAATGATATAAATATTTATTCTAAGCTAGAAGCAGCAGGTACGTTTGTTGGTGCTAGAACAGGTCAACATCCCTAACGTGTGTATGAGTAACCCCGGCTACGCCACTTACTCTGCGTTCATATTCCGTATTTGTTTTACTCCGATGCGGCAGTGCTGGAGCTTCTAAAGTCAGCAAATAATGAAAAAAAGAACCTTATTGTACTTCGCCACGTTTAATTTCGTTTGCTCTCGACGGGAAAAAAAGATAAATTGGATAAGATTTTAATCCACGATGATAAATAGGTCTATAATTTTGCTCCGGCTTCAGTGTTGACCGGCTTCGGTGTGACCAGATGGGTTTCCACTCTTGAGATGGTTTTGGCAGCCGAACTTGTGAAGGAAGCGTAGAGAAAATTGGACTGCTGCGAAGCGTGAAAGCTGAGCTCAATCTTGCGAGCCTAAGTCCCACGACTAAATGTGCCTATCGAGAAGCCAACCGCTCGGTCACAGAGATCATCAGCGTCTGCCGTTTCCGACCGCCCAGTCAGTGTAATTACATATCTTTTATCTTGCAGTAAACGTGAATTGAATAAACATCATTTTCCAATCTTAAGCCACCCGCAGGGTGTTTTCACTGGGAAGTTATGTCGGTGTTGGACAACCGCCGGTTGTCGAAAAACATAGAAACATACATACACAGTGGATCGAGGATTCGCCTGTCATGACTTCATAGCCGGAGGATATTTGTGAGTGAAATTCCTTTTCAGAAAATAACACGAAGATAAATAGATTGGGACTGAGAAGGAAAAAGCTACCTCCGTCCGTTACAGTGTAAAGTCGCAGGCTGCTATAAAAATCCGCTGAAAGCGCTGAGGGGAGAAAATGACGTTACGGAGTTTGCTAATGGTGATAGTTTAACGGTTGTGAAGAACTTTGTTAGCTTGCCTTACCTTCACACAATTTTCTTATTTTTGCACGAATGGTGAAGAAAATTTTAAAAATTATGTCGCACAAATCAACGAACTTTGAATGTATCTTTTGGAACTTAACTGAACATCAAATGAATTAGTAGTGGTAATATTTTATTCGTGATTAGAAATTATATATTGGTCGGACTCGATTATCCGGAGTATCGAATTTTTTCACTACGGATAATCGAATCACAAGAAAATGATTCAAGTTTGCAATCAACAAACGTAGAGTAATTAATTTTTTTGTGTTATTTAACTTGTGTAATGCAGTGGAGCAGTCAGAAAATATTTAGTCTTTAGAGGCGAAAATGAATAAATTAGACATTGATTGATTTCACTCCACTCGGACATGTCCCAAACAAGTATAAGTAAAATTTTAAAATACACATTAAAAAGAAGCAGCAAAAAATAAATTGCTCCGGAGATTCGAGACTAAAATTCAGGATAATCGGAGAGTTGAGTCCTCGTATAATCGAGTATATGTTTAATTATGTATTGTTTCAATTCAAAATTTAAGACAAATAGAGTAGTTGAACGTTCGATATTGCAAGCCGTGAAAAATTCGTTTGATTGCCTTTGTATCCATGGTAGTATAAAACTCTTCACTCTTTATTCTTTACTCTCCACTCTTCAGTCTTCCCCCAGCAGCAGAAAATATCATTATAATATCACAACTAGATATTGGAAATACACCTCATTCTGATCTTAATATGGTTTACATAGTTGGCAAAATAACAAAAAATAATACCGAAATATTGTTCCTCCAGAACAATATGAATAGCAAACCTTTTTTAATAACAAACCAGTAATTGTCATTAAAAATCACAAAAATGACCGATTCAAATATTTTCATGTTATTGAACACTAAATGAATAACTGAATATATTATAAATAATCAATTACGAACAATTTCAACTTAGAAACTTACTTTTAATGAGATCTTTTAGAAGCAACTGAAATATCTTATTAACCGTCCAGTGCCCAAGTTAATTTCTAGATGGGCTTCGGTAAAATCACTATGAACCATTATAAATACTTTTTAAGTATTTTTGGAAACTTTTTAAAAAGTTGATCGAAGCCCGCCATACGGCGGCATTGGGCACAAGAGGGTTAAAGACATAGAGAGATATGATATCAAAATTTTATATATTTTCATATCCATGTATGACACGAGAATATTTTTCGAATAACACGATAAGTTCTCATAACTGAATATGTTATTGAGGAGTGATAATTTTGTTATGCTTTCCCGTCTGAGTCATTCTGCACTCTTCATTCTGCACTTTTCATTCTGCACTCTTCATTCTGCACTCTTCATTCTGCACTCTTCATTCTTCACTATCGTTCTCTCTCTTCACGTTTTTTCTCCACTCTTCATTTTCCACTCTTAACTATTCACTCTTCACTTCTCACTCTTTATTTTTCACTCATCAATCTTCATTCTTCATTTTTAATTCTTTATTCTTCATTTTTTACTAATCACTCTTCACTCTTAACTTTTCACTCTTAACTCTTCACTTTTCACTCTTCACTCTTCATTCTTCACTCTTCACTTTTCACTCTTCAATCTTCAATCTTCATTCTTCACTCTTCACGTTCCACTTTTCATGTTTCACCCTTTACTCTTCTTTCTTCACTCTTCACTCTTAGCTCTTCACTCTTCATTTTTTTTCGCTCTTCACTCTTCACTCTTCATTCTTCACTCCTCACTCTTCACTCTTCACTTTTCACTCATCACTCTCCATTCTTCAATCTTCACTCTTGACTCATCACTCTTCATTTTGCACTCTTAACTATTTACTCTTCACTTTTTACTTTTTACTATTCAATCTTCAATCTACACTCTTTATTCTCCACTTTCCACAATTCATTATTTACTCATCATTATCCATCATCCACTCTTCACTCTTCATTCTTTTTTCTTCACTTTCCACTATACACTCTTCACTCTTTACTTTTCACTCTTCACCCTTCACTCTTCACTCTTCACTCTTCATTTTTTACTTTTTATCTTCACTATTCATTCTTCACTCTTCACTTTATGTCCTCCACTCTTTACTCTTCACTCTTTACTATGTACTCTTTACTCTTCACTCTTCCCCCTTCACTCTTCACTCTTCACTCATCACTCTTCACTTTGCACTCTTAACTATTTACTCTTCACTTTACACTTTTCGATTTTCAATCTTGAATCTTCACTCTTCACATTCCATTATTCATTATTCACTCACTACTCACAGACAAACAGACGTGCCACTCGATGACGATTTCATCGACCAGAAAAATAACGATAATTTTGAAATTTTGCTTAGTGGGCAATAATGCCGCTAGTGTCGCTGAAAGCAAGCGTGCCTTTTCATTGTCAAAGACAGAAATCATCAGTAATGCCGCTTGTCTTAAATCAACACAAGCGTGCGCACCCATTAACAAAGACAAAAACCGTTTCACGAAAACAAGTTAGTAAGCAATAGGCTCACATGGTGGCGCATGATAGCAAGGTTTAGAATAATGACGAAGATTTTTCAGAATTTTTGTTCGAAGAGGCACGTCTGTTTGTCTGTGCACCACTCTTAATTCTTCACTCTTCACTCTTCTCTCTTCACTCTTCACTCTTCACTCTTCACTCTTCACTCTTCACTCTTCACTCTTCACTCTTCACTTTTCACTCTTCACTCTTCACTCTCCACTCTTCATTCTTCACTCTTCACTCTTCACTCTTCACTCTTCTCTTTTCACTTTCCACTCTTGACTAGAGTAAATAGTCATTCAATCTTCAGTCTTTATTTTTCACTTTTCAATCTTCAATCTTCACTCTTTACTCTTCATTTTCCACTATTCGTTCTCCACTCATCACTCTCCATTTTTCACTCTTCACTCTTAATTTTTTTTCTTCACTTTCACTTTTCACTCTTCACACTTCATTCTTTACTTTTCACTCTTCACCCTCAACTCTTTACTTTTCATTTTTTACTTTTTGTCTTCACTATTCATTCTTCACTCTTCATTTTATATTCTCCACTCTTCACTCTTTACTTTTTACTATGTACTCTTTACTCTTCACTCTTCACTCTTCACTCTTCACTTTGCACTCTTAACTATATACTCTTCACTTTTCACTTTTCAGTCTTCAATCTTCAATCTTCACTGTTCACTTTCCACTATTCATTATTCACTCTCCACTCTTCATTGTTCACTCTTCACTCTTCTCTCGCCACTCTTCACTCTTTATTCTTCACTCTTCACTCATCACTCTTCACTCATCACTTTTCACTTTCCATTCTTAACTATTCACTTTTCACTCTTCAATCTTCACTCTTCACTTTCCACTATCCATTCTTCACACATCATTCTTCACACATCACACATCACTCTTCACTCTCCAGAGCTTTATCTAACATATTGAGACTGTTTTCCATCCTTAACTTACTTTTTCTCGCTTCCTTCTACATTTTACATTTTACATAGTCTTTTTCTCCTCCTCATTCTTTACTTTCCATTTTTCTTTTTTATCAATTAATAATCTTATATATTTTTATCACCACTTGCTGCATTCAAAATTTTTGTGACGTTCTTCGTATTTTGCGTTTGATACACTCTATTTGAGAAGTTTTTTTTAATCATACTAGTTTGAATCGGAGGAGTTTAAATTTTTCTACAGATGTGATGAATTAGAGAAATATAATCTGAAATTGTTTTCACACACCATAAACTTGTGGAGCAGGAAAGTCATGAAAAAGGGGCTTGTAATCGTTCCCAAATAAGCGTATTCTAATCTGACATTTCTGATCGTTTAACTTGCCATCGTCATCTTCGAGCTTCAATCTTTTTCATGTAAATTTTATGAATCACTCATTGTTCTCTAATAATCTTTCCTATTATTTTTAACTTTGGCTTTATTTTCTTTTAACTTTCAATGATCCGGATTCTCATTGACACATTTTCCGCATTATATTTTAGGCTTAGTTGGATTAATGGTTTTACTTCACACTTCTCTTTATTTTACTTTCCTCACTTCATACTTAGCTATTCGAAGTAAATGGCGACTGTTGGTTTTACAGCTTTCTTCGCTCTTCAATTTTTTCTTTTCATGTTTGCGTCACAATTTTTACCTTTCTTTTTCTCATAATGCATTTTTCGTTTTTATTCTTCAGCTTTTACTATTTTACTAGTCATTGTCGATCTTTAATCCTTATGTATATTTAGCTTTTCGTTATTACTTGACATATTTTCTTTTTTAATCATTTTCAATTTTTAATTCATATGTGTTTTTATACTAAACTTTCGATGAATTTGTTGAAAGCGTGTAATTGATTCTTCGTTCTATATTTTTATTCCGTTTTTTCCTTTCAACCTTTTAATATTTTCGTGTATTACTCTTATTATGATTTGGTTGATTTTTTTCTTATTTTATTTTTTATTTTACTCCAACTACTTACCTTTATTAAGCTTTGTTTTAGAAATCCCACAGATTTTTATAGAATATGTTTCAGCTTTCAACTAACTATGCTTGTTTTGAACTGAAGAGTGTAGCTTGTCAAAGGCATACCAATGTTGTACTATGTTTTAGTAGATTGAAAATAAAAATAGGAGCATAAATTCATTATTTTGAGTAAAATCATATAAAAAACAAAATAAAACGAGTTAAAAAAAACAAGTGAAAGTAAACTAAAGGAAAAGTGAGTGTAAAGTATACTAAATAAGCATTTAAATATAAATCAGTTAAATATATCATAAAGTTTAGAAAAAATAAAAGTTAAAGTTATTTTTCTACATTTGAAAAATAAAATAAGGTGCAACAGATATTAACCATGAAATAGTTGATGTAAAATATGGCTAAAAGCAGAGGGGTACATAAGGTTAAAAGAAATGAAATTGAAAATTGTACTAAAATAATCGATCAATAAGAAAAGGAAATGAGTAAACCCAAAATGAAAAGGTTTATTTTCTTGAACCGACAATCGTTTACAGATTATTTCCTCAGCCAATTGACCTTCTTATCTTGTTTTTAAGAGAAGATGCGAAAAAAAAATTTCTAAAAAAGCACGAAAAAGGCGGAGAAAATATCCGGAAAACAGTTCTCCAAAAAAGAAAATTTACAAAAGAGCCGTGCTGTGTTGTTGTCTTTTGATTCCTATACTGAGCCTCAATCTATTGGAATAAACTTGACACAATTTCAAAAGTCTTCCCCCGCATCTGCCAGCATAATCAAAAAATCCTTTGAGAAATGACTTCAAAGTTGATAAAACCAACCGATTCTAATTCATTTAACCGTTCCCAATTTCGGTGAATCCCTATTCTGAGCCGAAACTGCGGTAATTGAGATCCTAGCCAGTACGGCAGTACTGCGCTTACCATAGCAGTGACTACCACCAACATCAGAGAACGTTGTTACAACGTGGAAAAGCCTGAAATAAGTCGGTATAGGTAGCTGAATATAAGAACCAGCAGCGGCAAAAGCAGCAGCAGTGACTCAATCTTTGTCTCATAATGCAAACCCATAGAGCCCCGGATTTGGATATGATCCGTATATTCTGGGCGCTGCTCCCACAGGCTTTGACGCGGCGGTTTAGCTAGAGTTCGTGGCCTTTACATGCCCTCACTACACGGGCCCCCTTTTTCGCTCGTTGTAGAGCAGGTACCATGTGCGGACGATGTCAACTCCTGTATAGTGGATGTCATTTGCTTGCTGCCGTGAGACTGGAATGAAGATTGGAAGGAAATTGAAAAAGCCTATGTAAATAAGTTTACCGGCTGTGCTACACTGCTAGGCGGAGGATAAATAGCCGAGAATTGAACGGAACATTCTTGTCGGTTTCACAAGCTCCACATTCACCGACAGCACTGGCAGCAGGTGCGCGCACAGATTGCGACGGGTAATAATTTGAATCGGGACACCCGGGTGGAGGATCGGATAACTCGAATTGGGGTCTTGATGCAAATGCAGGTGCGCGCTGATTCGAAAAATACCGGCTATTGGTTGCTCGATGTGTGTGTGGGGGTGTATAGATGTGTGTGATAGAGGATTGCACGAAGTGGTACGCTCCACTTACATTAATTTTATTTGCAGCTCGCTCGTTAACCTTTGACGTAGAAGGAAACGAGCTATTTGTCTGCTAGTTCCCTTCCATTCCGCTGCAAAAGATGGCGTTCGCGTGAATGGAGGTGATTTATTATGTTGTTTACTGAATAGCGTTGATCTCAGCATTCCGGACATAGCCTGGATTTATGGAGCAGCTTATTGCTGCTAGTTTTTTTCTCCTTTGTTGATTTGTCGAACTGATTCGCGAAGCTTGCAGTTCTGTCTCAACGAATTATAACTCTCTTAAATAGTTTTTTTGTGCTACCTAAACGACTTTGTTTTTTTAGAAATGACGCCTGCTGATGAGGCATGACGAGGTAGAATGCTCGAAGGATTTGCTCGGATATACCGGCGATGATTATGATGACGTGATAAGCTGCGTAATTACGCCATGACAAGCGTCATTTCCACCCGTCTGGGAATAGTGATGTAATCAATTATGTCATGTACGGGTTTGATGGTGTTTTTGTTCGTTTATCACAGCTGGGTCGAAGCGGTAACGAGTTAAGGGAATTTCGATTACCGCTTGTCTGTTTGGGATCACTCCCTGATGTCGACAGCAGAAATCGAAAAGTCATGGAGCGTGGATGATGAAATTAAGCAAGGTGGAAGCCAGAAAAAAGGGCCAAATAAATGAATGTTGCCGACGCAGTTCATATTGAATGCCACAAAAATTCCATTAGCTTATCATTTTTCATCGACGAGAATAATTTGGTAATGCCAGCCTGATAATTATCTGGTGTTGGTTTTTCCTCCCGTGCCATTCGCTTTTGGCTTTGGTAGCATCAATTAATCCCACAATGGCTTACAAGGAGGAGGACTGATGACAGCAGCGTGGGTATAATCCTGGAGTTGACCAACACTGAAAAAATATGACTCCAGAGTCACGCTGTGGTTCATAAATCAGCCGGAATGGTTCATAAATTGTCAGGATGGCTCTGAAGAATGCTCCCGGGACCTTACGATTGCCAGTAGACTCCGAACGTGTAAGCTGAAACCATGGCAGAAACTTGGGTCGGTTCCGATTTGTACGCTAGCGAATTGTCCGTGGGAGAAGGTTCCGTCTCTATGACGGCCAACAGGGAGTTTCTCTGTTGCTGTCGACGTTTTCTGCGCCCGGCACAAATTGCTCGTAATAAACATTAACGCTAATAAAAATGAGAATTTAACGATTTTCCGCTCCGAAGGATCCCCTTGGAAACGTCGTGGGCAGAGGAAAAGCATTAGTTGGCTTGCCATAGGGTTACTCGAAAAACCCGGTGAGGCTGAGCGAATATATGGTAGAGGCGCTCACCGTACATCCTTATTTCAATCTCAACTATTCAGAAGCACCATTTGGCCGGACCTACAATGCCGTGTCGGTACCTGTGCCGGTGCCCGAGTTTGTTAGCCACTCTAATCTGTTCCGAGTGTTTCGAGCTCAGGTGTGGTGTGGAGAATATGCCGGAATAGGGTCAAGTTATTATTCGCCACCATTTTGCACAGCGTAGGAAAATCGGGGCCAGTAAAGTCTCAGCATGTTTGGATGCTTCTTTACACCTGCTCTGCCATCGTTTCCGAAACTGCTGAAGTATTATTTGAGTGAAATTTTGTTCTGTTATTCTTTTATTTTAACTAATATGCAGAACTGCCGTAGCAAAAAATGAAAAACTCATAAGATGAGCTAATAATAACATTCTCTACATTATTGAAAAGTTTAATTTCATTTGTTGATTTCTTTTATTTGTTTGAAAAGGAGCATAATCGCCTATAAGAATATAAGAATAAGACGAAAATCTGTTCATTAAAACATTAGAAATGGAATTCTTTCATAAATTACTATAGAAAAACGACAAACCGCTCACAGTTGTAATCTGTTTACCAAACAAGCAAGACATACGTTGAATCTTAATTCAAACTATAGCCAGTGGTACCTTCCGGTAATACGATGGGACTTTATCAGTTTCAACTTCTGCCAAGTTTTAAATGATATGTTAACGCGCAGTTCAATATGCCTAAAATTTACTGATTCTTTCATAATGTCTACCATAACTTTTACTTTCTTCAGTACATTCGCATGAGTAATTTGAAGCTTAGCTTAACTTAGCTTAGTTCTGACTGTACATATCAATGGTTGCTACTCCGTGATGGGTCCGAGCCACTCAAGATGCACGATGAAACAACTGAAAGAACGACTCCTCTGCGCATCATTAAATGACCCGATTTTTTATGGATCAATAACGGCGCCGACCACGTCAGGTACGGTTATTGTCGATTTCATGCAACAAAATATTTCCATTTTGAAACTTTGATGTCAAACGATGCCAAATACGGTAAATTTATTTATTCAATTTTTTAACACAGTAAACTTAAAATATAATAAAAATAGATTCGAAAAACATATGGAAGTGTCCGTTATACTGTGTTCTTAAAAAGTGATGAACTTTAATGAGACTAATTCATGACATATCAATACACTGGGGTCTTTTTTTACGCGGTTGGTTGTACCGCGTTGAAAAATTCCACGTATAAAAAAACGCGTAGTTTTAAAAATCGCGTAAACTCCATTTAATAAAAAGGTCCGATTAAAATAGTGGCACGTAAGTAAATATAAACTTGAAAAATGATATAAAAACGGTAACGAAACACACAAAATGAGTTTATAGTGCTTCTAAAATGAAAATTCATTGAAGAACATGACAATGACTTTTTATAATAATTTTGCCACATGTTTAAGCTTTCGTTCCCTTGAGAAGGACTCTCAACAAGTCCAACTAAGTGTTGTGCGCGTTCTGCCTGAACGTAAAATTTTAGTGATAAAGGCTGTTTCCCGCGGAAAAATAATGAATTAATTGATGAAACCGCAAAGCTCCGGACCTCCTGATATATAGAAAAGCGAAGAAGAGCGTCAATGGACCGCTTTGGACAGGATAAGTATCGTTATATTTTCGAAGTGTTTGTGTTTTTGAGGATCACTTGAACCAGCCACAAAACTCATCGACCAAGAAGTAAAATTTGATACGCTCGCAGCGCCACCACCGCTCGGTGGCAGGTAAACGAATAAGCTGCAATGGAAAAATTGGGCAGATTCGAATCTGTACACTAATAGCGAGGAATTTCTTTGAGGAGAAGTTGGTAAGATCGATCTAAACTGTATTAAAGACATCAATTAATACTAAATACGAGCCACTAATGTAAATTAGTCTGAAAGTGTGAATACAATGTTATGTCCAATAGATATAACAACGTATTCATGCGGGGCTTAGTGTTTATGAAGGCGATCTCGGAATGTACGTGTATTACCAGGCATTCTTGAAATGGGTCGTTGGATGAACACTAGAGCTGTCACCTTTCATCTTCAGGGCTAAAAATATTTGCATCTTTATATTATGTAATATATTAAAAAAATAAAGTATAAACCTGCACCAAATAACAATAGAAGCAGATAGGTTTTTTCCACAAAAGCACTGCCGGCCAGTGGGAGATGAATTGTAAACACACACACATACACACACATACACACACACATGTTTAAGCTTTCGTTCCCTTATCGGAAGTTAATCGCAACGACCCTGTCTCGTATCGTTATACAGTTATTAATGTATTTTTGTTCCTTCTTCCCGAATCAACGGAAATTGCCTGTTTTTTGATAATAACAGCAAATATATTAAAAATATTATTAAAAATATATGTGGTCTCCGTGGTTGTCGGTCGGCTAGCTCTCTCACACGGTTGTGATATCGGGTTCGATTCCCGATCAAAAACAATATCGATAACGAATTCTCTCAACTAATCTAGTTGATCGAGACCGCATTAGCCCCCCAGGCTAGCGTGCGATATTGTATATATTAAAAATATGCATTATTTAGATTAATAAAACAGAATATTTTATTGTCATGAACCATACGATTGATTTTTTACTTCATTGGATTTACTTATACTAAACTCATTTAATACCGCGTAAAAAAATCTTCCAAATCGTGTAAAAATAATCTGCGTTATTTAAAAAAAACCCGTAAAAATAATCCGCGTTATTGTAAAATATTGCGTAAAAAAAGTGGCGTGTAAAAAAACCGCATAAAAATAACCCGCGTAAAAAAAGACCCCAGTGTAGTTGTTGTTGTGCTCCATTGTGCGGCTGGAAACATAAATTGAAATAAGTTATTACAACCACATTGCAGCGCTTGCACAGATGTGTCGCTTCATTCTACAACCATTCACCGCAAAAAGTCATCCAAACAGATCATCCATACGTTTACGCATCTACCACAATCACGAACGTTATCGACAAATAGTGGAAAAATCGGATCTCCGAGATACGACGATTCACAGGTCTAACAAAATAGAAACGACCCTACACGGCTAAAGACCCTTTTACGAGACGTTTCAGAACTCAATTTATGAATAAAATGTTAACAGAAAACATGGAACTACTTTTTTCACCCCGTAAATGGCCAACGGGGTACTCGGATACCCACAAATTCTAATTCTTGTAACTTTGACAATTTTCATCCGATTTCGATAATTTTAGCACCAAAAGATTCAGTAACATCTTTTCTTTGAAATGAGAGTACGCGACGCCTCGAAAGAATTTTCTCATTGGCGGAAATTCGGTTTTTCTGGGTTATGTTTCGAAACTGAGGAATTTCATGAATATTTGAACAAAATCTTACAACTATTGGTATTTATGATTTTGGGTGTTATAGTGATATGCCCTCAAAAAGGTCCTTCCGGAACAGATTCTACTGGGGCTTCTAGTGGCCATAGAAGTAAATAAATAATCCAACGTCACGTACCACCCAATATGGGTATTTTCAGAACCGGGATGATATCTGGAGACCGTAAAACGAACCCCGACGTCATTTTGGATTCCAAATTGGCGACTTCCGGTATCTAGAAAAGAACCAAAATTGACCGAATACCATCGAATATGGATATTTCCGGAATCGGAATGATGCCTAAAAACTGGGAATCATTTCCAGACGCCACGGTGACTTACGGTTTCAGGGCAACAGTTAAAATTGAGTAGTTTATGAGTAGTTTCAGAATCATTATGATGTCCGGAGACCTTAGAACGACCTTAGAGGCCATTTATAATTCAAAAATGGCGACTTCCGGTATCTGGAAGAGAACCAAAATCAGCCGAATATTATCGAATACACTAAGGTCGCTTTTTACGCGGGTTTTTTACGCGGATTTCTGAATTTACGCGGATCCCGGAATTTACGCAGGTTTTTTTTACGCGGATTCCGGAATTTAGGCGGTATTTTCGGTTTCTCTTCACTCGGATTGCAGAATTTACGCGAGTTTTTTACGCGAATTCCAGAATTTACGCGGATCCCGGAATTTACGCAGGTTTTTTTTACGCGGATTCCGGAATTTAGGCGGTATTTTCGGTTTCTCTTCACTCGGATTGCAGAATTTACGCGAGTTTTTTACGCGAATTCCGGAATTTACGCGGTTTATTTACGCGGATTCCAGAATTTATGCAGTTTTTTTACGCGGTAAGTATCCCCCGCGTCAAAAGCGACTTTACTGTATGGGTATTTCTGGAATCGGGATGATGCTCAGATGCCAGAATCAATTCCAGACACCATTTTGGAATTCAAAATACACTGGGGTCTTTTTTTACGCGGGTTATTTTTATGCGGTTTTTTTATACGCGACTTTTTTTACGAGATTTTTTACAATAACGTGGATTATTTTTATGCGGTTTTTTTAAATAACGCGGATTTTTTTTACGCGATTTGGAAGATTATTTTTACGCGGTGTTAAATATGTTTAGTATAAGTAAATCCAATAAAGTAAAAATCAATCGTATGGTTCATGACAATAAGATATTTTGTTTTATTAATCTAAATAATGCATATTTTCAATATATTTGCTGTTATTATCAAAAAATAGGCAATTTTCGTTGATTCGGGAAGAAGGAACAAAACTACATTAATAATTGTATATCGATACGAGTCAGGGTTGTTGCGATTAGCTTCCGATAAAGGAACGAAAGCCTAAACATGTGGCAAAATTTATTGTCACGTTCTTCAATGTGGCAAAATTTATTGTCACGTTCTTCAATGAATTTTCATTTTAGAAGCACTATAAACTCATTTTGTGTGTTTCGTTGCCGTTTTTATATTATTTTTCAAGTTTATATTTGCTTACGTGCCATTATTTTTAATCGGATCTTATTATTAAATGGAGTTTTTTTTACGCGATTTTCTAAAATAACGCGGTTTTTTTATACGCGGATTTTTCCAACGCAGTACAACCAACAGCGTAAAAAAGACCCCAGTGTAGTGACTTCCGGTTTCCGGAGAATAGCTAAAATTAACAGAACCAAGACAATGTCCAGGGATCTTAGAACGGCCATAGAGGCCATTTTAATTCCAAAATTTTACTTCCGGTATCAGGTAAAGAACCAAAACTGACCGGATATCTTCGAATATGAATATTACCGGAATCGAGATGATGCCCAGAGACTGGAAACCAACTGCAGACTTCATTTGAAAATGTGACATAGTGACTTCCGGTTTCTGAAAAAAGCCAAAATTGACCAAATAGCACCTTATATGAGTATTTTTGAACACGGAATGATGTCCAGAGACCTGAAAAGGACATGGTCATTACGAATATCAACTTCCGGTTTCTGGAAAAAATTAAAAAATAGGCCGAATTCCACCCAATACGGGTATTTTCGAAATCGGGTTGCTACCTAGAGACCTCAAAACGATACCAGACGAACCAGAAGTCATCAACTTGAATTTCGAAACGACGTATGAAATTGATTTCCGGTCTCTAGGAATCATTCCGATTCCGGAAATACCCATCTTGGTATTTGATCAATTTTGGTTGTTTTCCAGAAACCGTCTCGAAGCTCAAAACGCCATCTAAAATCAATTTCTGGTCTCATTCCTAGAAACCGGAAGTTGCCATTTTTGAACTCATAATGAACTTTGAGTCCGTTTTCAGGTCTCTGGACATAATTTTGATTCCGAAACTACTCATTTGAGGTGGTATTTGGGCGATTTAGGTATTTCCCAAAACCGGAAGTCGTCATCTTGAATTTCAAAATGGCGTCTGGAGTTCGTTCTAGGAACATTCCCGGTTCCGGAAATACCCATATTCGATGATATTCGGACAAATTTGATTAACTTCCAGAAACCGGAAATCATCTTTTTGATATTTAAAATGGCCAATAAGGTCGTTTGCAGGTCTCTGGACACCCGACTCCGGAAGTGCTCATATGAGGTATCAATTGTATTTATACCAAAAATATTATCAAATATTTATAAAAATCCTCAATTCCGGCATATATCTCCGAAAAAAACGGATTACCGGGATTGAGAAGATTCTTTCGACGCATCGCTGGCTTTGATTTCAACATAGATAAGTTGCTGAATCTTTTAGAACTGAAACTATTAAAATCGGATGAAAATTGTTAAAGTTACAAAAGTTTCATTTGTGGGTTCTCGGATACCCCGTCGGGCATGGTTTTATGGAAGTTATTTATGGAAGATTAATTGAAAAAAAAATGATTTTAAAATATTCAGACAGTCATTCAAAATAAAAAGCTCTCGTTGGTTAATATTCAAAATGCATCGGTTTTCGAGTAATTTTGAATTAAAGTTCGGCCTTTTTTTAATATATAGGAAAATACACGTTCTTAATAATTTATCCGTGGTTCTCCAGCAAAAATCATGCGTCTATTGAAATGTATGATTAATATTATACAATTCATTCTTTGACAGCAAGACAATTGGGCGAACGGTTTTGAAGAAAAGGGTTAAAATGATTCAAATGAGGAATTCATATATTGAGTAAATATTCATTTTCGGGTTTTGATATCTAAAACGCAAACGCCATTCTAGAAAACAATTCATAGGTCTAAAAAATTTCTCTATCTGTGAAAAATGCATAATACGCTTAGCCAAATACGGACGCTGAGCATATTATGCATTTTTCACAGATGAATAAATTTTTTAGACCTATGAGTTGTTTTCTAGAATAGCGTTTGCGTATGATTACGGGTGCGGGCATCAAATGGTGAGTTGACAACCTGGAAGGAGCGTCAAACATAGCTTCGGCCCTCACAAGTTCCTATCTCACACCTCCACGAAAAATTTCTCCCCGAAAAATTTCTCCATCTGTGAAAAATGCATAATACGCTTAGCCAAATACGGACGCTGAGCATATTTTGCATTTTTCACGAATGGATAAATTTTTTAGACCCATGAGTTGTTTTCTAGAATAGCGTTTGCGTATGATTACGGGTGCGGGCATCAAATGGTGAGTTGACAACCTGGAAGGAGCGTCAAACATAGCTTCGGCCCTCACGAGTTCCCATCTCACACCTCCACGAGTCATATGATTACACTAGACTGCCGGTTGAAACAAGGATACAACTGGTTGGTGTTGCCTGGGCAATGTTGTCATCCGACAATAGCTAAGTGAGAAGGTGCGACGCGATCATTGGCGCGTTAACCATATTCCGGCGGTAGAGGAAATGCTTCGCCAACCCGAGCGTCTGTTCACCAAGATGGTGTGGCTCAAAACAGCGTCTGATTTCCATGTTAGGAGCGGCTGATCAACGTCCTGGTGGCAGCGTGGGACTCTAAACAGAGCTGACACGATGGTCCCCCGGTGAGACAGGGGGTTGGGGAAGGCCCAACGAGCCGCCCCGGAAAACAACATGTTACAAACAACGTAAGAGATAATACGGATCGGAACAATCGGCATGGACCTAGGCAACGAAATAAGGACTACGATTGGAAACTTGGGACATGAAACTGCAAATTGCTCTGCTTTCCAGGATGCGACAGGATAATATATGACGAGCTACATCCACGCATCTTCGAAGTCGTAGCGCTGCAGGAACTTTGTTGGACAGGACAGAAGGTATGGAAAAGCGGGCACCGGGCGGCTACTTTCTACCAGAGTTGAAGTACCACCAGCGAGCTGGGAACCGGCTTCATAGTACTGAGTAAGATGCGCCAACGCGTGATAGGGTGGCAGCCGGTCAACGCAAGGATGTGCAAGTTGAGGATAAAGGGCCGGTTCTTCAACTACAGCATCATCAACGTGCACTGCCCACATGAAGGAAGACCCGACGACGAGAAGGAAGCGTTCTACGCGTAGCTGGAGCAGGTCTACGATAGCTGTCCGCGACGGGACGTGAAGGTCGTTATTGGGGACATGAATGCTAAGATAGGACGGGAGGCAATGTACAGACCGGCAATCGGACCAGACAGCCTGCATGCCGTGTCTAATGATAACGGCCATCGGTGCGTAAACTTTGCGGCCTCCTGTGGTATGATAGTCCGAAGACCTTCTTCCCCCGCAAAGGTATCCACAAATCCACCTGGAGATCACCCGACCAACAGACAGAGAACCAAATCGACCACGTTTTAATCGACGGCAGGTTTTTCTCCGACATCATCAACGTTCGCACCTATCGCAGTGCGAATATAGAGATGGACCACTACCTATTAGCTGTGTGCATGCGCTCAAAACTATCGACGGTGTATAACACCCGCCGAAGTCGAACGCCGCGACCAAATATTGAGCAACTGCGGGACGCCGAGGCTGCACAAAGAATACGCGCAGCAGCTGGAGGCAGTGCTACCTACGGAAGAGCAGCTTGCTACCCTTGAAGATGGCTGGAGAAGCATCCGATCCGCCATAGGTAGCACTGCAGTAGCGCTACTAGGTACAAGGGCCCCGAATCATAGAAATGACTGGTTTGACGGCGAATGCAAACGGTTAGTCGAGGAGAAGAATGCAGCACGGGCAAGAATGCTGCAACACCGTACACGAGAGCGAACGTGGAACGATACCGACAGGCACGGAACAGCCAAAACTTAGTCCTCCGAAGGAAGAAGCGCCAGCAAGAGGACCGAGATCGCGTAGCGATGGAAGAGCTGTACCAAGCTAACGACACTCGGAAGTTCTACGAGAAGCTGAACAGCTCCCGCAAAAGCTTTGTGTCGCAAGCCGATATGTGCAGGAGCTTGGACGGCAACCTACTTACAGACGAGTGTGAGGTAATCGAAAGGTGGAGGCAGCACTTCGACGAGCTTCTAAACGGCGATGCAGTAGAGCGCGAGGACGGTATGGCAACTGATCTTGGTGCACGAGCAGAAGACATCAGACTTCCAGCCCCCGATCTTCTGGAGGTGGAGGAAGAGATTGGTCGGCTGAAAACCAATAAAGCTGCTGGAGTGGACCAACTTCCCAGCGAGCTATTGAAATACGATGGAGAAACACTGGCTAGAGCCGTGCACTGGGTCATTGTCAAGGTTTGGGAGGAAGAACGAGTACCGGAGGAGTGGATGGAGAGTATTGTGTGTCCCATCTACAAAAAGGGCGACAAACTAGAGTGCTGCAATTACCGGGCAATCACTCTGTTGAACGCCGCCTACAAGGTACTCTCCCAAATACTTTGCCGTCGACTATCACCATTTGCGAAGCAGTTCGTGGGGCACTACCAGGCGGGATTTATGGGTGCCCGCGCCACCACGGATCAGATATTCGCGGTTTGGCAGGTTGTGCAGAAATGCCGCGAATATAACGTGCCCACACATCATTTGTTCATCGATTTTAAACCGGCGTACGATACAATCGATCGGGACAAGCTATGGCAAATTATGCACGACTACGGATTTCCGGACAAATTGACGCGGTTGGTCAAAGCGACGATGGATCGAGTGATGTGTGTAGTTCGAGTTTCACTCGAGGCACTCTCGAGCCCCTTCGAAACCCGAAGAGGTCTAAGGCAAGGTGATGGTCCCTCGTGTCTACTGTTAAACATTGCTCTGGAAGGTGTCGCGGGGATTAACACGAGTGGCACGATATTCCAAAAGTCGGTTCAACTGTTTGGTTTCGCCGACGATATCGACATTGTGGCTCGGACCTTTGTGAAGATGGCGGATACGTACATCGGACTAAAGGCTAAAGCCAAACGGATTGGACTGGTCATCAATGCATCGAAGACGAAGTACATGAAAAGAAGAGGTTCACGAGAGGAAAGTGCTAACCTCCCACCTCGAGTTCAAATTGGTGGTGATGAAATCGAGGTGGTTGATGAGCTCGTGTATCTGGGCTCACTGGTAACTACCGACAACGATACCAGCAGAGAAATTCAACGGCGCATTATGGCAGGAAATCGTGCATACTTTGGTCTCCGGAGGACGCTCCGATCGAGTAGAATTCGTCGCCGCACCAAGTTAACCATCTACAAGATGCTGATCAGACCGGTAGTCCTCTACAGGCATGAGACATGAACTATGCTTGTGGAGGACCAATGCGCCCTTGCGGTCTTCGAGCGGAAGGTGTTGCGTACCATCTTCGGTGGACTGCAGATGGCAAACGGAGTGTGGAGAAGCGAATGAACAACGAACTGCAGGAGCTGCTTGGGGAGCCATCTATCGTCCACACCGCTAAGATAGGCAGGTTGCGGTGGGCTGGGCATGTTGTAAGGATGTCAGACGACAGCCCGGTAAAGATGATTCTTGAAACCACCCGTCAGGGACGAGACGGAGAGGTGCACAGCGGGCAAGGTGGATCGATCAGGCGGAAGACGACCTGCGGACCCTACGCAGACTGCAGAGCTGGCGAACTGCAGCCATGGACCGAGTGTAATGGAGACGACTCTTACGTACAGCAAAGGCCACACCACGGCTTGGGACTGTTTGGTAAGGTACGCAAATACGGGTGCAAAATTTCATTCGAATTAAAAATGCTCGTTTAAATTTTTGCATATTTCCAGGTCCAGGTTTCGCTCGGAAGACTTTTGAGTAACATTTTATCACTTTTTGTGTTTTATGGCCACGCATTAGACACAAATTAGTTTTAGTGTGGTTCTGTGGTAAGCGATGTCGGTCGGCTAGCTCTCCCACATGGTTGTGATGTCGGGTTCGATTCCCGATCAGGTCGAGGATCTTTTCGAGCTGAAAATCTTCTCGACTCAGCCCTGTGGCACGGTGTATCGTTGTACTTATACTACAACATGCAAAATGTGTCAAAAACAATGAACGATAACGAATTCTCTTGACTAAGCTTATAGTTGATCGAGACCACTTTCAGCCCTCCAGGCTAGCGTGCGATATTGTTGTTATTAGACACAAAAAGTGATAAACAAAAAGTAAGGAAATATATGACGGCTACACGCTTACATACAACCAAGAGCTGCATTGCATGTGTTGGCGAGACTACACTCGCTGCATTTGTATTGAAGCAATGCTCAAGTTCATTTCAGCCCTTTCATTCACACATAAGCAGAATCTCACCGGGTCGTCTCAGTCTCAAAAGAAACCTCTTTGTTTCGTTCCCCAATGTTTTTTCGGAAACAAAAATAGTAATACCGTGTCACCAGAGTAACCGCAGATGCGAATGTTGGTATTTTAGATTGGCACGAGTTTTGTATCATCAAAGCGATGAGTGTGTGTTTAGAAACCAGTAATACGTGCGAAATATACAACAGTATTTGTTGATTTTCATTAACTGGAGATAGAATGAGAGAATTTTTCTTTTATTGCTTTTAAAGAAACGAGTGAAATTTTTGCCTGTGGTTGTAACGACAATTATTAGATAGTCGGGCTCTCGTAACATGTGCAAAATAAACGGTAGTTATGTGTTGTTATTGTGGTCCCCGTGGTTCTGTGGTTAGTGATGTCGGTCGGCTAGCCCTCCCACACGGTTGTGATATCGGGTTCGATTCCCGCTTGAGTCGAGGATCTTTTCGAGCTGGAAATTTTCTCGACTCAGCACTGGGGCACGGTGTATCGTTGTACTCATCCTACACATGCAAAATGTGCCAAAAACAATATCGATAAAGAATTCTCTCAACTAATCTGGTTGATCGAGACCGCTATTAGCCCCAAGGCTAAGCGTGCGATATTGTTTGTTTATGTGTTGTGACTTGGCTGGAAAAGAATTTGAAAGATTTGATGGAAGGATCTGTGCAAAATACAATGTGCTGTTATTTGGGTGGATCTGAATCTAACTACTTTTTTTGTAGTAAATTTCTTTCAAAAGGGAGAATTTTTCTTTCTTGCTTTTAAAGAAATAAGTGAAAACTTTGCGTGCCATTATTAGACAATCGTGATATTGTGACATGTGCAGAATATATGACAGCATGTGTCAGTTGATTGGAGATGAATATTTTAAGTAACAAATTTGTTACAAAATTGGAGATTTTTTTTCGATTTTAAGTATAAGCAATGTTTGCATTTAATTTTTTTACAAAAAATCGAATATCGCTTAAATCGTCTGCAGATGCGTATTTCAGAAATTACTTATAGCCATTATCAGTGCTTATTTGGACTGATGACGGTTATGATTAATAACCGAAGTACTATTTGCGGACGATTTCAGCGGTAGTTGATTTTTTATAGCAGAATTTGATGGAAACATTATCTATTCTCTATATCTAATTCCATTCCAATAAGACGAATAGGAAATCCGTTTGAGAATTTTTGAAGCAACATGGGAAAATTTCGCGTGTATGAAACTAATATACTAAGAACAATTCTAGGGTCAAGTTGTCGAATATTTTATTCTCTAAATACAAGAATTTTCTTGGTTCTACTGATTTATTCGTCACTTGATCTTTGTTTGAATATCCGATAATTAAGTGTATTTGATATCAACAATAAGATAGCAATGCAAAAACAAAATATTCACTGGATTTTATTGACGCGTTAGTACAACCATTCCAGACGTACGGTCATAATTCCTGCAGCAAACATCAATATCATACTGTACAAACATAAATCACTGCGTAAACAGCACAAGTTATCTGGCGCGGCTTTCAATGGTTTTTTTCTTCTTTCTTAACATAAAATGTCACTTCAAGCATTTTCTTTCCCCCTTCCTCGGCCCTCGCCACACCGCAAGATAGGACTATCCAGCCATTTTTCGGCGCTCAACATTTTGCACACCCTCTTTTCGCTTACCTTAGCCGTATTATACCAGTTGCTGTAAATTTGCTTCGCACACCAAAATCATAAAAACACGTCTCCCACCCGCGTCCTGCGGGTCCCATGATGGGCTTCGTGCTGCGTCGTCGCCACGTCAGAAACAGGAGCCGTGGTCGTGAACAACGTTCGAATCACGGAAAACATTAGATAGAAGCAAAAGAAGCCAACCTTCCCGAAATTGCTCGCCTGTTGTGTTGTGCGGGTGAACCAAAGTTGCTCGTTTGTAATTGAGCGCTCATTAGAGATTGTCTGAAGGCAAAAAAAAAGGAACACGAAAATAAATAAAGACAGATGAAAGGAAAACGGTGGAAATAATAGCACCGTAAACCACACCAAAAATATTTACATCTAAGTAGCATAAAAACCTTTTCTTTGAGTAATAATGGAGATAGATGGTAGTAAAATCGCGTTCGTTTTCGCTTATCTTATCGATTGATCAGTCAGTACATAGTCGTCAGTGTGAATTAATCGATTGCTTATGTATATTTAATCCATTGCGCCAGGAATACTTTGATTGAAATCTTTTCTCAATACATGACATCTAGTCTAGATTCATGGTCCTTGTGTTTTGCATTTCATTTTGCTTGCCATTTCGTGCCTGTTGAAAACTATGAACAAAAGTATACTTTTTATGTCTAAACTCCAGAGAAATGAAAAAAAAAGTTGTTCAGAAATGCAATCGCAATCAATTTGACTTCCAGTTGCTATTTGTGCCTAGTTTCTAGATCTAATATTCCAAAGTATCCGTCATTGTCCGAGAGGGTTGGAATCGTTCGCAAAAAGAACGTTCCTCCTAACGTCCTTCTGTTGTCGCTTCATGCTGAAGAAGTTTGTTGAAACAGAAATTGCAGCTGTTGGGTGAAAAAGTCTGGATTTCTACAATATAACACATGAATGATTTCTCTCAATTTTTCGCCACTTATAATAAATTAACATTAATTTTCATGGTAGTTGTCAGTTCCAATTACTTCCTCCCGATAGAAAATGCTTCCGCTTCTCATTGCAGTCCTGCCTTTTTTCAAAATTTGGTCGGGAAAAAATTTCAACCGTTTCATTAGCAAGAACATGTGGTATCGAACGGCTTCGGCAGTGGTTTTCTTCTGCAGTTTCTGCAGAAAACCTGCAGAAGAAAACCTCTGCCGAAGCCGTTTGCTACCCTACTTTTGGTTGATTTCAGCTGTGATACATGAGAATGAGCTTTTTGAATCTTAGCTTAGTTTGAACTTGAACAGCTCACACCTAACTTCGTGCACAATTTGAAAGCTTGGTTTCAACTGGTTTTCCCGCAGGGACACAAATGTCATTATAACAAAACTGTTGAGAATGCCAAAAATGTCAAAAACGTCAACATAAAATGTCTAAAATATAAAATATAAATAAAATATAAAATGTATAAAGTACAAAATGTATAAAATGTATAAAATGAATAAAATGTATAATATGTATAAAATGTAAAAAATGTATACAATGTATAAAATGAATAAAATGTATAAAATGTATAAAATGTATAAAATGTATAAATTGTATAAAATGTATAAAATGCATAAAATGTATGAAATGTATAAAATGTATAAAATGTATAAAATGTTTAAAATGTATAAAATGTATAAAATGTATAAAATGTATAAAATGTATAAAATGTATAAAATGTATAAAATGTATAAAATGTATAAAATGTATAAAATGTATAAAATGTATAAAATGTATAAAATGTATAAAATGTATAAAATGTATAAAATGTATAAAATGTATAAAATATATAAAATGTATAAAATGTATAAAATGTATAAAATGTATAAAATGTATAAAATGTATAAAATGTATAAAATGTATAAAATGTATAAAATGTCTAAAATGTCTAAAATGTCTGGAATGTCTAATATGATTATAATGTCTACAGTGTCTAAAATGTATAAAATGTTTTTAAATGTCTAAAATGTCTAAACTGTCTAAAATGTCTAAAATGTTTGAAATGTCTAAAATGTCTAAAATGTCTAAAATTTTAAAAATGTCTAAAATGTCTAAAATATCTTAAATATCTAGAATGTCCAGAATGCCTAAAATGTCTAAAATGTCTAAAATGTCCAAAATGTCTAAAATGTCCAAAATGTCTGAAATGTCTGAAATGTCCAAAATGATTAAAATGTTTATAAAGTCTACAGTGTCTAAAATGTCTAAAATATCTAAAATGTCTAAAATGTCTCAAATGTCTCAAATGTGTAAAATGTCTAAAATGGCTAAAATCTCTCGAACGTCTGAAATGTCTAAGTTTCTAAAATGTCTAAAATTTCTAAAATGTCTGAAATGAGAAAAATGTCAGAATTGTCAAAAATGTCAACAATTTTAAAAATATTATTGATAAACTGTTTACATTTATAGCGAAAGCTTCATTTTCAGCTTTGTTGTATAAAATTACCAGCAAATATTTACGTTCGTTCTTTCGCGATGAACCCGATACGATTGCTTTGTATATGCTAAGTAAGTAAACAATCCGAACTGAAAATTTGCATCTCTTAATCCATTGCTTTCTGTATTCACTGATTTATTCAATCAAACCAACTGACATCTCGGGCGTGCACTCGGGAAATCAGATTGGAAAAAAGGTACATTCTTTCGACACCATCTAGCAAACTGTCATTCGGCTTCCGGTGGGACCGAAGGGAAATCCCAATTTCAACGCTTCCGGCACGAAGCAAATCATGAGAAATTGATTCATCAGCGCTGTCCCGTAGGAAGAAGAGGGTTAAGGTCCCCGGCTTGACGGAAAAGGTTACGACACGGTGGCAACTTTCTCGCACAATTTGTTGCTCTCAACTGGCAGCTCATTCGAATTCGGATTACGCAGGACCCGACAAAACCAAACTCATGTCGGGTAACACTTATCTGGGTACTCGTACGCGTTGGGAATAGGCATATAAGCAAATCTTTTGCCGGGCGGTCGCATGAATTAGTTAAGGGCTTTCCATATGTCTGTCGGGTCGCCATCACTTGGCACGATTTCGGGGGGCTTTGTTCGAAATGTGTTCTTCTCGCTGAACTGTGAGCTATCTCGAGTGTTGGCCTTTCCGTCGTCTTCTGAGGAAAATTGGAATGGGATGAATGTTTAAAGATCGACCAGACACGCGGGGCGGCGAAATCTTTTCCGTATCCAATCCATTGTGTTTCCTGGTGGGGGAGGCTTATACGGCTTTCATCGTATTTCTCTCGTGACGAGTGTCGTTTCGCAGGGAACCGAAACCAAATTTCTACGCGAGTGCGCCCTTTTTTGCCAGCAGCACTCCAACGTTGAAATTTTATGTGCGTAGTATTTCAGAGCTGTGCGTAGTATCTTCAGAGCTGATTCTCCTTCGGTTGGATTCCCGCGGTTCGGCCTCTGTTGTTTTACGGTTCGGTGAAATTTGCGTTCGATAAAACTTTTACGGCGACGAATAAATCGAATGAAAAGCAACTTTACTGGAAATGTATGAATATTTGATGTAGTCATTATGAATTTAGCTCCGTTTGTGAGAAATGAGTTATGGCCGTTTTTGTTTTTCACAGCGTTAAATGATTAATGAAGATTTGCGATGGTGTAAGGTAAAGAACCTTATCACTGTTCTAACATTAAGACGTCATTTTGATATTTTTGAAGAATACAAATGTCTAATTTACCCCTGCGGGGTAAAAACTGTATGTTTCCCTACAGTACGGTTGGACTAAATTGTCAGCAAGAGGATTTCGGTCAGAACTGTTTATCAAGATTGAGAAACACAAACATCCCGAAGAAGATATACCAGCAGCTGCAGCAGCAGCACAAACAACACTTTGCCAGATATTATCTTGACATGTCCGGAGGAAGTTTCTTCGATGTGTCCTAAACAAACCAAGTGAGGTGCGGTATGGTGTGTCTTTTGAACTGACACCAGCTTGTGATAAATATTAAAAAGAAGTCTTGGCTCTGGGGACAAAAATAAACATCTTTCAACTTTTCCAGTTGGCACAGTTCTAATGGATGGAGTGTGATGATTACTTAATCGTGTATGCGAGCAGTTGCCTTGGGAAAATCGAATCTGTTCTGATGGAAATTATAATCGAACCAAGAGTATAATTCACCTATGTTAATTTTCCCCAAAAGGGACTGAGTTATTCTGGAAAGATTTTTGTATTTAAATTTAAATTTGCTCACAACGTCGGAATAATGAAAATTTTAGTTCCCCAGCGCACTAATACCCCACTGGAAATGGTTCGCTCGCTTTTAATCAGACTCTACCGCAAAACTTCTCTTCTGCTCGTTACATTTCCGACAAACTGTAATTTACTGTTTGATAAATTCGGCTGTCTACTTGTTTCACTCGATCTCTGGAGAGCTGTGTGCTGCAGGCGACGTGAATGGTGGCCGCGAGGAGAGAATCAGCATCCGCCAGAAATGACAGCCTTGCGAAGATGCAGTTGGGTCTCGCATAATGCGGTTTTCCCCACGTTTATTTACCAATGTTATAGTTTTTATTTCTCTAATAAAGCTACTTTTACCACTTTTGAAACATAACATCATAAAAAAGTTAGTTTTGTGAATACCCAGGATGGCTTGAAAATTGGCGCCATCAAAAAGCATTTCGCCTCATCTCCAGTTGATATATTTCCTGTTGCAGCAAAAAGCAACGATGATGCCAACCGCGAAGCATTCGAACAGCACAGCATTGATCCCGACAGCAACGCCACCCGAACGTTTCGGCCGAGCACGGCGTGGTGGCAAACTTTTAGGCATGTCGCTGTCAAAATTTTTTTCTTCGTGCCACTTCTGTCTGTTTCTCCCTAGAGCCTGGCGAATCTCTGTCGGTGAAATCTCTTTTTCTATCATTGCTGCCGGCTGCTTGAGAAATTGTTTTTCAGTTTCAACCATTTTCACCGTTTTCCCCGCTCGAACCACCGCCAGCAGTTCTTGCGCACGAGTCGCTGTTCTTCAATTTATTTATTATCAAACGTCAGCGCTGTAGTTTTTCCTGGCGGATGATGCTTTCCTGTTCGACTATAGTTTTTTCCCCTTTATTGCTTTTGTTGTACGCTTTTTCCTTGGCCCCATCTCTAAAGTGATTTCCCCGCGGTAAAAACTAGTGTGCTTCCGCTGCGGTAAGTAGAGTGGCAGGGGAATTTCTTTTTCTATTTATTCCTCTGCTCGTAATCCAGAGGAAATAAGCTTTTAATCTTCTGTACAAGTTTAGTGTCTCAAATTGTGTAACAATGCACAGTACAGTAGGCAATGGATGTAAATAGTTATGGAGCCGTAACTTTCCACTTAATCTTGAGCTATCGGAATTCGTTTTGCAAGAGCTTGATTGGTTGGGAACAGCCTCAAAGAGTCATAAGCAACACCGAAGGAACAATTAAATATTTTTTGATTAAATATTTTGGTTTGGTAGCGGGGATTAGAAATTACGCAACCCAGCAAGTTACTTTACTCGAACAGAAATTTACTCGAAATAGACTC
Organism: Wyeomyia smithii; assembly: GCF_029784165.1. NCBI lineage: Eukaryota > Metazoa > Arthropoda > Insecta > Diptera > Culicidae > Wyeomyia > Wyeomyia smithii. Next base: position 56,226,549 of record NC_073695.1, on the reverse strand, counting down.
GGCAAGCGGAATGACTCATGATTAAGTTCTTAAGCTGAGGACTTTCTCCTAACCCGCAACAATAGCAAATCACACTTAATCACATGCCTGTACGAGACTGTAATCATTCGGTCTTTCGGTCTTTGGCCTGGTGTTTGCATGTTTGACGGCAGAGTGTTGTTAATGCGTCAGCCTGAGAAACAAAAAGATAGATAGTGGAATTTAATGGTGGAAAATAATTGCACGCGTGAAGTAGGGTGGCAGCCACGGTGGTGGATTGTTTAAGCGATTTGAACGAAAAGTCCTCAAAATTATTTCATACGTGAACGTTCGTACAAAAATGTGGTTAGACAATAGAATTAGAAATGAACGAATAAGATTTTTTGTAGTTTCCGAATCCAAATCCAATCCAAATTTTATCCATATCCAGTCTAAATCCAATCCAAAACAAACAAAAATCCAATCCAAATACAATTCGAATACACTACAAAGTTAGTACAATTCAAATCTAATCCCAAACCAACACAAATCAAATGTAAATCCAATCCAAATCTAATCAAAATACACTCTAAATCTAATCCGAATCCAATCCAAATTCAATTAAATCCAATCCAAATCCAATTAAAATCCAATCCAAATCCAAAACAAATACAATTCAAATCCAATCAAAATCCAATCGAAATCCAATACAAATCCAATACAAATCCAATCAGAGTCCATTCCAAATCCAATCCAAATCCAATCCAAATCCAATCCAAATCCAATCCAAATCCAACCCAAATCAATCCAAATCCAATCCAAATCCAATCCAAATCCAATCCAAATCCAATCAAAATTCAATCCAAATCCAATCCAAATCTTATTTAAATCCAATCCAAATCCAATCCAAATCCAATACAAATCCAATCCAAATCCAATCCAAATCCAATCCAAATCCAATCCAAATCCAATCCAAATCCAATCCAAATCCAATCCAAATCCAATCCAAATCCAATCCAAATCCAATCCAAATCCAATCCAAATCCAATCCAAATCCAATCCAAATCCAATCCAAATCCAATCCAAATCCAATCCAAATCCAATCCAAATCCAATCCAAATCCAATCCAAATCCAATCCAATCCAAATCCAATCCAAATCCAATCCAAATCCAATCCAAATCCAATCCAAGTCCAATCCAAATCCAATCCAAATTCAATCCAAATTCAATCCAAATCCAATCCAAATCCAATTCAAATCCAATCCAAATCCAATTCAAATACAATCCAAATCTAATCCAACTCAAATCGAAATCCAATCCTACTCAAATCGAATTCCAATCTAAATCCAATCCAAATCCAATCCAAATCCAATCCAAATCCAATCCAAATCCAATCCAAATCCAATCCAAATCCAATCCAAATCCAATCCAAATCCAATCCAAATCCAATACGAATCCAATCCAAATCCAATCCAAATCCAATCCAAATTCAATCCAAATCCAATTCAAATCCAATGAAGATCCAATTGAAATACAATCCAAATCCAATCCAACTCAAATCGAAATCCAATCCAACTCAAATCGAAATCCAATCCAAATCCAATCCAAAACCAATCAAAATCCAATTCAAATCCAATCCAAATCCAATCCAAATCCAATCCAAATCCAATTCAAATCCAATACAAATCCAATACAAATCCAAATCCAATCCAAATTCAATCCAAATCCAATCCAAATTCAATCCAAATCCAATCCAAATCCTATCCAAATCCAATCCAATCCAAATCCAATCCAAATCCAATCCAAATCCAATCCAAATCCAATCCAAATCCAATCCAAATTCAATCCAAATCCAATCCAAATCCAATCCAAATCCAATCCAAATCCAATCCAAATCCAATCCAAATTCAATCCAAATCCAATCCAAATCCAATCCAAATCCAATCCAAATCCAATCCAAATCCAATCCATATCAAATTCAAATCCAATACAAATCCAATACAAATCCAATTCAAATCAAATCCAAATCAAATCCAATCCAAATCCAATTCAAATCCAATCCAAATCCAAATCCAATCCAAATTCAATCCAAATCCAATCCAAATCCAATCCAAATCCAATCCAAATCCAATCCAAATCCAATCCAAATCCAATCCAAATCCAATCCAAATCCAATTCAAACTCAATGAAGATCCAATTGAAATACAATCCAAATCCAATCCAACTCAAATCGAAATCCAATCCAACTCAAATCGAAATCCAATCCAAATCCAATCCAAAACCAATCAAAATCCAATTCAAATCCAATCCAAATCCAATCCAAATCCAATTCAAACCCAATCCAAATCCAATACAAATCCAATTCAAATCCAATCCAAATCAAATTTAATCCAAATCCAATCCAAACCCAATTCAAATCCATTCCAAATCCAATCCAATCCAAATCCAATCAAAATCTTATTCAAATCTAATCCAAATCCAATCCAAATCCAATCCAAATCCAATCCAAATCCAATCCAAATCCAATCCAAAACCAATCCAAATCCAATCCAAATCCAATCCAAATCCAATCCAAATCTAATCCAAATCCAATCCAAATCCAATCCAAATCCAATCCAAATCTAATCCAAATCCAAATTCAATCCAAATCCAATCCACATCCCATCCAAATCCAATCTAAATCCAATCCAAATCCAATCCAAATCCAATCCAAATCCAATCCAAATCCAAATCCAATACAAATCCAATCCAAATCCAATTCAAATCCAATCCAAATCCCATCCAAATCCAATCTAAATCCAATCCAAATCCAATCCAAATCCAATCCAAATCCAATCCAAATCCAATTCAAATCCTATCCAATTCAAATCGAAATCCAATCCAACTCAAATCCAAATCCAATCCAAATCCAATCCAAATCCAATTCAAATCCAATCCAAATCCAATCCAAATCCAATCCATATCCAATCCAAATCCAATCCAAATCCCATCCAAATCCAATCTGAATCCAATCCAAATCCAATCCAAATCATATTCAAATCCAATCCAAATCCAATCCAAATCCAATTTAAACCCAACCCAAATCCAATCCAAATCCAATACAAATCCAATCCAAATCCAATACAAATCCAATTCACATCCAATCCAAATCCAATTCAAATCCAATCCAAATCCAATTCAAATACAATCCAAATCCAATCCAATTCAAATCGAAATCCAATCCAACTCAAATCCAAATCCAATCCAAATCCAATTCAAATCCAATCCAAATCCAATTCAAATTCAATCCAAATCCAATTCAAATCCAATCTAAATCCAATCCAACTCAAATCAAAATGCAATCCAACTCAAATCCAAATCCAATCCAAATCCAATCCAAATCCAATTCAAATCCAATTCAAATCTAATCCAAATCCAATCCAAATCCAATTCAAATACAATCCAAATCCAATCCAACTTAAATCCAATCCAAATCCAATCAAATCCAATCCAAATCAAATCCAAATCCAATCCAAATCCAATCCAAATCCAATCCAAATCCAATCCAATCCAAATCCAATCCAAATCCAATCCAAATCCAATCCAAATCCAATCCAAATCCAATCCAAATCCAATCCAAATCCAATCCAAATCCAATCCAAATCCAATCCAAATCCAATCCAATCCAAATCCAATCCAAATCCAATCCAAATCCAATCCAAATCCAATCCAAATCCAAATCCAAATCCAATCCAAATCCAACCCAAATCCAATCCAAATCCAACCCAAATCCAATCCAAATCAAATCCAAATCCAATCTCAATCCAATTCCAATCTAAATCCTATCCAAATCCAATCCAAATTCAATCCAAATCCAATCCAAACCCAATCCAAATCCCATCCAAATCCAATCTGAATCCAATCCAAATCCAATCCAAATCATATTCAAATCCAATCCAAATCCAATCCAAATCCAATTTAAACCCAACCCAAATCCAATCCAAATCCAATACAAATCCAATCCAAATCCAATAAAAATCCAATTCACATCCAATCCAAATCCAATTCAAATCCAATCCAAATCCAATTCAAATACAATCCAAATCTAATCCAACTCAAATCGAAATCCAATCCAACTCAAATCCAAATCCAATCCAAATCCAATTCAAATCCAATCCAAATCCAATTCAAATCCAATCCAAATCCAATTCAAATCCAATCCAAATCCAATCCAACTGAAATCAATATCCAATCCAACTCAAATCCAAATCCAATCCAAATCCAATCCAAATCCAATTCAAATCCAATCCAAATTCAATCCAAATCCAAATCAAATACAATCCAACTTAAATCCAATCCAAATCCAATCAAATAAAATCCAAATCCAATCCAAATCCAATCCAATCCAAATCCAATCCAATCCAAATCCAATCCAAATCCAATCCAAATCCAATCCAAATCCAAATCCAATCCAAATCCAATCCAAATCCAATCCAAATCCAATCCAAATCCAATCCAAATCCAAACCAATCCAAATCCAATCCAAATCCAATCCAAATCCAATCCAAATCCAATCCAAATCCAAATGCAATCCAAATCCAATCCAAATCCAATCCAAATCCAATCCAAATCCAACCCAAATCCAATCCAAATCCAATCCAAATCCAATCTCAATCCAATTCCAATCTAAATTTAAATCCTATCCAAATCCAATCCAAATTAAATCCAAATCCAATCCAAATCCAATCCAAATCTAATCCAAATCCAATCCAAATCCAATCCAAATCCAATCCAAATCCAATCCAAATCCAATCTAAGTCCAATCCAAATCCAATTCAAATCCAATCTAAATCAAATCCAACTCAAATCGAAATCCAATCCAACTCAAATCCAAATCCAATCCAAATCCAATCCAAATCCAATTCAAATCCAATCCAAATCCAATTTAAATACAATCCAAATCTAATCCAACTAAAATCCAAGTCCAATCCAAATCCAATCCAAATCCAATTCAAATCAAATCCAAATCCAATCCAAATCCAATCCAAATCCAATCCAAGTCCAATCCAAATCCAATCCAATCCAAATACAATCCAAATACAATCCAAATCCAATCCAAATCCAATCCAAATCCTATCCAAATCCAATCCAAATCCAATCCAAATCCAATCCAAATCCAATCCAATCCAATCCAAATCCAATCCAAATCCAATCCAAATCCAATCCAAATCCAATCCAAATCCAATCCAAATCCAATCCAAATCCAATCCAAGTCCAATACAAATCCAATCCAAATCCAATCTAAATCCAATCCAAATCCAATCCAAATCCAATCCAAATCCAATCCCAATCCAATCCAAATCCAATCCAAATCCAATCCAAATCCAATCCAAATCCAATCCAAATCCAATCCAAATCCAATCCAAATCCAATCCAAATCCAATCCAAATCCAATCCAAATCCAATCCAAATCCAATCCAAATCCAATCCAAATGCAATCCAAATCCAATCCAAATCCAATCTCAATCCAATTCCAATCTAAATCTAAATCCTATCCAAATCCAATCCAAATCCAATCCAAATTCAATCCAAATCCAATCCAAAACCAATCCAAATCCAATCCAAATCCAATCCAAATCCAATCCAAATCCAATCCAAATCGTATCCAAATCCAATCCAAATTCAATCCAAATCCAATCCAAATCCAATCCAAATCCAATCCAAATCCAATCCAAATCCAATCCAAATCCAATCCAAATCCAATCCAAATCCAATCCAAATCCAGTCCAAATCCAATCCAAATCCAATCCAAATCCAGTCCAAATCCAATCCAAATCCAATCCAAATCCAATCCAAATCCAATCCAAATGCAATCCAAATCCAATCCAAATCCAATCTCAATCCAATTCCAATCTAAATCTAAATCCTATCCAAATCCAATCCAAATCCAATCCAAATTCAATCCAAATCCAATCCAAAACCCATCCAAATCCAATCCAAATCCAATCCAAATCCAATCCAAATCCAATCCAAATCCAATCCAAATCCAATCCAAATTCAATCCAAATCCAATCCAAATCCAATCCAAATCCAATCCAAATCCAATCCAATCCAAATCCAATCCAAATCCAATCCAAATCCAATCCAAATCCAATCCAAATCCAATCCAAATCCAATCCAAATCTAATCCAAATCCAATCCAAATCCAATCCAAATCCAATCCAAATGCAATCCAAATCTAATCCAAATTCAAATTCAATCCAAATCCAATCCAAATCCCATCCAAATCCAATCTAAATCCAATCCAAATCCAATCCAAATTCAATCCAAATCCAATCCAAAACCAATCCAAATCCAATCCAAATCCAATCCAAATCCAATCCAAATCCAATCCAAATTCAATCCAAATCCAATCCAAATTCAATTTAAATCCAATCCAAATCCTATCCAAATCCAATCCAATCCAAATCCAATCCAAATCCAATCCAAATCCAATCCAAATCCAATCCAAATCCAATCCAAATCCAATTCAAATACAATTCAAATCCAATTCAATTCAAATCGAAATCCAATCCAACTCATATTCAAATCCAATCCAAATCCAATCCAAATCCAATTCAAATCCAATCCAAATCCAATCCAAATCCAATTCAAATCCAATCAAAATCCCATCCAAATCCAATCTGAATCCAGTCCAAATCCAATCCAAATCATATTCATATCCAATCCAAATCATATTCAAATCCAATCCAAATCCAATCCAAATCCAATTTAAACCCAACCCAAATCCAATCCAAATCCAATACAAATCCAATCCAAATCCAATACAAATCCAATTCACATCCAATCCAAATCCAATTCAAATCCAATCCAAATCCAATTCAAATACAATCCAAATCCAATCCAACTCAAATCGAAATCCAATCCAACTCAAATCCAAATCCAATCCAAATCCAATTCAAATCCAATTCAAATCAAATCCAAATCCAATCCAAATCCAATCCAAATCCAATCCAACCCAAATCCAATCCAAATCCAATCCAAATCCAATCCAAATCCAATCCAAATCCAATACAAATCCAATCCAAATCCAATCCAAATCCAATCCAATCAAAATCCAATCCAAATCCAATCTAAATCCAATCCAAATCCAATCCAAATCCAATCCAAATCCAATCCAAATCCAATCCAAATCCAATCCAAATCCAATCTCAATCCAATCTCAATCCAATTCCAATCTAAATCTAAATCCTATCCAAATCCTATCCAAATCCAATCCAAATTCAATCCAAATCCAATCCAAATCCAATCCAAAACTAATCCAAATCCAATCCAAATCCAATCCAAATCCAATCCAAATCCAATCCAAATCCAATCCAAATCCAATCCAAATCCAATGCAAATACAATCCAAATCCAATTCAAATCCAATCTAAATCCAATCCAACTCAAATCGAAATCCAATCCAACTCAAAGCCAAATCCAATCCAAATCCAATCCAAATCCAATTCAAATCCAATCCAAATCCAATCCAAATCCAATCCAAATCCAATTTAAATACAATCCAAATCTAATCCAACTAAAATCCAAATCCAATCCAAATCCAATTCAAATCAAATCCAAATCCAATCCAAATCCAATCCAAATCCAATCCAAATCCAATCCAAATCCAATCCAAATCCAATCCAAATCCAATCCAAATCCAATCCAAATCCAATCCAAATCCAATCCAAATCCAATCCAAATCCAATCCAAATCCAATCCAAATCCAATCCAAATCCAATCCAATCCAATCCAATCCAATCCAATCCAAATCCAATCCAAATCCAATCCAAATCCAATCCAAATCAAATCCAAATCCAATCCAAATCCAATCCAAATCCAATCCAAATCCAATCCAAATCCAATCCAAATCCAATCCAAATCCAATCTCAATCTAATTCCAATCTAAATCTAAATCCTATCCAAATCCAATCCAAATCCAATCCAAATTCAATCCAAATCCAATCCAAATCCAATCCAAATCCAATTCAAATCCAATCCAAATCCAATCCAAATCCAATCCAAATCCAATCCAAATCCAATCCAAATGCAATCCAAATCCAATCTCAATCCAATTCCAATCTAAATCAAAATCCTATCCAAATCCAATCCAAATCCAATCCAAATTCAATCCAAATCCAATCCAAATCCAATCCAAATCCAATCCAAATCCAATCCAAATCCAATCCAAATCCAATCCAAATCCAATTCAAATACAACTCAAATCCAATCCAATTCAAATCGAAATCCAATCCAACTCATATCCAAATCCAATCCAAATCCAATCCAAATCCAATTCAAATCCAATCCAAATCCAATCAAAATCCAATTCAAATCCAATCTTAATCCCATCCAAATCCAATCTGAATCCAATCCAAATCCAATCCATATCATATTCATATCCAATCCAAATCATATTCAAATCCAATCCAAATCCAATCCAAATCCAATTTAAACCCAACCCAAATCCAATCCAAATCCAATACAAATCCAATCCAAATCCAATACAAATCCAATTCAGATCCAATCCAAATCCAATCCAAATCCAATTCAAATACAATCCAAATCCAATCCAACTCAAATCGAAATCCAATCCAACTCAAATCCAAATCCAATCCAAATCCAATTCAAAAACAATTCAAATCAAATCCAAATCCAATCCAAATCCAATCCAATCCAATCCAAATCCAATCCAACCCAAATCCAATCCAAATCCAATCCAAATCCAATCTAAATCCAATCCAAATCCAATACAAATCCAATCCAAATCCAATCTAAATCCAATCCAAATCGAATCCAAATCCAATCCAAATCCAATCCAAATCCAATCCAAATCCAATCCAAATCCAATCCAAATCCAATCCAAATCCAAATCCAATCTCAATCCAATTCCAATCTAAATCTAAATCCTATCCAAATCCTATCCAAATCCAATCCAAATTCAATCCAAATCCAATCCAAATCCAATCCAAAACTAATCCAAATTCAATCCAAATCCAATCCAAATCCAATCCAAATCCAATCCAAATCCAATCCAAATCCAATTCAAATCCAATCTAAATCCAATCCAACTCAAATCGAAATCCAATCCAACTCAAAGCCAAATCCAATCCAAATCCAATCCAAATCCAATTCAAATCCAATCCAAATCCAATCCAAATCCAATCCAAATCCAATTTAAATACAATCCAAATCTAATCCAACTAAAATCCAAATCCAATCCAAATCCAATCCAAATCCAATTCAAATCAAATCCAAATCCAATCCAAATCCAATCCAAATCCAATCCAAATCCAATCCAAATCCAATCTAAATCCAATCCAAATCGAATCCAAATCCAATCCAAATCCAATCCAAATCCAATCCAAATCCAATCCAAATCCAATCCAAATCCAATCCAAATCCAAATCCAATCTCAATCCAATTCCAATCTAAATCTAAATCCTATCCAAATCCTATCCAAATCCAATCCAAATTCAATCCAAATCCAATCCAAATCCAATCCAAAACTAATCCAAATCCAATCCAAATCCAATCCAAATCCAATCCAAATCCAATCCAAATCCAATTCAAATCCAATTCAAATCCAATCTAAATCCAATCCAACTCAAATCGAAATCCAATCCAACTCAAAGCCAAATCCAATCCAAATCCAATCCAAATCCAATTCAAATCCAATCCAAATCCAATCCAAATCCAATCCAAATCCAATTTAAATACAATCCAAATCTAATCCAACTCAAATCCAAATCCAATCCAAATCCAATCCAAATCCAATCCAAATCAAATCCAAATCCAATCCAAATCCAATCCAAATCCAATCCAAATCCAATCCAAATCCAATCCAAATCCAATCCAAATCCAATCCAAATCCAATCCAAATCCAATCCAAATCCAATCCAAATCCAATCCAAATCCAATCCAAATCCAATCCAAATCCAATCCAAATCCAATCCAAATCCAATCCAAATCCAATTCAAATCCAATCCAAATCCAATCCAAATCCAATTAAATCCAAATCCAATCCAAATCCAATCCAAATCCAATCCAAATCCAATCTAAATCCAATCCAAATCCAATCCAAATCCAATCCAAATCCAATCCAAATCCAATCCAAATCCAATCTCAATCCAATTCCAATCTAAATCTAAATCCTATCCAAATCCAATCCAAATCCAATCCAAATTCAATCCAAATCCAATCCAAATCCAATCCAAATCCAATTCAAATCCAATCCAAATCCAATCCAAATCCAATCCAAATCCAATCCAAATCCAATCCAAATGCAATCCAAATCCAATCACAATCCAATTCCAATCTAAATCAAAATCCTATCCAAATCCAATCCAAATCCAATCCAAATTCAATCCAAATCCAATCCAAATCCAATCCAAATCCAATTCAAATCCAATCCAAATCCAATCCAAATCCAATCCAAATCTAATCCAAATCCAATCCAAATCCAATCCAAATCCAATCCAAATCCAATCCAAATCCAATCCAAATCCAATCCAAATCCAATCCAAATCCAATCCAAATCCAATCCAAATCCAATCCAAATCCAATCCAAATCCGATCCAAATCCAATCCAAATCCAATCAAATCCTTATTCAAATCCAATCCAAATCCAATCTTAAGAGTTTTTGGAGATAATAAAAAACTTTTTACAATGTACATATTTTTCCTAGAACCGCAATTTTATTACCTACAACTTTACTGAAGACAACATTTCAATCGAATAATCCATTATCCTAGTATAGGAATTTTTATCCATCAATCATCACTTTGGTTAGGCCCTTATGAAACAGCAGCCGCGAATCAACATGAACAGCGGAGCAATTCTCGCTGAAACCGTCCCACTGGTGACATGAGGTCTCTAAAAAAGGATATTTTCGTATCTAAATGATTGAATGTAGGGAAAAATTGAGAAAACCACCTAGGTTAGTTTATATTCATGGACCCCTCGAGCACAAATCGGTTACACGGTTTCTACAAAAACTTATTTTTGAGCAATTCTTGTTTTTTTTATTTCTCATGAATTTGAATTTTTCATATAGGGGGTTCTATAAGCAACTCATCGTTCCAAAGAGGAATTTTGAAGTAGAAAACGTACCATTTAACGTACGTCGTAAACAAACCATTTTATTTGCCAACGTTACGAAAAATGTTCACATTTCAGTAGTTATTTCCGATCAATGTTTCCAATTTTGGATGAAGGGCAATTCCATTAAAAACTTCCTAATTTTATTTTTTTAATCATACAGATGTTGTTGATGTACAGATGTTCATATGGGCTCAAGATGTATTTTTCTTATTTTTTTAATTACAACAATTTGCGAAAAGGGCTTGTGTTGTCAGAACGGTTTGTTTGATAGTTGTGACCTTTTCGACAATGTTGTAGTTAATGATTTTGTTTTACCGAGAAAATACACACTGAGAAAAAGATTCTCAGCAAAACTTTTGAAAAACTTTTAAAAAATATCCTAAATAACCAATTTTTTTTTAAGACTGAAATAATAGCTTAACTTTGATTTTGTCTAGTTATAAAAAAATGAAATACGAAAAAAAATAAAAAAAATAAGCATAGAACGGTTTGATTGATAAAATATACTCGGCAAAGCTGTAGATTACTGTTTCAGCTCTTCCAGAAAAAAAGTGAGTTTAATCAACTAGCATTGTTTTAGCTAACATTGTGTAGTTTTTATAGAAAAAATGGACAATAAAGGACTTCATTTTTCTTGTCTAAATGATGGTTCAAGCAATCCAACGAATCTGCCTCAGTGTCGTCCAATCAAAGATTTCTTTGGGATTTCGAGTTCTTTGGTGTACAAAAATAACTGGAGAGCAACAATATGCAAACAGTTGCAAAGCAACATACTTTTTGTATTGTAAAATCCAGACTTCCTTCTGCAATTTTCTTGATAACAATTCAAACATTGACACAAAATATTTTCTGTCAAGGTATGGTAATTACAATTTTTGGTGCCCACGAGTTACCAAGATCGGGAAAGATGAGAATGTGAGGCACTCTTTGCATGTTCTTTTCGCCGGTACCGTGTGAATCATCTCTTCTCTACACTATGTACAAAATCATTAAAAAATTGATAAAACTACAGGTCATAGATAGCAAAATTGGCTGAGAACAGATTAATTAAATAAACCTGTTTTACTCGACTGGGTTTGATCAAGCAGCAGCTTATATCAATTAGATATGCTACGATTTTGTTTGGTGATTTGAATTGTTTTGTTTTTAACCATTCGCCCAGTTTATTTGTGAATTGATTTTTAACGAGCAATTTTTGTCAAACTATTTCCACTAGTCAGTTGCATTTTACTCCATCGAGCCACCCTACATCGTCACTTGAACCATTTATGTTAATTACTGAATAGCTTTTTCCCTGCATTCCGAAAGCCACTCTGTCGTCGTCGTTCGTCCGCGACGTCGTCGTCGTCGAGAAGCAAGTGACAGTCTGCCGGTAGACAAACAGCTTAGCAGAGATTTGGAGACGAAGCGATGCTGATAGAATGATAATTACTTTATATGCGCCAAACAACTTTAGTCTTTGCTTCGTTTTGCAATAGTATAGCAATGATAGAATCGATTACGCTTCCAGTTCAAGTCCTTGGCATTCTCGTCTCGAAGGCAGCCACGCAATCATTTAATGATCTCGTGATTCAAGCCCGTTAAAGTTTCCCTCCGTGTGTATATGATGTTGTCTTAGGTGACTGCTTTTGATTTCCACTTCCAGTGCCTTAAAGGTTTTGATTTCACTAAATATGTGAGCTATAAATCAACGGCTGTCACAATGCGACCACGTAATAAAACACCTTCCCTGACAGATATTGATATTGACAGATTGGAGCTCATGAATCTTCTCACACTCTGTAACGGCATATTGCTTATTATTGGCATCGTCACCACCATCGCCTGCCGAGAGGCACAAGGGACGTGTGTGGAGTACGGGATTCGCTGTGAATCATTATCAAACATCATCGCGGTACAGTATCGTTATGTTTGTCTGCCAATATACCAACTCCCATTTCGTCGTCGTCGTCGTCGTCATTATATGTTTCCGGTTCAAAACCGATCCGCGTACGCTTGTTTGCCAGAGACCATGGAGTTTATTTGCTCTGCATTTTCCGCAGAGCTTGAGAATGCGGCGGTTGGTGTTGGTAGGTGCCTGCTATTGATTTCACTGTGATTTGTTTGCAGCGGAGTGCGCAGTGATGGACTGCCAAAGGGGTGTGAATGACTATGGGTTGGATTTCAGCGGAATCGACACCATGCAGGAAGGATTTTATCTCTTTTCTGACGATTGATTTTAGATAAGTTTATATGAAAATAGTATTAAATGAATTGCTATGAACAAAAAGCTACTACAGTTATTTTGGTAACAATGTAGAACTATTACTTTTTAGTAAATACAGATAGGGTAGAACTACCATGGATTCCTCCAGTGGAGCACTCTAACGAAAAACTGTTTATTATCTTGATATGAAATGGAATTTAAGATAAAACTGCTCTGGACGGACCACTTTCTTTAGGGACCACCCGTCAGATTAACTCGATTTATGCGAAAACTGGAGGGATTTTCTATCAGAAAACAGCTTATCGAGCTAATCTGCATCAGAACCACGAGCAAATTAACTTACAGCGGACCCACTTGCCAGATTACCTTCTTTTATGCGAAAACTTGAAGGATTTTCAGAAAACTTCCATCGGGAAACATTTTATCCAGCTAATCTGCATTGGAATCGCGAGAATCATTTATAGGGTAAATTATCCAATGGTGGACTTCTTTCCTTCAGTGAACAACTCGTCAGATTAACTCATTTTTTTCTTAATATAAACCAGGATTGATAAATGATTCTCGTGATTATGATGCAGACTGGATGAATGAGATGTTGAGTTTGCTGAAAATCTCTCGACCTTTCGCATAAATTATGTTAATCTGACGAGTAGTCCACTATAAGAAAGGGGTCCACTACAGGTTAATTTCCTTATAAAGAGAACAAACAGATTTTTGTCAGGGCCCACCGAAGGAAATAGTTTTACCTAATGTTTAGTTGATGATTACAAAGCCTGTGGTACAAAATTGTTGTTTGCCAAAGGTAATTGAGCATTTCTTAGTTCAGGCGAAATCCTCCTATTAGCAGTTGTCCGCTTGGCTGTCCGAGAAGTTGCCGATTTTCGCGTGCCTGTAAATACGTTCAAGACATATCTTGGTGCAGACGAATATGGCATATACTTCTGCTAGAAAAACGGTGGGCTATACACCCATTGGAATAGTGTTCTTAACACCGGGCCCGTAGACTCCGGAGCCACTGTTGGAACCTATTTTTGACCCATCTGTATAGAAACGGATGATGCCTGATGGAAGTGCAGGACCATCCCTACTCAACAAGTTGGATGATGGCAGTCCCAGAAAAGTTTGTTATAGTCGAAAAACACCTAATTCTGTAGATTTTAGTAGTTTACAAGAGCAATACTGTAAAAATATCATTTATGACCGCCCTTGCCATACAATTCGAACCACTGTGCAATAGTCCAGAAACCAAATTTAGGGGGAAATTTAGGTCTAGAGCTTTATAGCTACATTTTAGAGAAAAACTTTCTTCTACAAAGTTGTTACATATGATAAAGCTTATTGAAAAATTATCAAAAATAAGGGGGATCAACATTTTCTATGCAATCGAGTTTCTAAATTTTTTAACTTTGTAGATAGAAGAAAAGCTTGTTCTACAATGTTATAGCTCCATTAATTTCGAACAACTTTATCAAATAAAAGTTTTTCTATATTTGTTTCACCTTAAAATTGTCTTTGAATGACTTTTAGAGCTTTTCAAGAGGAATAATTTGCAATACTGATATCGTAAATATCTTAATTCTATTCGAAGTTATTAATGTTTTTCATAAAAAAATATACGTTTTTCGTCTTTTTGGGGCAAACATAAAAAAATATCTCTTGAGCTCATTTTGAAGGGAATACTTGACTCTATAAATGGAGAAATTTTTAAAAATATGTTATTTTTTAAATTTGAGTAATTTTAATTTAAAAACATGACTAGAGAAAAAAATTGTGTGACAAAGATATTTTAAAGTAATGGGGCTATAACATTGTAGAACAAGTTTTTCTTCTATCTACAAAGCTAAAAAAGTTAGATACTTGATTGCATAGAAAATTTTGGTCACCCTAATCTTTGATAATTTTGTAACAACTTTGTAGGAGAAAGTTTTTCTGATGTGGTCCACTGACATCGCTTGGGAGTCCTGGGAGTCGTGAGGCTTTGGGCAACGTTTGAATGCCCTCGCTGAACTTGATGCTACAAATTCTTTTTGCCTTGCGTAACTCTGCGTTGCACTTAGTGAGCGACGCACTGTACTCATCCCAATTGGATGTGCTTTTTTGCCCTGTTGAACGAACGCCTGGCCCCACGGCGGTGATTATTGAGCGTTTCAATCCACGTTGCGACACACAAACCTTTTTTTTAACCGTTATGTACTCGGAAATTTTAACACACGTAAGTACTCGGCAGGGTACTCGGGCACCCAGCAAAATAAAATGCTTCTTACTTCTCCAGTTCTTGACCGATCTTCGATCTTGACCCGTCAAAAGATTGGAAAATTTGTTTTTTTTAGTATATGGGACCTAAATAGTCATTGGTCCCCATATGGTTCCGTAAATCAGGATCTCCGGGATCATGTTCAAGATCGGAAATCCTCTCCGAAATAGCCATTTCGGACAATTTATCAGATGGACTCAAAATGATTGAAAATCAACTCCTGGACAGGCTGTCCCAAAAAAAAAAAATCGATGTCGAAAAAGTCAATGTACTCAGCCCTAAATTGAAAGATAATGTTATTTATAGCATTTTTGTAGAACATTTCGACTTACTAAAAAATCGTTTTCAGGTTGCCCAAACGTGATTTATAAAAAAATAACTTTTTCAAGCTACAAAACACTCTTCTGCACTTTTTTTTTATCAAGAACTGAAATTTTCACTGCAAAGCGGGATTCAAGACGAAAATTTACATGAAAAAAGATCATTGATTTCTTATAGGGGGGCTGAGATATTGGCGTTTATACATGTGATGGAAAACTATGCACTTTGTTAAAAATGCCACTAAAGCAATATCTTCATTGCAGAGTGTTTTATTTCACCGTTTGTGCGTATAATTTCCTAAATAGTGATTCCAATGCTGATTATAGTCATGACGTATGTTCGGAGAAGTTTCAAGATGTTCAAATATGCATCTTTCAATGTAGAAAGATGGGTGATCAATCCACCAATGAGGATAAAAAATTTACTTTTTAATCAGAATAAGATAGACGCAACTTGTCTTCGACAAAGTTTTAGGTTATTTTAAAACAAGAAACTTCACCGATGACATCATGTTTCTATCTCTTAAATATTACGAGCAATATCGAGTTTTCTATTAGAAGGCACTAAAAATCACAATTTTCGTTCTTACTTTTTTCGCAGATTTTTCCGAATTTTTAAACAAAATTTTTAAACGAATTTTTAAACTACATTCTACTAAGTTATCAGCCATCCAAAAATGCATTTGTTTTCTGAACATTGTTATTTTTTATCTCCCAAAATAAAACAGTTATTCAACATATTTGTTAAAATGCATAGTTTTCCATCACATAGAAAAATGCCAACATCTCAGCTCCCCGATAAGATATCAAGTATCTTTTTTCATGTAAATTTCCGTCGTAAATTTCGCTTTGCAATGAAAATTTTAGTGCTTGATCAAAAAATTTTTTTATTTGTGTTTTGAAAAGTTTTATCTAAAAATTACTAGAAATTTTTTTTTTAATTTTTTTTTGTGATGGGCTCTGGGAGTCAAAAAACTTAATTCAATGATGAACTAAACCATGCTAAATATTCACAAACAACCCCACAAAAATAAAAAAAATACATGGAATAATTTAGGAATCGAACAGAATTGAAAAAAGAGCAAAAGAGTGGGTTTGTAGCTTAAAAAAGTAATTTTTTTAGAAATCACGCTTGGGCAACCTGAAAACAATTTTTTAGAAAGTCGAAATGTTTTACAAAAATGCTATAAATAAGATTATCTTTCAATTCAGGGCTGAGCACCTTGACTATTTCAACATCGATTTTTTTTGGGACTCCCTACTCCTGGAGTGATTTCATGAATGTTGATACCAATATTGTTCGGTTTTATTGACAAATGTACTAATTAGTCTCACCGGAACATGCTCCCGAAAATCCGGATTTACAGAAACCAGATGTCATTCCGCGTCGAACACTCGACAGAAACGGACGTGCAAAGTGGTCGTTATATTACAATCCGGTCCGTGTGTACGAATAGCCAAACAAAAGAGTGTATTATTCGCGCTAAAGGCCAACTAGATTGTGAGTTGTGTCGATACGTTCTGTACCCGGCTCACAACTTTGGCTGTATTGGTGCAAAATACCAGCTGCAGTTTTGATCTGTGCACCGTGAATAGATCTTTTTAATCCAAGCCCATCAGTTGACAGTCGAGTCCGTGTCGCTGTGCTGAGTGATCTCACACCCGGCTCACTGCTGGTGGCTGTATTGGTGCTGCTGTACTGGTGCTGCTGGCTGCTTTGGGTGCAGCTTCGAACGAACCACTGCTGGAAGGAAGAAGTAAAGAGGTACGTGTTCTTGTCGGCGCTAGTGCGCTAGTGCGCTACATTTAGCGCAATGGATATAGATCCCTCGCCTCCCGTGCCACCATCCCCGAACCCCCCTGACCCTGACCCTTCTGTTACCCCCTCCCCTGTTCATTCTCCAGTCCCCCCTCGCCCCAGGCTTTACCCGGACGGATCTCAACAGGGCAGCTATACTGTTTATTTTCGTCCAAAGGCAGGAGTTAATTCAAAGCGATTAAACATACTGCAAATTGCCAAAGACCTGACGAAGGGGTACAAGGCCGTGACCGAAATTTCCAAGGTCCGACCTAACAAGCTCTGTGTCGTGGTCAGTGATCTGGCACAGGCCAATGCTATCGCTTGCTCTGAGCTCTTCACACGCGAGTATCGCGTCTACATACCCGCACGAGACGTGGAGATCGACGGTGTCATAACCGATTCGAGTCTGTCTGTCGAGTGTATCCTAAAAAGCGCAACCGGTTGCTTCAAAAATACCGAAACACAGGCGGAGATTTTGGATTGTAAGCAATTGCGGTCCATGTCTCTCGTCGGCGGTAAAAAAGTTTACACTCCGTCAGACTCGTTTCGCGTTACGTTTGCCGGATCTGCACTCCCTAGCCACGTCTCGATCGACCGGGTTCGTCTGCCTGTGCGATTGTATGTACCCCGTGTTATGAATTGCACCAATTGCAAGCAGTTAGGCCACACAGCCGCCTACTGCTGCAATAAGGCACGATGTAGCAAGTGTGGGGAGACTCATGCGGAAGTTTCTTGCAGTGTTAATGCTGAAAAATGTATTCACTGTAGGGAAAACCAGCATGAGCTCTCCACATGCCCGGTGTACATGCAGCGCAGAGATAAAATCAAGCGGTCACTTAAGGAGCGTTCAAAGCGTTCTTACGCTGAGATGCTGAAGAAGACCGTGACCACTTCTACCATAACATCGAACCCCTTTGATCTGTTGCCCTCTGATGAAACCGATTCTGACGATTCATCAGCGGGAACATCTTATGCCAATCCTGGGGAGTCTAGGAAGAGGAAAAATGTTTCTTCTCCTAAACTTCCCCGTAAAGGTCCTAAGATTTCCCAAAGTGTAATGAAAAGTACGAACAAACCAAACAGTGCTGCGGAAAAACCGAAGCAAACTCCTCCTGGGCTTGCAAATTTAAAGTCCCAGAAGGAGTTCCCAGCACTGCCAGGAACATCTAAAACCCCAGTTGTTCCTTTTGCACATCCAGTTGAGGAAACAAACTCTGGATTAGTGAAATTTTCTGACATTGTGGACTGGATTTTTGAAAATTTCAATGTACCCGATCCAATTAAAACTTTTCTTACAGCATTCCTCCCAACAGTTAGATCATTTTTGATGCAGTTGACTGCCCAATGGCCCCTCCTTGCAGCGATTGTATCCTTCGATGCCTAATTCAACTGCGTATATGAAGGATTCTATCTCTGTGTTACAGTGGAATTGTAGAAGTATTTTACCAAAAATTGATTCGTTTAAAGTTTTGATAAATAAAAACAAATGCGATGCATTTTCCCTTTGTGAAACTTGGCTTACTTCAAATATTGATCTCAACTTCCATGATTTTAATATTATTCGCCTTGATCGAGACACCCCATATGGAGGAGTACTTTTAGGGATTAAAAAGTGCTATTCTTTCTATCGTATTAACCTCCCCTCGATTCCAGGCATCGAAGTTGTCGCATGTCAAATGACAATACAAGGTAAAGAGCTTTGTATTGCCTCAATATATATTCCTTCCAGAGCACAGGTTGGGCAACGGCTGCTCTTTGATTTAATAGAACTTCTTCCCTCGCCACGTTTGATTTTGGGAGACTTCAACTCTCATGGCGTGGCTTGGGGTTCCCCATACAATGATAACCGCTCCTCTTTAATCTATAACCTTTGCGATGACTTCGACATGACTATTTTAAACAACGGTGAAATGACACGTATCCCGAAACCTCCAGCGCGCCCAAGCGCTTTGGATCTATCCTTATGTTCGACGTCGCTACGGTTGGATTGCACATGGAAGGTAATCCTTGATCCTCACGGTAGCGACCATTTGCCTATTCTTATTTCAATTAATAACGGGTCAACTCGCATGCGACCAATTGACATTTCGTATGACCTCACACGGAATGTCGATTGGAAGTTATACGAGGAAATGATTTCAAAAGCGGTCGAGTCGATTCAACATCATCCACCACTTGAAGAATACAACCTCCTCGCGGGCTTGATTCTCGACGCCGCGTTGCAAGCCCAAACGAAGAAATATCCCGGCGTAACGATCAAAGAACGGCCTCCCACTCCGTGGTGGGACCAAGAGTACTCCGATGTCTACACGCAAAGATCCGACGCGTATCTGACCTTCCGGGATACAGACGATGCCGACGACTTTAAACGTTATTCGGAGCTTGATACCAAGTTTAAAAGCTTGACTAAGGCAAAGAAACGCGGATATTGGCGTCGGTTCGTAAACGAGACGTCGAGGGAGACATCAATGAGCACTCTTTGGAACACAGCCCGAAGAATGCGGAATCGCGTAACGGTCAACGAAAGCGAGGAGTCTTCAAGTAGGTGGATATTTGATTTTGCCAGGAAAGTATGTCCGGACTCTGTTCCTGAGCAAAACATTGTTCGCGATGCGTCTCCGGGCCACGACGCGATTGAATCACCTTTTACGATGGCAGAATTTTCAGTTGCCCTCCTGTCCTGTAACAATAACGCGCCTGGGTTAGATAGAATCAAATTCAACTTGTTGAAGAATCTACCCGGCAATGCCAAGAGGCGCTTGTTGAACTTGTTCAATAAGTTCCTGGAGCAAAATATTGTACCGCAGGATTGGAGGCAAGTGAAGGTGATCGCCATCCAAAAACCAGGGAAACCAGCTTCTGATCACAACTCTTATAGGCCGATTGCAATGCTATCCTGTATCCGGAAATTGATGGAAAAAATGATACTCCGTCGTTTAGACCATTGGGTCGAATCAAATGGTCTACTATCAGATACTCAATTTGGCTTCCGCCGTGCCAACGGGACGAATGATTGTCTTGCGTTGCTTTCAACAGACATTCAGCTGGCGTATGCTCGCAAAGAACAAATGGCGTCTGCGTTCTTGGACATTAAGGGGGCTTTTGATTCCGTTTCTATTGACATTCTTTCGGGTAAACTTCACCGACAAGGATTTTCTCCAATTTTGAACAATTTTTTGCACAATTTGTTGTCCGAAAAGCACATGCATTTTACGCACGGCGATTTGGCAACTTTTCGCATTAGCTACATGGGTCTTCCCCAGGGCTCATGTTTAAGCCCCCTTCTTTACAACTTTTATGTAAATGACATCGACGAATGTCTGGCAAACTCATGCACGATAAGACAACTTGCAGACGACAGTGTAATCTCTGTTACAGGAGCCAAAGCTGCCGATTTGCAAGGACCATTGCAAGATACCTTGGACAATTTGTCTGCTTGGGCTTTACAGCTAGGTATCGAATTCTCTCCGGAGAAGACTGAGATAGTAGTTTTTTCTAGGAAGCATGAACCTGCTCAGCTTCAAACACAATTAATGGGTAAAACGATTTCTCAGGTTTTGGTACACAAATATCTTGGTGTCTGGTTCGACTCTAAAGGCACCTCGAACTTAATTCTCAAACCCGTTTTATGACATTGTATTTCAATCACATGTCCCAAAATATTAACCCTTCTTCGAATATTCCAAATCGTGTCGACTTATCAAATACTTCTGATTCTACTGTGTTTTTCGATACATCCATGATAGAAGAAACTCGTGGAATCCCGGATCATTTACGCGTGCAGCAGATCCCCAAAATTTTTTCCAATAAATATCGAAACATCAACTGCGACAATATGTACTACACTGACGGATCACTTCTTGATGGGTCCACTGGCTTCAGTATCTTCAATAACAATTTAACCGTCTCCCATAAGCTCGATAATCCTGCTTCTGTTTACGTCGCAGAATTAGCTGCAATTCAGTACACCCTAGGGATTATCGAAAAAATGCCCACGGACCATTATTTCATCTTTACGGACAGTCTCAGTTCCATTGAGGCTCTCCGATCGATGAAAGATGTTAAGCACTCTCCGTATTTCCTGGGGAAAATACGGGAACATCTGAGTGCTTTATCCGAAAAATCTACTCAGATTACCTTAGCGTGGGTCCCTTCTCACTGCTCGATACCGGGTAATGAGAAAGCGGACTATTTGGCTAAGGTGGGCGCAACAAACGGTGATATTTATGAAAGACCAATTGCCTTTAATGAATTTTTCGCATTTGTACGTCAGAATACGATCATCAGTTGGCAAAATTCTTGGACCAAGGGGGAACTGGGAAGGTGGTTACATTCCATAATCCCCAAGGTATCGACGAACCCGTGGTTCAAGGGGTTGGATGTAGGTCGGGATTTCATTTGCGTGATGTCCCGGCTTATGTCCAATCACTATAGATTTGACGCGCATCTCCGTCGTGTTGGGCTCGGGGAGAGTGGTATCTGTGCCTGTGGTGAAGGTTATCACGACATAGAGCACGTTGTTTGGTCATGCCCTGTACACCGTGACGCCAGGTCTAGATTAGTAGCTTCCCTGCAGGCCGAAGGTAGGCAGCCGGCTGTTCCTGTTCGTGATGTCTTGGCGAGCCGTGACCTATCCTACATGTCCCTTATATACGTTTTCCTGAAATCCATCCACGCCCCAGTTTAGTCCTATCCCCTTCCGCCTACATCCAACCAAACGACAAGAACACGTTAAGACCCCGGATCCGGAAACAGCAACTAGACCCGCACGATACTCTCAGGCCCCGAGGGAGACAACCCAATATGCCAGTCCGTAATATCTTGGCCCAGCAGCGGAACATATTCAATATGCTGCTTACCTATGGCGATGGAAAACCATCAAACAACAAATCAGTGCTTTTCATGCAAAACATTCTAGCTTAAGTTAGATTTAGTTTCAGCTCGTAGTCGGCAGCGAGGATAAAAAATTTGCTTTTAGTTATTAAGATACTTTAGAAAGTAAGCTACTAGATATAATTGCTGCCGTTAAACATTGAATTGTATTTGTGCCGTGTCAAATAAACTATAGATGAGGAAAAAAAAAAAAAGAAACCAGATGTGATCACAGGTTCATGTCGGTCCCGGATTTTAAAAGTAGACAGATTTTCCGATCTTTTGACAGGCCAATTGCTAGCCGTCTGCTGAACCTTATCTATCATTGCAGGGTTGCGTTGAGCAGGTAGTGATGACGAGGCTGGACGCTCCGTCTGTACCTTTTTGTTGTTGCAAGATTGAGTTGAGAAGGTGGTGATGCCTGAACTAACCGTTACTCATTTACCTTCTTACTCTTCAAAACAGATATTTCCTTCCGTGCGTTGGTTGTCGACTTGCCTACCCGGCGCATGCGAGCTTTACCAAATATGTAGTTCAAAAAAAAAAAGTGCTCGGTGATACGGGTGTTCGTCGATCTCTAGCAGCAGTTCGACGGTCTACCCTGCTACCTTGCGGTTTCTTACGTGCCACTCCAGTGCAGAGATACCGTCGTTCTGATTCTGGATGAATCGCAGTATCTTCTCGTTTGAAGTGTCCACACTGTTAGAAAAAGATGATAGTTTTCGGAAGGTCATCCGTGTTGTAAACACGCAGTTGTGCTCCATTCCAGGGAGTTAGGTCTAGGATGGTTTTCTCCAACCGCACAACTGTTTCGTTATCGGCGCAGGCCAAGTAGAGGTAGCCGTGCTTGAAGTGGAAACTCCTGAACTTGGTCCTGAGTAGGGGGGAACCTAGGCCGCAATCTGATCCAGGATCGAATCGTTTCAAGTTGCTCCTTGGATAGAAGTTTGGTGAGATAGACGTCAAGGGTCTGGGTTTTTGTGCGTTGGAGAGACACATCGCTGACTCCTTGCGGGGAGCAGACAGACTAGAAGGCAGCCTTGAAGCGACTCGCTGTCCCTTCAAACCCTGCTTCCTGATTCAGCAGTGTTCGTTCGACTGCATCCTCTGTCTTCTTCGGGCTGTTGTTGTTTTTGAAAATGTTAGTTTTATTTGTACTGTCCATGTGAATCCCACGAGAAGCTAGGGAAATATAGGTCCGCTGCGTCAGATCCCCGCTCAACGTAGTAAGGGCAGAAGTACAGTGGAGGGTACCCTAGTACTCTACTGGCTCCGTTTAGAACTAGGGCATTTGTTGAACCATTTCTGCCATTCATTCGTAGGCACTGGTCGCGTGACACTTTGGATTAGAGATTTGCGTACATTCTTTTCACATAATAGCCATGGATAGAAGTTGTTACAACCATCCTGCTTTACAGGGGCTTTGGACTCTCTGCTTTGGTTTTCTATAGTTCAAGTTCATTCGTACGAGCACTAAATCGATCAATCACAGGCGGAGTTATGTTGCATTACACTGAATTTAGTTTGGAATCGTGACTAGAAGACCAAAATAGTTGAAATTATATGGTTAAAAGTGTGAAAAAATTATCAAGATGATGGAAGACACAGTGAAAGAGGGAAACAAGAGAGCGGAAAAAGAAAGGAAAGAAAAAAGAAAACAGAAAGATAGTAAGAAAAACGAGAAAACGAAGAGAGGGCAAAGAAAAACAAATAAGAAGAAGGAAGGAGGAGCGAAAAGGGCAAGCGCAATAGATAGGAAGAGAAAAAAAAATAAATGGGAAAATAAAAATAAAGCGAATCAAAGGAATATAAGAGACGAAAAAAAAGAGTAGAGAAAATCAAGGTAGAGAAGAGAGAAATGAAGAAAAAATAGTGATATGAATGGATAAAAAGAGGAGAATAGAACTAAAGCAACCAAAAAAGAATGGAAGATGATGAGATTCAAAGAGAGGAAAATGGAAAAAAAGAAGAGAGTAAGAGAGAAGGGTAGTGAAATAAGCAGGCAAGATAAAGAATTGAGTGCAAAGAAAATGATGGGAATAAAAAACTGGTAAAATGAGAAGTATTGTATATTGTTTGTGTTGTATATTTCATCCGACATTGTGATGAATAAAACTTCGACTTGTAAAGTATGTATTTAGTATCACCGAAAAGAATCAATTCAAATCCGCAAAATAAAACAAACGGTGATAAGAACAAGTTTCAAACAGATAAAATGTGCCATAAAAGCACATTTTAAATCATCTACGCTCTCCTTAATCGATTTCTGAATTTGTTGGACTACTCCCCAAACTCGAACATAAACTTCACCTCAGAAAATTCATGAATAGCACAGTGCAACAGAAATTGAATTTTTTTCCTGCCTTGGGAGTTGCATTTTTGGCCAGGACCGGTAAAAACATAAAAATCTCGCTTTAGGTATGAGACAGAATCATCGCGTCTTCGATAAAGTCAAATACGACCCCCATCCCGCAAAAAGGAGAGGATCATGAGAAGCCAAATTGTTATTGTATCTTTGAGTACCGCTTACATTCTTGATATTACATTAAACAGATTTCGAATAAGTTAATTTAACGTCGAGATAAACCTATTTTACTATTGTAGGGGATTTGTGGCAAAATCGACATGTTGCTGACATTTTACGTAGATCAGCCACCTACCAATCGATTTCTGAGACTTTCTCACTCAATATAAGATATAATTTGACTACCACATTCAGATATTAGCTCATTACCATTAATGCTCATACATACTCGATATTATTTTGTTCTGTGAAATCTATTAAAACCATGCCAAAACCGGTTTCGTAGAATCACCGTTTTGAGCTCAGTTTTTGCCCGATTTAAGGTCTGTTTTTTTAAAGATGGGTAAGAAGATGCTAATATGTGTACAAACTCTTAGAATTTTGATATTTGGTCTTAAAACAAAATGGCGTCTAAAAACATCAAAAATTTTCGATTTCTCAAAAATTCAAAATGGCGTTGTTGTTGCCCCTTAAGTTGAAATATGTTCAAACTCGGGGAAATTTATTTTCGCATCAAGATTCGTCAAAAATTATACATACATAGAAGCCAAGGCAAAAAAATTGTTGCACTGTGTAACCACTGTCATCGAGTCTTGGTACCCATGAGATGACTGCCGCAATGTTCTTCGTGTAATATGGAAGTAAAGTTGAACGAGTAACTGAGGGCAGTGTACTTCACCGCTTAGAAGCTACGCTACGAATACCTGCCGATATAGTTTCCTCCAATCTTCCAGCATGTTCAATATCAACAGCATGCATGACTGTGGATAGGACGGCTAACTTATTGTTTTACGCCACTGTAGGTTACTGAAAGCTACAAGAAATCTTTTTTGTACACATTCGATCCTATGTTTCTAAATAAGATAATATGGAGGCCAAACGACAGAAGCATGTTCTAGGATAAGTCTCACTAGTGAGCAATACAGCGTTTCCAGACAATGCATGTCGTTGAAATCTATCTTGGAGATGAATCCCAGCTGTCGGTTTGCTTTAGATGCTATCGAGGAGTGATGAAGATTAAAGTTTAGCTTTGGGTCAAGTAGAATACCACGATCGTCACACGATCTACTGTGCGAAGCGTGACATTTTCAATAGAGTAGTTTGGAACATTAATATTGAGTTTATTACGATAGTACCAGTCAACGAAAGCATTCAGCAATGCCTGAAGTCGGCGGCAATCCTCGGTCGAGCGGACTAAAACATACAGTTTAAGTTTATATGTGTAAAAGATGTTGCATCTAGCGCCACATTGTTGAAGGATAATGTGAAGAGAAGTGGGCCTAGGTTGCTGCCTTGTGGTACCCCGGAAGTAATAATAAAAGCTGGAGAGACACACGAGCCGATTTGCACCCGAAGGGCTCTTCCAGTCAAATACAAGCTCAAAATAATAAGAAGAAAAAAACTGAAGGAAATAAAATACAAATTCATAGATAGGTACTAATGGGATGCTCCTAATAAATGTGTGATTTAAGAATAAAATAAATGAATCTGTAGCAAAGGGTTGAAGGCACATGTGCACATAAAGATGACAAGATAACGTGAATTACTAATGCTAATGCGCTAATGCGTTGCGTTAGAGGTCAAATGGGAAAAAGAGAAAAAATATAGCTTTTCAACCGTTCCTGTGAATTTTAGTTTAGTTTGCTAGGGGAACCAAAATTCACAGGAATGGTTGAAAAGCTATAATTTTCATTTTAGTTTGAGCGCTAGGGCAAAATCTGTGTTGACTACTGCTGAGTAGAGCCTGCTAGAGTCACATTCTCTGCTTAATTGGGTTATTTTATTATTCATTTGTTGATATTCTATTCTATTTTATTGTAAGTTTTGAATTTTGATTGACGAACAAATAATATTATATAGAATAAATTTTTTTTAATAATGTAATCTCCAGCCCACTGTGAACCTTCATAGCGCTCGTGGACCATAGTAACGCGGCTGTACAAATAGAAATCATGTGGTTTGGGCAGACATCGCGCGATGAATACCTACGGTGCCTAATTGAGCCACGGGCACTAGAACCCAGTTCGGCACGGTTGCGGCGCGGCTTTCGCGATCACGAGAGTGAAGTTTGTTCGCATTATAATTCCGAAAGCTTTACGAGCCATAAATATTTGTAAATTAAATTACTCCCGCGGAACAGTGTAATCGAGTTTGATTATTCTTCCTACCGCCGCTGATGGGGTAGAATAAGAGATCCGGGAGGAGAGGCGATTTCACCGCAGTAGGTTGTACCGAAGCAGGGGTTCATTTGTGGATCTGCTCTGTCTACTGCAACCGCTCAGTCGTTTGTAATGAATTGAAAATGAGCTCGGTAAAACTATCGCACACTGGTTATACCGAATGTTAGCCTGCATGTGGTTTGTGTTTGCATTCTGTGTGCAAAAGTTTTCAATTCATTCCCGTCGGTCATATGATGGGGTATGTTTTGTGATGAGAGAGAGAGGGATTTGGTTTTGCCAGAAATTGGAATGTTTTCTAGGGAGAAGGAGATGATGAGGAGGGCAAGCATTGTCCCGTATGCTATTAGTAGACGGTAAACGGTTTCGAATGCTAGCAAGCCATTTGCATTTGTGATGTGATAATGAATTTTAATATTAATGGTTATTGTGGTTTTACCCTCAGAGTTTCTCTTATTCCCCAAAATCGTCATACAGCTGCTCGGCGCTGTCTGAGCTGACAATGGTTTCATGTTGTTTTCCCAAATCTAGCAGAATAACAAAGCTAAACTGTCAGAGTTAATATGAACAAAAAGGATGAACGTTTTACCGTGGTTCTCGTAGCCAACGTTTATATTCATCACGGTTCGAAACAGTACGATTGGCTTTCTGGATTGGATTGGGTATAAAATATAATGTTTACAAAAATTGAATTCTGCAAGCGAGAACCGGGATTCGTTTACAAAAACAACTGTTCCCTGCACCGCAGAGTTGAACGTCTTGATGGGTAGCACATACTGAATAAAAGAGTTAGGCGTGCAGAAATAGAAGACAAGTCTTTTAACCTTGCGTGTGCTTCGGGCCAACCATCGGATAATATGATTTCCATTTGTGTCTGTGCGAGCACAAACAAACAAATAAACAACTGATGTGAATTGTTTTCTATGTCCAATGAAATGAAATCAATGAAAGTTAGCAATATCACTTGTAAAATCAATATGAAATGCGCAAAACATCATCTCTGGTTTCTGGTTTTTCGTTTGTTAAGTTTTTCAATCACAATCATCTGCTCTGTGCTCTCGAAGTGCTACGGTACCGTAAATCATGGATATGCGTTAACAGCACTAGTAATTATGAGCATTCCTCTTCGATAACTTCTGCCGTGCAAATTCCATTCGATTAAGTTGTATATACAGTTTTCCAGCACATTGCGCACTGTTCCGCTCGAAAGCCTCGGTGGCGATTAAAATTTACGTATTCAGTCCTTTATTTATGATTTATGTCATTCATTGCCGTGATGTGTTTTTTTTTTTTTTTTTTTTTAAAGGTGGCGGGGAAATCTGCAAACAGACACCTGAGAAGAGAACTCAGGGTGTGGGGATGAGACTAGGGGAGAGATGCTGGGGTAGTTACACTCCCCCAGACACCTACTTATCCCTGTCCCGACCCACTAAAACCCCTCCAGTCTCCAGCCCTGGTCTTCCCGGAACGACGGTTAAGTATTACGTCGGGAAGTGGCTTTTGTGCGTGATGCACCCTCTTTACTCTTATAACCTCCTAGCTAACTACCTGGAGACTGGTAATTAGCTACCACTGGCGTGTTGGTGGTTGACCCGCCACACACGTTGCAGCTCCAGAACAATCTGAGAGGCGGCCGCACAGACCGCGTTCCAGATGTCCGGGTCGTCGCACATCCTCCGGACTAGATTGTCCGGAGTAGTGCCAGGCCCGCTCACAGCCATCATGTTGCTCCTCGCTCTTACGAAACGGGGGCATACGAAGAAGACGTGCTCAGCAGTCTCTTCCTCCTCCACGCACTCGGGACACATGGGGGACACCGCGTGTCCGAACCTGTGCAGATATTGCCTGAAACAACCATGGCCTGACAGGATTTGTGTCAGGTGGAAGTTCACTTCGCCATGTCGTCTCCCGACCCAGCCGGATATCTCCGGTATGAGTCGGTGCGTCCATCTGCCCTTTGTGGAATTAGACCATTCCCTCTGCCAACGGAGCATCGAGAATGACCTTCTGGTACCTCGTATGCCCCTTGTGTCACGTTGGTCGAAACACTCTCTGTCCTCCTTGATGGCGATGCTGATAGGCATCATGCCGGACAAGACACATATTGCATCGTATGACACCGTACGATACGCACTCGCAACTCTCAGGCACATGAGCCTGTAGGTACTTTCCAGTTTGCCACGGTAACTGTTAGTACCTAGCGCTCTGGACCACACTGGCCCACCATACCTAAGTATGGACGAAACCACGCTGGCAAGAAGTCTTCGCTTGCTGCCATAAACCGCTGAGCTATTGGACATCATACGAGATAGTGCTGCAATAGCCGATGAGGCCCTCTTACAGGCATAGTCGACGTGACTCCCGAACGTGAGCTTGTCGTCCACCATAACCCCCAAGAGCTTCAGGGATCGCTTCGAGGTGATGGTGCAGTCTCCGACTCTGACCACCGCCTGTTGCTCCGATTTACGGTTGTTCACAACCATGACCTCCGTCTTATGGTGCGCGAGCTCCAGTTTCCTGGAGCGCATCCAGTCCTCGACCTTGCGTATACAGTGCGCGGCAGTCAACTCGACCTCCTCGATAGACTCGCCGTAAACCTCCAGCGTTATGTCGTCTGCAAAGCCGACGATCACAACCCCTACAGGGAACTTGAGTTTTAACACTCCGTCATACATGACATTCCACAACACCGGGCCCAGGATAGAGCCTTGCGGAACTCCTGCGGTAATTGGGACGCACTTCTGACCCTCCTCTGTGTCGTAAACAAGTACTCGATTCTGGAAATAATTTTCCAGAATCTTGTACAGCGACACCGGTACATGGATGCTCCTGAGCGCGAGCGCTATGGAGTCCCAACTGGCACTATTGAACGCATTCTTCACGTCGAGCGTGACGATTGCGCAGTAGCGTATTCCCCTTCTCTTGCGCTGGATTGCTACCTCCGCCGTCTTGATGACGGAAGAGATTGCGTCCAGCGTGGACCTGCCCTTCCGGAAGCCGAACTGGTTACTTGCCAGACCGTGTACACCCTCCGTGTACCTCACCAGTCTGTTGAGGATGATCCTCTCAAGCACCTTGCCCGCGGTGTCCAGCAGGCAGATAGGCCTATATGCCGATGGGTCCCCTGGCGGTTTCCCAACCTTCGGCAATAAGACCAGTCTCTGCCGCTTCCACCTGTCCGGAAAGAGACAGTCATCCAGGCACCTCTGCATGACTGCCCTGAACAGCCCGGGGGCCGTTTTTATCGCCAGCCTGATCGCCAGGTTAGGGATACCATCCGGTCCTGGTGCCTTGCTCACCTTTAGGGATTTGGCGATCACGATGAGTTCCTCATTCGTAACCCTTGCCTCCTCCCCTGCCTCGACACGGCTGTCGTCGCTCACGGATTGGATGCTCGGCAGGTTGGCCGACCATCTCTGGTCTATGTCTGAGATACTGGAACGTCGGACGTGAGACTCGACCGCCGGAGGCCAAGGACTTGGCTCGTGGCGTGGAAAGAGTCCCTCGATGATACGCTCCAGCATCGCTGGTGATCGCTCTGCAGGCGCCAGCGCGCCTTTAGTCTTGGCCATTACGATCCTGTAGGCGTCACCCCACGGATTTGTATTGGCACTCGCACATAGCCTATCGAAGCAGGCCCTCTTGCTGGCCTTTATCGCACTCTTTAGCATCGATCTTGCCGAACTGAATGCTGCGCGGCGCTCTGTCCTCTCTTCTTCGTTTCGCGCACGCTGCATCCTCCGTCTTGCACGGAGGCACGCACTGCGAAGGTCGGCTATCGCGTCCGTCCACCAGTAAACCGGTGGCTTTCCATTCCTAGGTTGGCGAGTCCTAGGCATGGTGGCGTCGCACGCCCGCGATAGCATAGCAACTAGTTGGTCAGCAGTCGGGCGAAGCCAACTGCCCCCCTCGCGCTCCCTTCTCATTGCCTCTTCGAATACCTCGGCATCAAAGTGCGATGTCTTCCACCCGCGAACGGTCGGAGTGTTGGCTCTACCCGTTGCTTGCCCCCTCTCGTTGTTGTCTACACTAAAACAGACCGCCTGGTGGTCGCTATTAGTGTAGCCATCGTCTACCCTCCAGTTCTTGATCAGTCCTGGGCTGGAGAACGTCACGTCGATGATCGACTCCGCACCATTTCTGCTAAATGTACTTTTGTTCCCAACGTTGGCCAGATCTAGGTTGAGCTTTGCAAAAGCCTCCAACAAGATCTGGCCCCTCTGGTTCGTGAAGCAACTTCCCCACTCAACAGCCCAAGCGTTGAAGTCGCCCGCCACCACCAACGGCGTTAGGCCCGTTAGCTCCATGGATAGGAGGTCGACCATCTGGATGAACCTTTCGGTAGACCAACGTGGCGGAGCATAGCAACTGCAGTAGAACACTCCGTTCACCTTAGCAACTACGTACCCTTCTTCTGAGGTTGAGACAACCTCCTGAACCGGGAACTTGCTCGTCGTACATATGGCCGCCAATCTGGACTTATCCGCAACCCAGTTACCGTTCCCGGGAGGGATGCGGTAGGGGTCCGATATGACGGCGATGTCCGACAACGACTCAGTGGCTGCTTGGTGTAGCAGCTGCTGAGCCGCGAAGCAATGGTTCAGGTTCAGTTGCGTCACCCTTACGCCCGTGGTTTCGCAGCCGGCTTACCGGCTGGGCACCTGGGGCCTCCCATAAAGTGTTTGGCGTCCCGTTTCCCGGAACATACCATGCACTTGGGAGACTCCCCACAGTCCTTTGCTTTATGGCCTGCACCTCCACATCGCCTGCACAGCTGGCTCCTATCGGGCCCCTTGCAGGTCCAGGACTTATGTCCGCCCTCGAAGCACCGGAAGCAAATGTCTGGTTGCTGTAGTATGCCCAGAGGACATACCGACCAGCCGACCTTCAACTTGCCCTCTTTCAGGGCCAGGTTAGCGTCCGCCGACGGTAGTCGGAAGGTAGCTACCTGGGTCCCCGCCGGACCTTTGCGGAGGCGGATTGACTCCTTAGCCACCTCCACCCCGCACTTCGCTTTAAGGGCTTGTGCAATGTCGCACCCCTCAGTGATTTCGTCCAGGTTTTTAAGCTGGAGAGTCACTTCTGAGGTGAGTGCCCGCACTTGCACCTCCTTCCCTAGGACCTTTTCGGCTACCGTTTTGTAGGTAGCCCCCTTGTTCTTGGCGTCCTTCCGGAGCTCAAGTATCATCTCGCCAGTGCGAGATCGGCGGATACTCCGCACATCCGCCCCCAGATCCTTGAGCTGGGTTTCCCCCCTCATCTTCTTCAAGACTTCTGAGTACTTCGACCCATCCGTCTTGAGTATGAGGGCATCACCCCTACTCCGCGCCTTTTTGACCTTTTTTGGTCCTCTGGCTGCTCCGCCATCATGACGCGTCGCACCTTCCCGACGCTTCCTACCCTCTACGGTAGTCCAAGGATTGCCCGTAGCCTCCACCTGTGCCTTTTCCGCGGTGGACCTTGAACCGGTTGGCGTGTGTTCCCGTGGGAGTAGCACGACCAATCGTTTCTTGGTGTTCCCGGGGGCCGTTTCCCCCGGGGACTGCCTCGTTCGCTTAGCGACCTGCCCCGTGGAGCAGACCGACGCGAACGAGGGGGCGTCTGTCTGCACCTCTTTAGATGCAGTCGCCCTCCCGGTCCTGGCCGCTTTCTCGGCCGCCTTCACCCGAGCTACGAGTTCTTCGTGCTCCTTTCTGGCTTCATCAATGGTGCTCCGAAGCAGGAGGAGGCTCTGCTTCAGGTCGCCAGCGATGTTTCGCCTGTTCGCCGAGAACTCGATTATGGCATCGAGTTGTTCAGACAGCGCCGCCACTCTTGGCCGCGTGTCCATGCACCTTTCGACGGCCTTGACTAGCAAGGGACCGTCCACCGAGATGTCTGGTGTGGACACCGACGGATTCGCCGTTTTTCCACCTCCAGACTTCGCCGCATCCGTCTCCGCCTTCTTCTGCGGAGACCGCTGGATGCCACCTCGTGCGAAGGGATTTGGTAACCCCTCCGCACCCGTCTCTTTTTGGTTCTTCGAGCTCATTTTTGTTAATTGGGTCCCCCTTCCAGCCGCTATCCTTGTCCATAGATGAGAAGTCGCTTGTATGGTCCCATGGTAATCTATGCCGAGGCAGTGAGGCCATGGGTAAGGGGGGTCGCCATAGTACCTTATGAGCACTATGACGCCCCCGCCCGCGTAAGTCAGGAAAGGGGCATCTTGTCCTAGGACTAGTTCCCCCCCATCTGATCCTTCTCTGCCTGATTCCCACCAGGCAATGGACGCGGAACGTACTGGAAGGCCTGCCAGGTTTTACGGGACGGAGACCCCTGCACCGGGTACCATCTCGCCGTTTCAAGCCGCTGTCACGCGACTTTACTAAGGGAGCTCGATGCAGGTGCCAGCCCTTGGTCGTGGTTCCTTAGCGTATCCGACTCGAATCCGTTTCGTTCGCTGCCAGTTGCCATAATTGGGACCTTACTGGTGTCGGCCCCAATGGACGGGGGAGTGCATTTGGTTGATGGGAGCGGCACTACTCGCTCCGTCAGAGATGCTTCCGGGTAATTGTGGCATTTACGAGGAGTCGACGGCCCAGTGTCCGACCCTCACCACCCCTAAGCAATCTCCCGCTGCTGGTCCAGGGCTGTTAGGTACTGTCAGCGGTCGCCCTCATATAACGTGACCTCGGCGGTCGCCACGCGCCGACCCGTGGTGGCATGCAGCTCTGCCGTGATGTGTGAATGACCCCGTTTGCGCAAGTGGGACCTGCCGTACATCATTAATATTTCACCAGTAAACTGAATCGGTTCTCGGAGTTTCCCGCTCGTCGTTCGTATTAACGTAGTATTATTCGAAATCACTAAATTACCCGGTATTAAACTGAGCTGTAGTAGTTAGTTCTAGGTTCTGCTTCACTCCGAAAGGCGGAAACTGAAATGTTGCCACGTTAAACGACTGCCAGCTGTCCGTTTTCATTAGGGTCTCCTGCGCACTCTCAATCAACAAAGCGTGGATTCGCTGGAAATTCAGGCAAATTGTGGGATATAAAAAAAAGTTTTTTTTATAGCGATACAATGAAGTGAACGTAGTAAGAGTGTGATTAGCAGGCAGAAGCTTTTTTTAAAGCATGGGTGTTTCTTGTACTTATAAAACAATGGGAATAAGAAATTCACAACTGTCGTTAACATATTTCTATTTAAAAATATAATAGATTAGCGATGAACTTATCAAGAGAATTACATTTTGTTGAAAAACAAATGTCTGAGGAATCAATATCAAATAATGTTTCATAGCACGCGTGTCCATTCTTTGCACACCCAAACCTACAAACTTGTAACTCTCAGCTGAATCTACGTGCATGAGCGTCTTTGGCAATCTACAACCTGCCAGAATAAGTTCAATTACGAGTCGCAAAGATTATGTTATTATCCGCTATACATCTGATCCTGAGAAACTTTTTGATTGCCTTGCTGCGATTAATTAGTAAGAGTAGCTACAGGCACGGTCTTCACGTGCCAGAAAGTTTTGCACGGCGTCATTTATAAGCTAGTGACAGGAGCTTTTCCGAACAGCTAAGCTGCTAATTTATTTGATTTATTTATTTTTTCTCTCTTGCAATCTTGTTTCTTCGGAATATTGCTCGCTATGAGGGATAGGAAATTTGTTAGTTTATTAATAGTTAGTATAATGTCTTCTATATACGTTGATATGCAGTGCGATTATTTGAGTATTGCTCATAATACGAGTCACTTTTTATACAATATTGTTAATCAAAGCGGAGAAACTACAATAAATAGATTTATAATTTTAGTCCTGTTGCTGGTACTGGTATTTACAAGAACTAGCAAAATTTGTCAAAATCATAATTTCTATTTAAAAATATTGAAAAAAAAAAATTCTTTCAGATAGACTATTTAGTTACCTAAAGCCCCTCTGAAAATTTCAAAATGGTCACTATTGAGAAAAAAATTATAAAAAAAGCTTTTTCATATCCTAACAACGGTGAATGTATTTGTTTCTGAACGACCATGCGTCTCCATAGAAATATGGTAGCAAATCTCTATCATCGACCATGAAATGGACTTTGAGAAATCTACACTAATAAATTTGCATTTTCTCTTCATGGGACTTTTCACTCTACGATAAACTTGTTTGATAAAGAAATTAACAATAAAAAGGTTTAAAAACTTCAGACCCTCTCGAGCGCCACTAAATTAAAAAAAAATAAAAGTAAAAGTGCAAAGTTTAGTGCATTCTACACAGCTACAATGTCTTATGAAATTCGGAGAGGGTGCTGTATCTGGTCGAGTTGACAAAAATAGCCACGCGTCTCCATTGGTTCACTTTCAATGGAAGCGCATTGTATCGTAACGTATATTCGGGAATGCCAATAAAAGAGAAAAGAGGAAATTCAATCAGAAGAAGTTGATTTTTGGGTGTCCTCACTTATATACACTAATGAAAAAAATACTTCATTTTTCCATACGCAAAACAATATCTTCTGTTGATAGTAAAGTACTACGGTTTAGTATGTGAAGTTATTCTATTTCAACCCAAGTCAATGATTTATTTTAACTTTTTTTTAGTTTTATATTTTTTTAGCATAACAATCGGTTTCGGGTAATTAAACTTCAAATGTACCGAAGTTACTTATTAGTAACTTAATCTTGTTTATTTTTTCTTCTTCCAGAATTTAATTTATTACAAATCTAGAAAAACATTTTTTTTAACTATCAAAAAAAAAGCAAAATCTTTTTCAACCGAACAAAAGAGCCCAATTACAGTACCGTTGACTGCATTTAAATCGAACTTGCTGTTTTTCATCACACCGCGTACTGTCGACTGCTTTCGAACTGGTTTTGATTAATTCGATTGCTAGCTAGTGATAGAGGCTGCTTGTACTCGGGTGCCAAGCGGTGCATGAAAAACCAATTTAATCGCATGTCAATTTTCGCGCCAGAGATTTTGTGCTCTTTCCAACCGAGCCAGAGTGGGTATCTAGTGTGCCATCGGGTGCTTTTTGCACCACTACTTCCAGCAACCCAGCAAACGGTCGGCGGCGTCAGGCTGCCAATGCGCCAATCATAATCCTGACTATTACTTCTCTTCGCAGTACTACAGTCGCGCTGCTACCGCCGGCCGTGAGCACTGCTCTGGTGACAGGCGGGGTCTAGCGCTGAACTGTTGGGTTGGCCGGAATATCAATTTAATAGTCCCATCAATAGCTAATATAACACTTTATAAAAGATGACAAAACATCCTGCCAGACCGAACGACCCCCAGCCGAAACTGTGGAGCGGTTGAAGCGGTCAGCGGAGAAATCGGGTGTGCCAAAGCCACAGAATGTCGTCCTCCAGCCATGTACTAAATGAAATGAAAATCCTCGCTCACCCGATGGCTGCTCATTGAACATCACTTATTTTGATGTGTCCTGCTCGGGTTCGGTCGGTTGCTCCTGTCCGACAGGACTTGTCTGTGTGCCTGCGTGCGGTATGGTTCGTACACGGGTTTCCGTTACTTCACCGTTCAGCGTTATTCTTGCTGCCAGAATGGGCCGGCAATAGCTATCAATCTTCCATAGACAGCCGGAGGTCGGAACGTTTTGTCCCCGATCGGGAAGCGATGTTCCGGATATTGGGTCCGATGAAAAATCTTTTTGTTATTTTTTTGATAATTTTTACACATTGTCCAATTATTCATATTGCATGGTTCGACGTCTTTATTGATGTCATAAGACACAAATTTATCTTTGTTGCACCACTTTATGACTGTGCCTGCCTTAGGGCAAGGGGTTGGGGTTCGTTTATGAAATTTTATCGGAGAAACATCCAATCCTTGCTGTTCCGTTCGTTGCTCCATTACGGACGGTCGCTTGCCAACCGGCCCGTATCCGTGATGGCTTGCTTTCGAGGCGTTGTCGTCGTCGTTGCCGTGCGTATATGTCATGTTTATGTGCCACTGATGCCTGACGAAGGGAAGCGCAGCGGAAAAAAAATCAATAAGGAAAATAATGATAAAAAATTGACATAAATATTCATTTTGACGAGCGTTTATACGCCGTTCAGCATAAAAGCACCAGTAGGGAAGTCGCATTATCCAGCTGGCAGAAAGGTTGAGCCGTTTTGCACCGATAGCCACATCCTAGCCCGACAGCAGTCTTCGGCAAACGGACGGATGGGTTTTTGTGCGATTATGGATGGGTGGAAAATTTGTTGTATGTTAGGTGGTGGAACATCGATGTTAAGCGGGTGCCATCAATTATTCATTCGGACGACCGGTGGAAGGATAACGCGAGTCCTGGTGATTCCGACAGCACAAACAAGGATCGGCTTCTTTCAGTAGCTTATCGGTATAAAGGTATCACTCAAGTGAATGGATAACTTTTCCAGAAGAGTTGATCATTTTTTAAAACGCCTCGGAGCGAGCTGGCCACTAATTCATCAATCAAGAACAATGCGCTGTCAGTTGTTTTGCGGGAGTGAAACAACCGTTCTTGAATTAATGGTTTATTAATTATACTGTAACTGGTATACCTAGCGTGTGAAAGTTGTGCGGAGATAAACACTTGTCTTAACTGTTTGCTGAGAATTTTCCAGTCGCCGAAGGCTGTTTAGAACGAAATCAGATTTAGCAAAAAAAAAAAACAACATGAATAAAACATTAAGAACTTCATGGTTGTTATGTAAGAACAACTTCAAATAAAAGGCCTTCAAAGCTACTTCTTTTAGAAATGAAAAAAAAATTGTTTTCCTAAATATGTTGGAATATACAAAATA
This sequence comes from Wyeomyia smithii, assembly GCF_029784165.1. Classification (NCBI taxonomy): domain Eukaryota; kingdom Metazoa; phylum Arthropoda; class Insecta; order Diptera; family Culicidae; genus Wyeomyia; species Wyeomyia smithii. Next base: position 56,188,552 of record NC_073695.1, on the reverse strand, counting down.
CTGCTAAAGCTGTTATGATATGTTTGTACACTGGGGTCGCTTTTTACGCGGTTGGTTGTACCGCATTTAGAAGGTTAGATTGGATATATTTATACTAAACTTATTCGATACCGCGTACAAACCATCTTCCGAATCGAGTGAAAATAATCCGCTTATTGTAGAAACATCCCGTTCAAAAAAACGCATAAAAACAACCCGCGTAAAAAGCGACCCCAGTGTATACAATGAAGAACTTATTATATTAGTTTCCTAAAACTGGGAGAGTAATGAATGGATTATAACCCAACAGAGTCTGCCGTGGGCCACATAGAAAATATATAAAATTTTCATAATTCTGAACATCAAAAACATCAAATGTGAGATGTGAGTGTGAGTCACACATATACTCTCTCTCTCTCTCTCACACACACACACATACACACACACGCGCGCACACACACATACACATATACGCACACATATACACACACATATACGCACAAATATACGCGCACACATATACGCACATACATACACACATCCAGACACATATATGCACATACACACACATATACGCACATACACGCACATATACGCACATCCACACACATATACTCACTTTCACACACATAACACGTACACACGCAAACACACATACACATATATACTCACATACACACACGGCCATTTTATTGTTTTAAGTAATTCCTTTCAAGCATTTTGCATATGTTCTGGGTGAGTTTCCCACGGCACATTAGAGAACGTTTATTATTTACGTAACGCAAATAATTACCTTCTTCGACCCCGCTTCCATGTCACTCTCTTTTTTGGATCCTTGATATTGTTTCTTAATATGTTTTCTTGCACATTTCCGATCACGGAAGTTAATTTTGGGCTATAAAAAAAATTTAAAATTTTGATTCGATTTTATGCACAAATCGATTTTACGCACATTTCAAAAACGAGAATGTGCGTAAAATCGAGGTGACCTGTAATTCGTTATACCCATTCATCAACAGACGACCTAAACTATTACTCAAGTCAAGAACAAGCCTGCTCCACAAAATGATCATTCTACCAACAATCGAATATGGTTCGCCAATCTTGGAAAGCTTCGTAGCCGCAAGGTTACAGAGTTCGCTTTGATAAGCAGGTGGTCGTGGGTTTGAATCTTAGTAGAATCAGGCCATTTGGTTGTCAAAGGATTTTAACATGGGTTTATTCTCAGGCTATCCACTACATACTTTTGCTTCAAGCCTAATTCTATGCTGACTTTCATCCTAACAAAAATAAATTCCCTTTTATAATAAAACTGGTCTGAGTAACGTATAACAGTTCTCTTCATGAAATTGTAATTATGGCGCGATCTTGGCTGGTGGAACGAGGTTTCGATAAGACTCCTTCCTCTTGACAAAATATAAGTTCTACTAATAAAAACACTGACCAGAGGTGAGGCATTGAGTGCCTCTTCAGGGAATTGTGATTGTGACGCGGTGTTGGTAGGAGAAACGAGGTTTCGATAAGACTCCTTCCTCTTGACATAATAAGTCCCTCTTAGAATTAACCTGATCAAAGAGGAACATTAGGTGTAGTCTCGTTCCGGGGGATTGTAATTTGGCGATTTTGGTAGGATAGAAAAAGGCTCAGTAAGCTTGAAACGGAAGGGTAAACTCTCACACACGAGCACGGATATAAATGAAAAGCGTATCATTCACTTCAATAGTGATACTGCCAATAAAATGAAATGCGGAGTACAGAAAACACCTGGGCAATATCACAGTAGATCATAAGTCTCTGGTCGCAATGATGAGTCCACACAGAGAAAAGAAAAAGCTACGCTAAATGGCATCATAACAAACTAAAAGTTAACCAAAACACGATCCTCCTTGTTGTTGTTATGGTATTAGAGTATTACGTCCAATAATTAGAACTTTTGTAGTATGATGATACCTAACAGCCCTCAAGAACGCGCAACTCTGAGATACACCAATTAGCCAGCCTAGATTCACTAACAGAGCGCAAACATTGTATACAGTCTAGGTTCAGAGATGCTTGCCAGAATTATGAACACTGTCCATGTAGTTTTAAGTTAGACTTAGTTAGTAAGCAAATCATAAAAGATTACACTGGTAAACAAAAGTTTTCCCTTGAGCTCAAACTGGAAAAATTTATGATTATAGTTTTTTTCTGAATTTTGGGCCCAACGGTTAATTACTTTGCGACACTTTGACGTAAGTTGACGCGTTTTGACAATGGCCAGGGGCACCAAAATTCACAAGAATGTTTAAAAAAATGTGATTTTTATAGGGCAGCTATTTTGAGCCTTATGGCAGCATTTTGTCGACTGGTGTTATTCATCATCATCAGGTGAACCCTTTCATTAGTGAATGGTGTGTAGGACGGTCCTTATTTAGTGGAGTAGCAGTAACGGAAGCGCCAGCGAGCAACTGCAACGGTAGCAGTAGACTTGCCATGGCTTCTTTCGGCTAAAAGAAATCATTACATTAGCAGATGGTGATAAACGGCCACTTTCTCTGGTAAAGCTTCGACTTGTTCTGGCAATAACACAAGCATTCTGGATTCTTGCAATCAAAATCTTAAATTTTTCAGTGTGAAAACAGCTTTCAAATATGTTGCCTTATTCCCACTGTGGGGGTAGCACTAAGATGCGATCAGCATCATATCCGATTTTAAATTGAACATCAAATTGTCCTTTTGAGGAAGTAACAATACGGACAATGTCGGTATTTTTCTCAAAATTATGTTTTTTCAACTGGTGGTGGTGGTTTTTCTCAGCCTCTACAGAACCGATTTGACTAAAACTTTTTTTAGCATGTAAAAATGGAGTTTCTAACTTGTTACATAGCTGTTTTTTGATATTTGAATTTTTCATTTTTTTACGATTTTTTGAATAGTAATTTTTCATGAAATATTTTTTTATTTTACTAAAATGGCCGCCATTCCGGCAATTTTTGGAATTTTCGTAAACCGGTTATGTAACAAGTTGGATAATCCATTTTACCATGCTAATACAAAATTACTGTCAAAACGGTTCAGAAGATGCTAAGAAAAACTTACTACCAGTAAGATACTGATTTATATAGAGCATCCCCGTTCCCAGCTGCCAACAGTGTAATACTCACTATATTTGCATCCACGAGATGCAGAATACATCTTCAAATATACCCTAATCAATAGCCAAAATACCCGAACATCTCACTTTACTCTATATATTCGAAAAAAAAATCACGAAAATTCATTGCTTTTCCGACCTTCCAGAGTAGGGTTCCCCCTTAATTCGAAAATCTGCGTGAAAAAAGCGTTAAATAGAATATCAACCAGTATGCGTCCTCGTCCTCGTCCAGATCCTTCGGAGGTGGAGGTTTTTTTCACTAAGGCTTTTACTCAATAAACTCTTAGATGTTGTTGGTTCTTAACCCACGTTATTTCGAAAATCCGCGTTAAATTTTTTGAATTAACACCGCAACGCGTAAATCCGCATAGAAAACCACGTTAATTCGGAAAGAAAATCCGCGTTAAAAAACCTGACTGTGTTGTCAGAGTGCCTTATTCCTACTGTCGGGGTAGCACAGATATGCGATCAGCATCATATCCGGTTTTGAAATTAACAAAAAAATGCCCTTTTAAGGACAAATCAAATAAACGATTAAAGATTTAATGTTATCTCATTTTGCGCTAGAATTAAAAATGAAATATTATTTTAGGTTGCATGTACATTGACTATTAGAACTTGTTTGCGCTACACAGTGTTTGTTCCATGATATCGTATTTCTAGGTACAGATTTAATTCAGTAGCATTTCAACTCTTCATTCGCACAAAATTTGAAATGTATTGTCATTACACTTCATTCAAAATGTTGGAACGCCTGAATAAAGACGGCTGTAAATTCGAATCTACAGCAATTCGAACTTCTCCCTCTGTTTGTCAGCACGAACATATGTTTTTTGGTCTACAGCCGCACAGCTGCAACATGCAACACATGACAGCGTGAACAAACTGTTGCGTAACTGTGAGTGGTCTACGTCTTTTGCTTTCTGCTTCTATCTGACAGGTAAATTAAAAACAGAAGGGTTGTGTGCAAAGCTCATATCTTCGTGGAAGAGTTATACGCGTAAAACTCGGTTCAAGTATATCATCGCAATTTACCAACAAGTCAGGAGTTCCCCAAGGAAGCAACATGGGGCCCTTGTTATTTGCACTGTTTTTCAATGACGTGACACTGCTGCTAGGTGACGGCTGCAAGCTGGTGTATGCAGATGATTTGAAATTGTTTTTGGATGTTCGGACTATTGAAGACTGCCACCGTTTACAAGAATTTTTGAATTTTTTTTCCTACTGGTGTCGAAAGAACTGGCTCGTGGTTAGTATTTCTAAATGCGAAGTTATAACTTTCCATCGTATCCTAAAACCGATTATCTTCGACTATCGCATCGACGGTTTGGAACTGAAGAGGGTCGATCACGTAAAGGACCTTGGTGTTCTACTTGACAGTAGACTTACATTCCACCTGCATCACAGTACGATGATTTCAAAAGCTACACGCCAGCTCTGCTTCATTTGTAAAGTCGCCCGTGATTTTAAAGATCCACACTGCTTAAAGGACCTGTACTGTTCATTAGTACGTCCACTGATTGAGAATTGTAACGGATTGAGCGTATCCAGAAACGATTCGTCCGCATTGCATTGCGTGAGCTCCCTTGGCGTGATCCCGCTAATTTACCACCATATCCAGACCGCTGCCGTTTGATTGGTATTGATACTCTCGAGCACCGATGGAGATTGCATCAAGCAGTGTTCATAGCCAAACTGCTCTGTGGAGAAATCGACTCCCCGAAGTTTTTGTCTCTTGTGAACTTTCGAGCTTCACAACGCGCTTTGCGCTCAATTGGATTTCTGCAGACCCCATACCATCGTACATCGTTTGGCTATAATGAGTCCATCACCGCCTGTATTAGAACTTTTACTCGTTTTGAACATCTATTCGACTTCAATGAATCCTTGGATAAATTCGTGCAGAAAGTTGAAAGAACGAACATTTTATTAACTTGACACTCAAACATTGTTATATTTATTAAGGCTCGGGACAGATAAATTATAGAAAATAAATAAAAAAAAGCTGTTTCCTTACAGCATTCGAGGATGATCGCGAGATTTTTTAATGATGGACACTACGAGTACGTAGACTATCTTACATCAATGTTAATAACTTTTATCCAATACAAATAAAGTTGCTTTCTGGAAATAATGTGGTGACCCTAAAAAGATTCAAAATTAAAGCAATATTTGGATTATTTTTAGAAACCCTTTTTTTCACAATCATGAACTTGAGCTGCCTTCCAGTTGGTCATGAGGTACGATACTGTTCGAACAAGTCAGTCATCAGAGGGTCGAGTCTCGGCTCGGGAGAGACTGTTAGTGTCAGTAGGATCGTAGCGCTAGCCCCACTATTGTCATGTACACTAAAACAGTTGGTTGCGAAGGCTGCGTACAATTAACAGAAGATCACATCACATCACAAAGATCTTCGTAGCCCCCTATTCGAAGCACAGGGAATTTCGAGGCCCCCAGAAGAATTTCAGATTTAGATTTCGCAATACTGCGTTTTCAGTCCCATATCGTCCTGTAAGTCTAATTTGTTTCACAGCTTGTTCCTAATACGCAGAAGAGTCAGAAATTTGCTTTCACAAAGATGTTTAACAACAAATTTTAGTTTTCCGTCAAATTTACTAAGAGCCTCGCGGCCCCGGTTGGAAAACACTTCCCTAGTGTATGCAAAAGTGCATCAGGGCCTCGCGTAGTAATTGCTCGCCGGGTCCGTCGCTTTAACGTTATGGTCACGAGAAAACTCATGTAAGTCTCTGAAAAAATTATCTGTTCTAGGGGCAATAAAATACTCAGGAATGGTTGAAAGACTATAGTCTTTGACTTTTTCCAGTTTGAGCTCTAGGGCTAAACCTGTGTTTACTAGTGTATCCTATTTGTGGAAAATTTTTCTCTGCGACTCTTAGGCTTATGACATACTGAGGCGTAAAACGAAGCGAAGCATTATGCGTATGAGAAGTAGAGTGAACAAAAGCGTGGGGTGAAGCTTCTTATGACATAATGGAGCTTCTTCACACGCCTTTGCGAATGTGTTGTGTTGTCACAATTCTAGATTTTAGTAGCGTTTTTTTTTTAAGTAAACATGAATTCGTCCCATGGGAAATTTTTTACTTCACGGAAAATTACGTTTTAAGTAATCATACAAATTTTTTTTGTGAAATGTTTCGTAATATTTCTAAAGTAAGTGGTGCTAAGGAGGAAGTTAAAAATATAAGAAATACTATTGTTATTGTGTTATTTTCCCCTTTTTCTGGCTTTTGAAAAGGCTTCTGTAGTAAGATCTTAATTTGAACGATTTGAATGAACCGACAAGAAGAACATGTACAGAGTGCCTTACTGCTGCATATAATGTAAAAAAATAGTTCAAAGACTTTAAAAAAATCGATTTTTTGGAAAAGGAAAAGGTTGCATTACCCCTTAGCAACTGGTTCTCCACTCATAAGACAAACCAAAATATTATTCATTTTTCAAAAAAAAGTATCTCAATAAGGATTTTTACTTCGAAAGTATAACATGTCTTTAATATATATCCCTTTGTTGCTCCGTTCTCAGTAAATATTGCACGAATGGTGTTTACAATCACACAAATGTACCGGTCTCGGTAAACATAGATATCCATCAAAATGCTTCCAAGATCGCCAATCACATTTTTGAACCATTCCAACATTCCACTATTTTACCATCGCACTCAGCCATCCGAAGTGTGCTGTTCGTTAGTGTCGAGAATACTTCTCGGATACCAGCGAACAACTTCAAACAAACCGCATAGCGTAACGTCGCACATAGGGGTATTTTAGGTGAAAAGTTGGAAAAAATTATTTTCATGCGTAAATACGCTAAAATTTTTATTTATAGCAGTTTGTCAGTTTTGTCTTCAATATGTCTTTAATATGAACAAAATCATTAAGCTATAAATAATATCTACCTATCAGTGATACATAACTTTTCTCATACAACGTGGTAGGTTCCTTGTTGGGAATACTGCGGCGAGTGATTTAGAGCCACATTCAGTGAAAAAAACTTTTCTAGACATATGACCTAACGTTAATCCACTAAAAGTTAATCCACTTTTGAATTTCTTGAATACTTTTCTTTAGAGTAACTCTAACTCTGAATGTATTCCACTTTTATTGTTTTTACTTGAATAGGGAGAAATACAATCTAGATACTATCTTTGCATATCCGAGTATATATATATATATATATATATATATATATATATATATATATATATATATATATATATATATATATATATATATATATATATATATATATATATATATATATATATATATATAATAACATTTTGGAAGTAAAATTGTTTGAAGGTAGTGCTGTTTTAACCCTCTAGTGCCTCTAGCCCGCCATTTAGCGGGCTTCAGTCAAACCTCTTAAAAGCTTCAATAAATACTTAAAAAGTGTTCATAATGATTCATAGTGATTTTACCAAAGCCCGTCTAGAAATTAACTAGATTAAGGCACTAGAGGGTTAAGCGTATTTTGATATTTTTCACACTATAAAACGTGATGAACATTATTGTTTCTTAATTAAATTGAAAGGTTTAATCAGATCAAATCAATGAAATCGCTCTGCAGTTCGTTATTTGATGCAAACTCTTTCTCTGCTTTGGTTTTAAAGAATGCAATTTAAATGAAGCAAGTTTAGTAGAGAATTTAAGGAAAAAAGTTCACAGACATTTTCAAATAAATCTAATTGTTTGGTGGAGATTGAGAAATTTAAAACTGCAATATTTCTGGTTATATCATGAGATTGATTTTTGAAATTTTATGAGGAACACGATGAAATTATCAAGTTAAAAATAGAATTGGCTCCAATTACCGGAAAATGCAAACTTAGTAAAAAAAAAAACAAAAATAATACATCTAGCAACACTTTCGGTCAAAAGTTATACTTTATCTGCATTCCTTCTGCTATTTTATTCGAAAATCACCTATCATTATTTTTCAGAAAAAGGAAAGAGGGGTTTAGAACTGTATTTTAGTTAATTCGCATGAAACTACCCATATATTGACAGGAATAAAATCATGATATTTCATAAATGCGCAAACATGCGCAACTTTTTTTTTCTCGACGTGTTTCAGGAAACTCATACCTTCCTAAAAATGAGATTGTTTGGGCGTAGAAACGTCCAGAACATTGAAAAAAATAATTTTGAAGCTTAATGCGGCAGGCAAATTTTCAAATATATAGTCAATCAAACACCAAACCATCCATATGAAATGTTCAAAACGTATTGCATACCATTCATTTGACGCTCGATATTTGTAACTGGCAAAATATAATTACTAATATTTAAAAATGTCTCCGGAAAAATCAATAAATTACGTCTCGAAAATCTATTTCGCTTTTAGTTTGTATTTTGACAGCTTTAATGGAGCAAAAACAAAACAAATTATAGTAAAACAGTTGTCACGGGATACCCCCACTATCTACGAATCTGGTGGAGTTGACTATGGGGGTTCAATAATAATTTTGATTTTTGCAATTTATTCCAACTTTTTAACTCAAATGTCCCTATGTGCGTCGTTAGGAAACTATCGAATGAACAAGCAATATTCCACAGTCCTTTTCAAGTCGCATGCCCCAGCACTTCAGTTTATTAAACCCAACAGCAGGGTAAAATAACGACAAATAAATGTCAACGGCTGTCGAAGCACTGGAGCCTGGCCGCGATTAAAAAGTCGACTTTTCATTTCCGCACAATACTATTCGTTCGTTCGTTCCCTTCTCCATCAATTCATTTCGTTCCGCACGATCAAACAAAGCTCGCAATAAAGCTACCACCAGTCTGAGTACCACCGAAAAAAAAAAGAAATGAGTGGCCCGAGAAAATGAAGCTTTTCGTGTGCCGTTCAAAGCGGGTACGTAGCAGAAGACAGCCTAATAAAAATCCTATTCATGCATCAGACCTGCCGCCAGGCAAAGCGAGTTTCTCTCGAAAGGCAAACCGTAATAATACATAAAGCCAAGCCGGAACAAACATTTGGAAAAGCGTATCAAATGCGTTTTTTGTTCGATTGAATTCTCCCCCACTGACTGACTGTCTCCTGCAGTCTGGCAAAATTGGGTGTATTGAGACAGTCGATAGTGGGTTTTCTACTGCCGGCAACTACTAGAAAGTGGAAGAAACCGTACGCTGTCCTTGTCTGCAAGGCTAATGGACGCCACCGGGATGTGAGAGCAATTTATCTCGATTCTTGTTTTCCGCATCGATTGTTCTGTTAGTGTGAAGTGAAGTGAAGCAGCGATGGGGTTTACTGGGACATTTGAGGAGGGTTTCCTTCCTCAGATAGATAAGCAGAGAGTGCGAGACGAAATAATGTCTATTGAACGCCATCGGAACGTGGACAAAATGTGAAATGTAAGTTCAGCGGGGTGCCTGGAGAGCTAGAAAAACAGAAGCAACCCATATAATGGATGAGCTGACGAAAGTATGCGCGTGGCACCAGGAGTACTACCCGCAGGAGCGAACAAAAAGGATAGTGTTTTAATTGATGATTATCATGCAAACCGCGCAGCGCGCGATGTGAAAAATGGTGGGAAATGTTCTATTGTGAGAGAAAGCTTTTAACGATATTTTTTTTTCTTCGGTTTTAAAAAACGCCACCCACCACCCTTGAATAATATTTATTAAAAGCAATGATGATCGCATCTTATGAGCTGTATAATTCATAACCATGCCCATTTATAGATACTAATGAATATTCGAACTTCTGGTTCTGGAAAATATGTTTAGTTTTGGTACTAGAATGTTTTGAATTGAAGCAAAACAAAACCATCGAAAATTCCTCGCCGCATTCGTCCAATCAAGCATAAACGAAATCATCTCAACCGGCAACAATAGAAGTAAAGCCGGAATATAGGTCAGTAATGCTTGATTTATGAGGGCGGCTGCATTCACCCGGTTCGCCATATTCAAGTAGCACAGAGGAACCGGAAGCATACCTTGTCTCTCATGATGCTGCCTCCTTTCAGCCGAAGTACAACAGCTCTGCTTGAAGCCGATCTATTCACACAAAGGCTGGCCGACATATTCTGTCGTGATTGGTATGATTGGAGGCCGCTTCCCGTGCAGCTGTTGTTGTCTGGCTAGTCGGTATCAGATCCGGCCGAACGATCTTGGCCGTGCAATTTTGATTGAGTGGCGCAGAAGAAAAGCCCCGGAAGGACGATATTGTCACCGAGTGACGAGATTTCGGCAGCCCAACTCGCTCCGGTGTGGTCTGGAGGGAGACCAAAATGAGAGGGAAAAGGAAAATCATCATCATTCATCCGTGTGTCGGGACGAGCCCCGATCTAATCGGTTGTTGAGAAAAGGTCATAAAACATTCCAAATTGAACCAGTTTTTTTATGTGCACTGACGAGAAAGAGATGACGATAACGACGAGCATGGACGTTCGTAAAATGGTGGAATACTGTAAGTCAGGACACTAGTAGCCTGTGTATACTTACTATCTTAATTGCATTCGATCGTTCACAGTTTTAATGAATATTATTTATTTTAACATAGTCAAAAATTCTGAATATTTTCTCATTTAACTTTGAGTTGCTTCTGGCGTGAACCATGATTTTGTTTGAAAATTAGGTGCAATATCATCTCATCAGATCTCTCTGAAAAATGTTGGTGGCTAGGGGCACCAAAATTCACAGGAATGGTTAAAAAGCTATAATCTTCAATTTTTTCCCCAGTTTAAGCTTATGGGCCACACCTGTGTTGATCAGTACTATGATTATTTGATATTTCATAAGTTGAAAATAGTTTTGCTTTTCTTTTGTTCTTTGATATCGAAAAAGAAGAGTGGTATTTTTGTGTACCGGTAACCATTTTCGACTGTTGCCTATTGACTTAAAAACACTCAGAAAAAGTGAAATTTTTCTTTACTTTTTTCTCTGCGAATTTCATTTTATAGCGAAAATTCTGGTATTCAAGCCAGTGTTTTTCTCTAAAGTTGAGTTTTAGAATATTTTATAATCTTATTTTTTTAAAGAATGTTTGTGTTTCGATGATATTAAAAAAATTCTGGTCATTTTGAATCAGAAAGCTTATGTGATCAGCTTTATAAAATCGTTCGCTTCCAAAATAATTCAAATACAAGTTGTTCACAAAATCAAAGTTCCTCACGAAAATTCACCCTTTCCTCAAGTTATTTGTGTTTCTTCATCAACAGCCGTAGGTTAACAGAAATTTATGATCAATATTATACACAATTAATTTTTTAATAGGAATACGATTTCATGAACAGTTTGCAGAAAATAAAAGAGTTAAAATGAGTTAAACAACTCAAATACACCATTTAATTTTCCCACCGTGTATAAGATTTGTATAGAATATGGGACAAGTATGGAACGGCAGTACAAATTTATACAATTTCACTTCATTTGAATTTTAAATTCATAAATCATCAACGTTTCAAATTTCACATGAAGGAAACTGACGGTTTTATAAATAAAAACCTAAATTAATCCACCTAGCGGTCAGACTCAGCCTTTCTCATTCAAACTTATTATTTGTAAAAATAGATTTACATGAATGCTTAAATCCAAAAAGGAATATTCACTCTTTGGGTTCTTAAATATTGATGTTGTAGTTAAAGTATAAAATATGAAATTTGACGTAATGTTAGTGCTTCAGAAATAGCGAAATATAAGAAATGACTCTTAATTTCGAACAATTTAATCACGAGCGATACCGGGAACGTTCAAATAGTACGATACCACATTTAAATCATGTTGAGGCCATATATATTGATCAAAGCAGCTATAGTGTTGAATAGTCTTTGAATTTCTTTCCTTTACAAAACTTTTGAACAGTATATCAAATTTTTATGAAGTTTGTTATTTGTAAGTTTGAGAGATAATAGACTTTCGTTATTTTACAAATTGAAACATAACGGTTGCTTAAGTTTGATGACAATCAAATGTAAAGGGAACGTATAGGGGAGCCAAACTTTGAAACCACGTGTTCAATTATAATTCATCAGTTAACCCTCAACTATCCCGTTCATTCGATATCAATATTGTTCAAATTTGTTGTGTAGTTTCTAAGATAATGAAGTTTAGTGATTTTCACATTTCGATACATTACAGACGAAGTTACATTCCGATTACAGCAAAATTCAATAGGGTGTTATGAGGCAGCTAGACCTTCCATTTGATATTAATTCTGTGGGAATCGGGTCAACCATCTCTGAGAAAAGTGAGTGAGCCCAAGTAGTCATCAGAATATGTTTCTTTTCATAGCTGGATTTCACATTTTTAAACATAACAGGAAAAGTAATAATCCGTTCGCAAAAAAAAATCATTAGGGTCTTATGGGGCAACAAAACTTGCCATATGTCACTGATTTTATGAAAATCGGTCCAGCCATCTCTGAGAAACATGAGTAAGATTAAACAGTCTCCAGAACACGTTTCTTTCTGTAACTTCTGAACCATATGTTCAATCTTCATAAAATTCAAAAGTTGAGGGTTTCAGGTAGCCCGTTCATTTGAAACCAATTTTGTTCGAATCGGTTGTGTAATTTCTGAGATATTGATGTTTCGTGATTTTTACATTTTGATACATAACCTCTAAACTAGAATTCAGATTACAATAAAATTCAATGGGGTCTTATAGGACAACAAGACCTTTCATTTGCAATTGATTTCATTGAAATCGGTCCAGCCATTTCTGAGAAAATCGAGTGAGATTGGGAGAGCGTTACACACACACACATACACACACATGCAGAAAATGCTCAGCTCGTCACTGAGTCGAGTGGTATTCGACATTCGTCCCTTTTGAGCACTTTTATACCTTTGGTTTTTCCAGTGATTGCTATACCTTTCTAGGAGAAAGGCAAAAAGTGAAATGATAGAAATGACTTTTAATTTCAACTTCAATCCCGAGCAAGGCCGCAAACATTGAAATAGTACAATATTAAATTTAGGTGATGTTGAGGCCACATATTTTGATCGTAGCTATAGTTTTAAACAGTCTGCGGGTTTCGTTTCTTTCTATAACTTTCAAACCACATGTTTAAACATTATGAAATTCATTGTTTAAGGGGTTTTAAAGCCCATTAATTTGAATTCATTTATGTTCATTGCTTCTGAGATATAAGAGCGTTTTTCACATTCTGACGCAGCGCCAAAAATAAAAGTTTGATTACAATGAAATTCAATAGCAACCTAAGCGGCAAATAGACCCTTCATTTGACACCAAGATAGGAAGAATCGGTCAGACCATCTCTGAGAAAAGTGAGTGCGAAAAAAAGGTGCACATACACACGTACACACCCACACACAAACATATACACCCATACATGCATATATGCAGAAAATGCTCTATTCGTCGAACTGAGTTGAGTAGTATATGACATTCGGCCATTTCAATCATTTTTATACCTTTTATTTAGCCAGTGATCGTTAGGAGAAAGTCAATTGCACATTTTTATGAACAACGGACACAGTTACAATCCGATTGCAATAAAATTCAATAACAACCTATGAGGCAACTAAATCTTTCATTTGACACTAATTTTGTGAAAATCGGTTCAGCCATCACTGAGAAAAATGAGTGAGTTCAAACAACCTCAGAATAACTTTTCTTTACATAATTTTTGAACCATATGTTCAATCATGACGAAAATCAAAAGTTAAGGGTTCTGGGGACAGTCCAATCATTTGAAACCAGTTTTATTGAAATCGGTTGTATAGTTTCTGAGATATTGATGTTTCGTGATTTTTACATTTTGATACATAACCTCTAAACTGAAAATCCGATTACAATGAAATTCAAAAAAAATCATTAGGGTCTTATGGGGCAACAAAACTTGCCATATGTCACTGATTTTATGAAAATCGGTCCAGCCATCTCTGAGAAACATGAGTAAGACTAAACAGTCTCCAGAACACGTTTCTTTCTGTAACTTCTGAACCATATGTTCAATCTTCATAAAATTCAAAAGTTGAGGGTTTCAGGTAGCCCGTTCATTTGAAACCAATTTTGTTCGAATCGGTTGTGTAATTTCTGAGATATTGATGTTTCGTGATTTTTACATTTTGATACATAACCTCTAAACTAGAATTCAGATTACAATAAAATTCAATGGGGTCTTATAGGACAACAAGACCTTTCATTTGCAATTGATTTCATTGAAATCGGTCCAGCCATCTCTGAGAAAATCGAGTGAGATTGGGAGAGCGTTACACACACACACATACACACACATGCAGAAAATGCTCAGCTCGTCACTGAGTCGAGTGGTATTCGACATTCGTCCCTTTTGAGCACTTTTATACCTTTGGTTTTTCCAGTGATTGCTATACCTTTCTAGGAGAAAGGCAAAAAGTGAAATGATAGAAATGACTTTTAATTTCAACTTCAATCCCGAGCAAGGCCGCAAACATTGAAATAGTACAATATTAAATTTAGGTGATGTTGAGGCCACATATTTTGATCGTAGCTATAGTTTTAAACAGTCTGCGGGTTTCGTTTCTTTCTATAACTTTCAAACCACATGTTTAAACATTATGAAATTCATTGTTTAAGGGGTTTTAAAGCCCATTAATTTGAATTCATTTATGTTCATTGCTTCTGAGATATAAGAGCGTTTTTCACATTCTGACGCAGCGCCAAAAATAAAAGTTTGATTACAATGAAATTCAATAGCAACCTAAGCGGCAAATAGACCCTTCATTTGACACCAAGATAGGAAGAATCGGTCAGACCATCTCTGAGAAAAGTGAGTGCGAAAGAAAGGTGCACATACACACGTACACACCCACACACAAACATATACACCCATACATGCATATATGCAGAAAATGCTCTATTCGTCGAACTGAGTTGAGTAGTATAAGACATTCGGCCATTTCAATCATTTTTATACCTTTTATTTAGCCAGTGATCGTTAGGAGAAAGTCAATTGCACATTTTTATGAACAACGGACACAGTTACAATCCGATTGCAATAAAATTCAATAACAACCTATGAGGCAACTAAATCTTTCATTTGACACTAATTTTGTGAAAATCGGTTCAGCCATCACTGAGAAAAATGAGTGAGTTTAAACAACCTCAGAATAACTTTTCTTTACATAATTTTTGAACCATATGTTCAATCATGACGAAAATCAAAAGTTAAGGGTTCTGGGGACAGTCCAATCATTTGAAACCAGTTTTATTGAAATCGGTTGTATAGTTTCTGAGATATTGATGTTTCGTGATTTTTACATTTTGATACATAACCTCTAAACTGAAAATCCGATTACAATGAAATTCAAAAAAAATCATTAGGGTCTTATGGGGCAACAAAACTTGCCATATGTCACTGATTTTATGAAAATCGGTCCAGCCATCTCTGAGAAACATGAGTAAGACTAAACAGTCTCCAGAACACGTTTCTTTCTGTAACTTCTGAACCATATGTTCAATCTTCATAAAATTCAAAAGTTGAGGGTTTCAGGTAGCCCGTTCATTTGAAACCAATTTTGTTCGAATCGGTTGTGTAATTTCTGAGATATTGATGTTTCGTGATTTTTACATTTTGATACATAACCTCTAAACTAGAATTCAGATTACAATAAAATTCAATGGGGTCTTATAGGACAACAAGACCTTTCATTTGCAATTGATTTCATTGAAATCGGTCCAGCCATTTCTGAGAAAATCGAGTGAGATTGGGAGAGCGTTACACACACACACATACACACACATGCAGAAAATGCTCAGCTCGTCACTGAGTCGAGTGGTATTCGACATTCGTCCCTTTTGAGCACTTTTATACCTTTGGTTTTTCCAGTGATTGCTATACCTTTCTAGGAGAAAGGCAAAAAGTGAAATGATAGAAATGACTTTTAATTTCAACTTCAATCCCGAGCAAGGCCGCAAACATTGAAATAGTACAATATTAAATTTAGGTGATGTTGAGGCCACATATTTTGATCGTAGCTATAGTTTTAAACAGTCTGCGGGTTTCGTTTCTTTCTATAACTTTCAAACCACATGTTTAAACATTATGAAATTCATTGTTTAAGGGGTTTTAAAGCCCATTAATTTGAATTCATTTATGTTCATTGCTTCTGAGATATAAGAGCGTTTTTCACATTCTGACGCAGCGCCAAAAATAAAAGTTTGATTACAATGAAATTCAATAGCAACCTAAGCGGCAAATAGACCCTTCATTTGACACCAAGATAGGAAGAATCGGTCAGACCATCTCTGAGAAAAGTGAGTACGAAAGAAAGGTGCACATACACACGTACACACCCACACACAAACATATACACCCATACATGCATATATGCAGAAAATGCTCTATTCGTCGAACTGAGTTGAGTAGTATATGACATTCGGCCATTTCAATCATTTTTATACCTTTTATTTAGCCAGTGATCGTTAGGAGAAAGTCAATTGCACATTTTTATGAACAACGGACACAGTTACAATCCGATTGCAATAAAATTCAATAACAACCTATGAGGCAACTAAATCTTTCATTTGACACTAATTTTGTGAAAATCGGTTCAGCCATCACTGAGAAAAATGAGTGAGTTTAAACAACCTCAGAATAACTTTTCTTTACATAATTTTTGAACCATATGTTCAATCATGACGAAAATCAAAAGTTAAGGGTTCTGGGGACAGTCCAATCATTTGAAACCAGTTTTATTGAAATCGGTTGTATAGTTTCTGAGATATTGATGTTTCGTGATTTTTACATTTTGATACATAACCTCTAAACTGAAAATCCGATTACAATGAAATTCAAAAAAAATCATTAGGGTCTTATGGGGCAACAAAACTTGCCATATGTCACTGATTTTATGAAAATCGGTCCAGCCATCTCTGAGAAACATGAGTAAGACTAAACAGTCTCCAGAACACGTTTCTTTCTGTAACTTCTGAACCATATGTTCAATCTTCATAAAATTCAAAAGTTGAGGGTTTCAGGTAGCCCGTTCATTTGAAACCAATTTTGTTCGAATCGGTTGTGTAATTTCTGAGATATTGATGTTTCGTGATTTTTACATTTTGATACATAACCTCTAAACTAGAATTCAGATTACAATAAAATTCAATGGGGTCTTATAGGACAACAAGACCTTTCATTTGCAATTGATTTCATTGAAATCGGTCCAGCCATCTCTGAGAAAATCGAGTGAGATTGGGAGAGCGTTACACACACACACATACACACACATGCAGAAAATGCTCAGCTCGTCACTGAGTCGAGTGGTATTCGACATTCGTCCCTTTTGAGCACTTTTATACCTTTGGTTTTTCCAGTGATTGCTATACCTTTCTAGGAGAAAGGCAAAAAGTGAAATGATAGAAATGACTTTTAATTTCAACTTCAATCCCGAGCAAGGCCGCAAACATTGAAATAGTACAATATTAAATTTAGGTGATGTTGAGGCCACATATTTTGATCGTAGCTATAGTTTTAAACAGTCTGCGGGTTTCGTTTCTTTCTATAACTTTCAAACCACATGTTTAAACATTATGAAATTCATTGTTTAAGGGGTTTTAAAGCCCATTAATTTGAATTCATTTATGTTCATTGCTTCTGAGATATAAGAGCGTTTTTCACATTCTGACGCAGCGCCAAAAATAAAAGTTTGATTACAATGAAATTCAATAGCAACCTAAGCGGCAAATAGACCCTTCATTTGACACCAAGATAGGAAGAATCGGTCAGACCATCTCTGAGAAAAGTGAGTACGAAAGAAAGGTGCACATACACACGTACACACCCACACACAAACATATACACCCATACATGCATATATGCAGAAAATGCTCTATTCGTCGAACTGAGTTGAGTAGTATATGACATTCGGCCATTTCAATCATTTTTATACCTTTTATTTAGCCAGTGATCGTTAGGAGAAAGTCAATTGCACATTTTTATGAACAACGGACACAGTTACAATCCGATTGCAATAAAATTCAATAACAACCTATGAGGCAACTAAATCTTTCATTTGACACTAATTTTGTGAAAATCGGTTCAGCCATCACTGAGAAAAATGAGTGAGTTTAAACAACCTCAGAATAACTTTTCTTTACATAATTTTTGAACCATATGTTCAATCATGACGAAAATCAAAAGTTAAGGGTTCTGGGGACAGTCCAATCATTTGAAACCAGTTTTATTGAAATCGGTTGTATAGTTTCTGAGATATTGATGTTTCGTGATTTTTACATTTTGATACATAACCTCTGAACTGAAAATCCGATTACAATGAAATTCAATAGCAACCTATGGCGCAACTAGGTCTTTTATTTGCAATTAATTTTATGAAAATCGGTCCAGCCATCTCAGAGAAAAGTGAGTGAGAAAAAAAAGTTGCACATACACACACATACACACATACACACATACACACATACACACATACACACATACACACATACACACATACACACATACACACATACACACATACACACATACACACATACACACATACACACATACACACATACACAGAAAATGCTCAGTTCGTCGAAAGAAGTCGAGTGGTATATGACATTCGGCCATTGGGACCACTTTTATACCTTCGGTTTTTCCAGTGATTGCCATACCTCTCTAGGAGAAAGGCAAAAAAGCGAAAAAACTGTCATGCGTCAAATTTGGATTATTAGAACAAATTGAAATATATTGAAGTTTTCATCAATAATGTGGAAAACTTTCCAACACCTTTATCTTCACTATTTTCCATGGAAACGAGTCAAGAACTGGCTCGGTCATATCAAAGAATTTATCACAGAGATTTTTCGCGTTTTTAATGAGCGTTTAGCAGCATTTTTTAGCGACAAAAATGGGTAAAAAAATTCAAAATTATTAATCTCAAAAAAAAAAAACAATCTTCCATAAATAGACCACCATTGCTATAAATAGACCACCATTGATGTTTGGCAAATCTTTCGTGTTTCTCTATGAAAAAAGAACACAAAATATTAAAAATATGAGCTTATAAATAGTTATGATTTTTTTTTATTGAAACAATTTTTTCCACGGTTTATATTTATTTCAGAAAAAAAGCAAAGTCTTGGTGCTACATTTCGTATCGGAATTTGACCTTCTGTTTTACTATACACAGACTTCGCAGCCGACTGCTAAGTGTACGGGACAATTGCGGGGCTAGCGCTACGATCCTACTGACACTAACAGTCTCTCCCGAGCCGGGACTCGAACATACGGCAACTGGCTTGTTAGGCCGGCATCGTAACTCCAGACAAGCTGGAAGAAAAACAAAATTATTATTTACAACTGTGCCGAAGTCTCACACCGATCAAACAAAACGTTCTGACTCTAAACATATTTGTAATAATCAATGCCATAAAATTTATTCATTGTTTTTAAAAAATTAGTCGTGATTCAAGAAAAAAATACTGATAGCTAGCACATAATAGCATTTTTATCTCATAGGGTCATCAGTATAAAGCTTCAGTTAAACCAAAAATGACGAATTATAGATGAGAAAAAAATGATAAAATTAGGATTTTATTATAGAATTACTTTCTAGGAAATGACTTCTAGCGCAAGAATTAATAAAAATCATATTTAAAGGCCACAAAAATCGTGTAAGGGGTAGAGGAATTATAGAGCAAACCACATGATGTAAATTTTTCCGACTTCTGTATTTTATTATCTATGTTGCCATAGGAAAACAATGTATTCATGGCCGATTTATCGTTAGAAAAGTGTTTGAAGTTTTGGAAATTTGTCTACAATTAGCCAATCGGAATATATATAGTTTGCTTGTCTTTCAGTCACGCGCACGACAAACGAAAGTTACTCAAATTGCCTTTTTCCCAAGCAAACTCTAAGGCTGAGGTACACTAAAGTTTGTTATTTTTGCCTTTCTCCTAGAAAGGTATAGCAATCACTTGCAAAACCGAAGATATAAAAGTGCTCCAAAGGGCCGAATGGCATATATCACTCGACTCAGCTCGACGAGCTGAGCATTTTCTGTATGTGTGTGTGTGTATGTGTGTGTGTGTGTATGTGCAGATTTTTATTCTCACTCACTTTTCTCAGAGATGGCTGAACCGATTTCAATGAAATTAATTGCAAATGAAAGGTCTTGTTGTCCCATAAGACCCTACTGAATTTTATTGTAATCGGATTTTTAGTTTAGAGGTTATGTATCAAAATGTAAAAATCCTGAAATATCATTATCTCTAAAACCACACAACTGATTTGAACAAAATTGGTTTTGAATGAATGGGCTACCTCAGAAACCCTTAACTTTTGAATTTTATGAAGACTGAACTTGTGATTCAAAAGTTATGAAAAGAAACGTGCTATGAAGAGTGTTTAATCTCACTCATGTTTCTCAGAGATGGCTGGACCGATTTTCATAAAATCAGTGTCAAATGGAAGGTCTAGTTGCCCCATGAGACCCTATTGATTTGTTTTGCAATCGGACTATTACCTTGCCTGTTATGTTTAAAAATGTGAAATCCAGCTATGAAAAGGAACATATTCCGAAAACTACTTGAACTCACTCACTTTTCTCAGAGATGGCTGACCCGATTTCCACAAAATTAGTGTCAAATGAAAAGTCTAGCTGCCTTATAACACCCTATTGAATTTTACTGTAATCGAACAGGAACTTCGTCTGTAATGTACCGAAATGTGAAAATCACGAAAAATTATAATCTCAGAAACTATACAACCGAATATATCAATATTATTATCAGATGAGCGGGCTAGTCAATGGTTAACTGATGAATTATGATTGAACACGTGGTTTCAAAGTTTGACTGCCCTGTACGTTCTCATTTCGTTTGATTATAATCGAACCTAAGCAACCGTTATGTATTACATTGTTAATAAAACAACGAAAATCTATTATCTCAAAGATTACATGACTTATTTGAACATAACTAGTGTCATACGAACGAATCATCTCTCAAACTTACAAATAACAAACTTCATAACAATTTGATATGTGGCTCAAATGTTACAGGAAGAAAAGAAATTCAAAGACTATTTGAAGCTATACCTGCCTTGATCGATATGTGGCCTAAACATCATTTAAATGTGGTGTCGTACTATTTGAACGTTCCAAATACATTGATTCCTTGCGATGTGTTTAAAAACTACAAACGCACGACGAATCGGCCATAGGATATGATCAAAGTCAAATAACAAATTGTTTGAAATGATTGGTGGTATTTGATAATTTTCAGCAGATTTTCTGGCATCAATCAGACACCAGAAATACCCATATTGAAAGGTATTTAGTTATTTTGGTTGTTTTCCAGAAACTAAAAATGGTCGTCTCTAAATTCAAAATGGTGTCCACAGTCAATGTTTGGTTTCTATGCATCATCTTGATTACGTAAATATCCATATTGAGTATTATTCGTTCATTTTCGACTGTTTCCTAGAAGTTGCCATTGAGCAATTTAAAATGGTGCCTGAGGTCAATTGTTAGCTCATTGCATCATTCTGGTTCCAGAGATACTCATATTGGATGGTATTTGGTTATTTTAATTGTTTTTCACAAACCGGAAGTCGTCATCTTGGATTTTAAAATGGTATTCAAGATAATTTCTGGCCTCTGAGCGTCATTCTGGTTGAAGAAACACCCATATTGGGTGTTATTCGATCATTTTCGACTGTTTCCCAGGAACCGAAAAACGCCAACCCAGAATCCAATATGGGCTCTGTGGTCGATTTCAGCTGCTGTGTATCATTATAGATTCGGAGATACTCATGTTGGATGGAAATCGGCCATTTTTGTCTGTTTGATGAAGTCTATTTTCAGCAGCTCTAGCTTCCCGGTATCTTCCTACACTCCAACGAGTCACAGACGTGGCTAACATGTGAACTCTAGCGCGGTTCTTTTCATCCGTCGCTCGCTGGCACTCAGCGTCAAACCACTCATTGGACGTGGCTGTCGCAGATGAACCCAACATTTCTCCCACTGTGGTGCTGATTGTACTGTGGATATGCCTCCACTGTTCATTCAGGCTACCTATTGATCCTCGATCCGCTCATCAACCTTCTGCAGGTACTCTGTAGCCACTTCTCCAGTTGATAGTCGCTGGATATTCATCTGTATCCTCCTTGTCGTTCTGGATTTTAACACGTTGGACTACCGGGCGCGAATCTTAGATACCACGTGATAATGATCCGAGTCAACGTTTGGTTTTCTAAACGACGTCTGTAACGTTTGAAAAGTGCCGACCATCAATCAGAACATGGTCGATCTGAGAGTAGGCCTCTCCTTTCGGGTGCATCCAGATGTGCTTACGTATATTCCGGCGTGCAAAATAAGTGCTACAGATAGCCAAACCTCTGGCTGCAGCGAAATTGAAAGGTTTTCTCTATCAATCACGGGGCGGAAGAAGTTCTCCTGTCTGACCTGCGCATTAGCATCCCCACTGACGATCTTGGTGTCGTGTCCTGGGCACTCATTATACGTCTTTTCCAGGAGCTCATAGAGTTCCTCCTCCTCTTCATCGGGTTTATCGTTGGTCGGTGTGTACACATTACTGCCCGGAATTCGCGTTCTCCCGTTTTCGGCCACCTCACCTTCTGTATGGCAGCAACCTCATCATTCACCTTCTGCAGCTCTCTAGCCAGGATACCTGCACGTGTCGGCTCGAGTAGAGCCCTTACATTCTAAGTACCGAGTTTCCAATAATAGTTGTCCTTTTTCGTTCGGATAGGTCCATGCCGATTCCAACCCTCGACTTGGCAGCCATCTCTTCCGGGTCAGATGACTAGTCTTTCTTGGTTAAGTATTCGAGGGAACTAATTCAACAAAGATTGGTTTTATGATCGGCATGAGATGGCTGATAAAAATGGGTTTTTATGGCACAATCTCACCCCAACTGGCGCAACTTCACCCCGGCTTACGGTTTTTCAATTTTTGCTATGATCTTTGAGTTTTTTTCAGCTTGTGCTCCTAGAGCCCCTCCTCCTTTGTTGACCAGTGTAATGACGTTACGTCGTTGCTTGCTTTATTGCTTATTATTGCACACACACACGCGCGCGCTATTGCGCAATCGTCACGCTTGACGTGAAGAATGCGTTCAATAGCGCCAGTTGGGACTCCATAGCGCTTGCGCTCAGGAGCATCCATCCACCGGTGTTGCTGTACAAGATTCTGGAAAACTACTTCCAGAACCGAGTACTTGTTTACAACATGGAGGAGGGTCAGAAGTGCGTCCCAATTACCGCAGAAGTTCCGCAAGGTTCTATCCTGAGACCGGTGTTGTGGAATGTCATGTATGACGGGGTGTTGGAACTCTAGTTCCCTGTAGGAGTTGTGATCGTCGGCTTTGCAGACGACATAACGCTAGAGGTCTACGGCGAGTCGATCGAGGATGTCGAGTTGACGACCGCGCACTGTATATGCAAGGTCGAAGACTGGATGCACTTCAGGAAACTGGAGTTAGCGCACCATAAGACGGAGGTCACGGTTGTGAATAACCGCAAATAAGAGCAACAGGTGGTGGTCAAAGTCGGAGACTGCACCATCACCTCAAAGCGATCTTTGAAGCTCTTTGAAGGGCTATGGTTGAGGATAAGCTCACATATAAGAGTCACGTCAACTATGCTTGCAAAAGGGGTTTCAACGGCTATTGCAGCACTATCTCGAAAGATGTCGAATAGCTCAGCGGTGAATGGCAGCAAGCGTAAACTTCTTGCCAGCGTGGTTTCGTCCATACTTAGGAATGGAGGCCCAGTGTGGTCCAAAGCGCTAGGTACTAACAGTTATCGTGGCAAACTGGAAAGTACCTAGAGGCTCAAGTGCCTGAGGGTGGCGAGTGCGATCCATACAGTGTTTTACGACGCAATCTGTGTCCTGTCCAGCATGATGCCTATCAGCATCGCCATTAGAGAGGACGTAGAATGCTTCGACCAACGTGACACAAGGGGCATACGAGGTACCAGAAGATCACTATCAGATGGGTCACTGATTCAAACCAACCCCACACTCCCTCAGGTTGGTCACCTCAGGGGTTTGGTTGCAAAATTCCCCTCCACCTGAAATAATAATAATAATAAAACACACACACACACACACACGCACGCACACACGTAGGCACACACACCGAGTAAGCGGTCTTTTCGAGCACACCTCTTATCAATTTTGAAAACTTGGAATAAACGCAATCAGATACTATTACTTGCGATTTTCTCTCCTTAAAATTATGTTATAAATGGGTTCCTACCGAAATATAGATCTGCCCCGGGCCTTTCAAGACCCAAATTTGGCCCTACCAGAGACCGATTGTACCTCTGCATCTCTAACGACTACTAACGAAGAGGAAGATTACTTTGTCAACGTGGTCAGAGACGGATTTTTACTTTCTCCTTTCCCTTTACTCGTCTATATTTAGACTAGTGAACCTGTATATTAGAGAAATGACAAGGCACTCACCGTTAAGGGAACTGTCAACATCGAAACGAGCGAGCTGTATAATTTTGCATTGCCGTTTGATGTTTTGATGCAGACAGTTGCCTTAACGGTGAGTGTCTCTGCGTCTCTTTGGTGTATAGGCTCCCTAATCCAGACTGCACTTCAATTCGGAACCTCGTTAGGTACCCTGCCGAATATCGCCAATTATTACTGCCTAGTAAGATTTTTAATTCAACTGTAAGTTTGTGACTTTTTTTCTGGAATTTAACGTGGTGGATGAAGCAAGGGGGGATATAGGGAAGCCTGAGAATAAATCCATGCCTAAAAGTCCCTCTGACATCGAAAGTTCTTACTCTGTTGATGCTACGAGCTCCTCAGTCATGCACTTTCGTCAAAATCTGTCCAAAAATAATTATAAAAAATATTATTAAAAAAATCTATTCTTGCTACTTTTTCGCAACAAATGCACTAGAAAAATGAAACACAATAACATTTCTTCAATTACTGTGGTACAACAGTTGCATAGTTTAATTAAAAAGCAAAGCAAAGCCCTGGTGCTACATTCCGATTCGGAACTCGACCTTCTGTTTTTTATTATACACAGACTTCGCAGCCAACTGTTAAGTGTACAGGACAATTGCCGGGCTAGCGCTACGATCCTACTGACACTAACAGTCTCTCCCGAGCCGGGACTCGATCCTACGACGACTGGCTTGTTAGGCCAGCATCGTATCTCGAGACCAGCTGGGTGTCTGGCTGGGCATAGTTTAATTTTATTCATTAAAAATTAAGAATCCTCCTTACTGGCGTCTGCTCATCTGTCGGAAGTGATAAGTAAAACCCCAGAAGTTGTATGAAATGATGACGTACTAAACGACGTAATTCAAGGGCTTCTCAGTTGCAAGGTGGAAGAGTCCATTTTGCCAGGTGCGTAGTCATAAATAGCGACAAGCTGGGAATTAAATTCTCGAAAAGCAAAGGTAGAAAAATGACACATGACATCAATTTCAGGTTATAATTTGAAAAAAAAAAATGTATTAAATGCATTTTTGCAAATTTTGTTTGAAATATTCATTCACTATAAACAAAAAAAAACTAGATTATTTTTAAGTCTGGTACTGATCCTTAGACAACATTTTAGTAGAGGGTAATGTTTTTGAAGTACAAATTATTAGAGATTTCACCTACCAAAAGTGATACACTATTGAAAAAAATAACGCTTCAGTCAAAAGTGAAAATACCTGTAGAAAAATAATGTCTCCTCTGATCGAAATCGACTATAAAGTTTATTTCGAATGAAAAATACTCATGTTTTGCCAGATCTCTATTTAGTTCTAACACATTTCTAGAAATTTTACATCGAAAGCAACACTTCTGGTTTATTTGGTTTGTGGAGATAACTGATTCTAGCAGTTGATAGAGTCGGAGTTTCATTTTCATCAATGCTACCAGACGTTAAAAAAATTGTTCATGCATTTTTGAAGTTTCTAGAATAAATGACCGCACTTCCACTAGGTATGATACCAATGGTCAAGCAGATTCTATTACTATTTTGTTTATGAATATGAAAGCGAACATTTAATAGAAAAGACCACTGATGATTAAATAATATGCAACTCACCAGAACTTTTCTTACGTGAAAAGCATGGAAATTTTCTACGAGTGAAATGTGCATCGAGTCCGATGTATAGTGCACAAACAGCAAAGTTAAATCCGCTTACAAGAATGTGCATAAAATAAACGATTGCTTATATTTTAAAGATGTAATCACATCAGAACTATATCATGTGCATTTGTTTTGTGCAAGTTACTGGTTGACTTTTCCAGCCAAAACCAAATCAAAACCACAAGGACACTTGCCACATTCAACCGCCACTCACTCTGTAATTCCAGCTTCCCAGACATCGTTATTGAAATGCTATGTGACACGGACAGATTTTCCGTTCATTAGAACAACTACAATACACGCTGGACCGAGGGAGGGGTGGAGGGAAGGAGACGATGTCTGACTATGCCAAATATTCTGGACCATCGCAGCACCATTATCGTTTTCTATCTACAGAATTCCCTACCAGCAAAAGCTACTAGCGAAGCAAACTGCAAGGATAGCTCTGGAGATAATTAAAGCAAACATTTATGAGCAAATAATACATAAGAGACGAGCAAATATTTACACCTCCTGCTCTCAGCGGAAGTTGGGGGTCCTGTGGAAAAAGCACCCTCCTCCTTCTTCTCCTTCTCTCCTTCCCTAGATCAATCTACTGCGAGAGGTGCATTCGAATATGCATTAACATGTGTATGTACAGTGTGTACACGTTGTATTTACATCATATCCAGAACATAGCGCAGCAACGATGTCAGAAATCGACTCTTGGAAGTGTGAAGTGTTGCTCGTTCTGGTTCCAAAATGAGAACAGCGACCGACTAACGGACCGACATCTCCGGCGCTGTCAGATCTGTACAGCATGGCTTAGCAGAAGTTAGAGAAGACGACTTTTGCAGCAGATAGGGAACATTGTTGTATCAATCGCTAACTGGAACTGAAGAAACGAATCTTGACTATTGTTTTTTCTTATTTATATCAATAATCACGGAACTACTGATTTTGAACATCGAGTTTTATCACTTTTGGTGTCTGTAATTGCATGACAATCTCCCCTATATACAATGAGTTTCTACAACTGGCAAGTGTTTGTCCTATTGAGTGTATCAAGTTGGCATGTGGAAGCCGGTCTCTCCTCCGTTTGTGTTGTTTCTTTAGGACTCCGGCGGCGTCGGAGCTTTGTGTGAATGTGTGGTATGAAATCTGCACCATCTAGTTGCCACGAAGGAGAACTACAGTACTTGAGTGTCGGTTGTGGTTCTTCTGCCTTGCCGGAAGTGTGGGTGCTGAAAGATGGATTGGAAATGGTATAGAAGCGCAACATGCACTTTTGTGGCTGAGCACCCGGGGGCACTTTGCTTCGACTCGGTAGATGAAGATCCTACGCTCTGACTTTCTGGAGACTGCAGCAGACCAGTTGCTCCGGGCGAAATCGCACAATTAACACCGGAATGATGAGGGGAAGCTCTTTCGAGGACGTTTTTGCTAGGCTGCCGTAATTAGAGATTATAAGAATGGTAAACATTCATGTTCGTGAGCCATGACAGTAAGTCAGCTTTCCTTGCTTTTCATTGGATTTTCTTGTTCACTTGATTTATATAATCTTTTAATGTAGATGGCAACGGAATAATACGAACAG
The DNA here is from genome assembly GCF_029784165.1 of Wyeomyia smithii. NCBI lineage: Eukaryota > Metazoa > Arthropoda > Insecta > Diptera > Culicidae > Wyeomyia > Wyeomyia smithii. Next base: position 56,160,804 of record NC_073695.1, on the reverse strand, counting down.
TTTCGAGCTGTATTTGTGAAAGATTAAAGTGGTAAGCTTTTTTCTACTCTTAACCGCATTTAAGCTCACATCGAGTTCTAGTTTGAAAAACCAAACATTCAACATTCCCACATTTCAGCAATCAAATTAGAACCCATTTATTAAATTATCTCTCAACCATCAACAACGGGAAAGTGAAAATTCACTTTCTTACTTTTTTTATTAAATTGCGAAAACTTGTACCGGCTCCACACGTGCCAGCCGGCAGACGACGAAATGTTGGTAAATGATGAGCGCAAAAAAAAAAACATTTTGTTGCAGAGAATGGGAATGCTGGAGAGCGTCGGAAGTTGTAATGAACTTTGCTTTCGGCTCACCTTCTACATTCCGAAGGCGGTCTGGTTGGATGCTTTTGAATTGAGCACACAGAGGTTTGATAAAGTTAAAACCATGCCATTCGAATACAATGAATATTTCCGATTGGTATTGGCACTTTTATTCTGCGGTGTTTTCCAATAATCATAAAACTCCAACGGGATGCTAAACTTGTTGAAAGTTTTGTACCGTACTATACAGCTGAATATAAACAGAGAAAGTTAGCAGTTGCAGTAGCCAGCCTCCGCATCCGAAGCAATTTCGAGCGAGAAGTTCTCTAGCAGTACCTTCCGGATGCACGGATTACAACCTCCTTACATCCTGCCTTTAGTCTCCACGGTTAAGGGAATCTCTTTGTAGCACAACGAGCAGACCCGCTGCTAGCAGAAAACTCAATTTGAAATTCTTCTTCTGTTGTACAGACCAATATAAAAAGTTTTTACTGCGAACCTTGGCTATCTCCCTGGGTTAACTTGGCCTATTTTCAAAGATTTCCTCGAAAGTTAAAGGTAGTAAATTTAGGTTTACCCTTTTGGGACCTTTGTTTCGTCCGAGAGTTGGGTCGTCCAGCCGTAGTTACGAAATTGTTGCGTGGGAGTAAAATTTTTAATTGCTGTGAACATTTTTCGGCATTCTATGCGCCGGTGGAATTTCTTCACCTTGTAAATTGCGTTCAAACGGAATTAAAGATACCTTCTTAACGTTTATTTTTTTATATCTTTATTTTCAGGTAAGCGATTAACCGTTATAGACATTGAGCATTGCTTCGTGCTCAAATGAGGTGAGATTGCGTGTAATACTACGGAACAGTACGAAACGGTGAATACGAGTGAAAAATGGTTTTGAAGGAGCGGTTTTTGTTGATGTATCTTAACAGTAACAACAATCAATTCCTAAGAACGATTTATTTATTACCGACAATTCGACAATCCGAAATAGGTGATTCTGGGTAACTGGATATCATAATTCTCGGCAAACACAACCCATCAACGTATGCAGTCAGTTTGATGCAAAAACAAATAATTACGACCACAATTTGCTACCTAACTAAAATTCATCGTATAGTTGTCGAGGAACATTATTTGGAAAGATGGATGAAAAATGCATACATACGTTTTGAATTTCAAATCGTGGTCATATGGGTGTCGCCAAATCACATTGTCACTGTTGTTTGCCACTTTTATTTTCATTTGATGTCATTTTTACAGCTAAAAAACCAACAAAATTGGCTACCTGAATAGGTTTGCTTATATATCCAATAGACTACAAAACCCTCAGTAAGTGCTACTGAATTGAGATTTCAAATAGCGCGAGTATCTATTTTGCCGAAAGCTTGCAGATTTTTATTCCACGCCCCAGATTCATTCGCATAAAAATCTGGCATTGATTGTTCATTGCTGTTCTTAATGACTCAATAAAAAACACGTCAAACAGTTCAGAGTGATGGGGTAATGCAGAGAAGCGAAAATTAGCATGAATGCCATTCGTCTCCGACCAAAGCAGAACGAAGAAGTCGCCTTCCGATTGTGTATACGATGTAAAATCGTCCTTGTTTCTAATAAATAAAAAACTTGTCGTTGCATGCTAATAACTCTACCAAGTAAGACTATTAGAGCTAGCTCTTTGTGTTGAAAACTACTACGTATCTTTGTTTTCAAGCGTCTTAGGTGAATTAGGAAATAAAAAGTGAAGTGACTTTTTATCCTCTACAAGCTGATTCGGCAACTTCGTCCCGTCCATTTTTGTGTATTTGATCACTTTCTGCTTTTTCAGAAACCGGAAGTCGCCATCTTGAATTTCGAAATGGCAGTTAGAGACAATTTCTGGCCTCTGAGCGTTATTCTGGTTAAAGAAACAATCATATTGGATGGAATTTGGTCACTTTCCGCTGTTTTTTAGAAATCGGAAGTTGCCATCTTAGATTTCAAAATGGCATTAGGAGACATTTTCTGGCCTCTGGGTGACATTCTGGTTCCGGAAACACCCATATTAGAAACAGGAAGTTCCCACCTTAAATTTGAAATTGGAATCTGGAAACGAGTTTTGGCTCCAGTGCCTCGAGCCGACCATTTTAGGCTGTCTCCGGTAAACCTGATTGAAATATCTGTTTGATTTGTATGAGAGACCTCCTTCCCTTCCAGAGTACTGAGGAGTGTCAAACCACCATAGAAATTTATGTTTGATTTGTATAAGAGCCCTCTCATCCAGAAGTGGGAGGGGTGTCGAACCACCACGGAAATATTTTTTGCTCTCAAAAACCTCCACATGCAAAATTTGGTTTCATTTACTTGATTAGTTCTTGAGTTAAGAAGAAATTTGAGTTTCATTATTATGAGCCCTCTCTTCCCGAGAAGGGAGGGGTGTCGAAACACCATGAAAATTTTTCTTGCTCTCAAAAACCTCAACATATCAAATTTGGCTCCATTTACCTGATTATTTCTCGAGATGTGCAGAAATTTGTGTTTCATTTGTGGGAAACCACTCTCTTTCAGAAGAGGGAGGGGTGTCGAACTATTTTAGTAACCTTTCTCGGCTTCTAAAATCCCTAAATAGAAAATTTCACGCCGATCGGTTTAGACGTTTCCGAGCCAATATGGATCAGACAAACAGACAGACAGACAGACAGACAGACAGACAGACAGACAGACAGACAGACAGACAGACAGACAGACAGACAGACAGACAGACAGACAGACAGACAGACAGACAGACAGACAGACAGACAGACAGACAGACAGACAGACAGACAGACAGACAGACAGACAGACAGACAGACAGACAGACAGACAGACAGACAGACAGACAGACAGACAGACAGACAGACAGACAGACAGACAGACAGACAGACAGACAGACAGACAGACAGACAGACAGACAGACAGACAGACAGACAGACAGACAGACAGACAGACAGACAGACAGACAGACAGACAGACAGACAGACAGACAGACAGACAGACAGACAGACAGACAGACAGACAGACAGACAGACAGACAGACAGACAGACAGACAGACAGACAGACAGACAGACAGACAGACAGACAGACAGACAGACAGACAGACAGACAGACAGACAGACAGACAGACAGACAGACAGACAGACAGACAGACAGACAGACAGACAGACAGACAGACAGACAGACAGACAGACAGACAGACA